>NC_056736.1:490945000-491032500 GCF_019279795.1 Protopterus annectens | reverse complement strand
GCAGACATAGTAGGATGGTATATGTTGTGACGTAGTTCCTTGTGTACGACTGTGGTGTCCCATCATAGGCTGAAGCAATACATGTATGCTCAGTAAGTGGTACTGCTGGTGAATCCAGCCGACATTTGAACTGTTGTACCACCTGAAGCTGTAGGCCTAAACAGCACAGTATGGTGTATGTTCACATTCCCTGGTAACACTGTCTTGTGTGTTTCCTGCAGTCTGCACAGATTACATTCCTCAGGTATAGGTATCTGTAAGTAGGGGCACACAGTACTGTAAGGTACATAGCAAATGCTCATCTGTGTTAGCATACATTTGTGTGTTGTATGAATGTCTGATGTGTGTGTAATGATGCCTGTACCATGTCCACAATCACATGTGTGAAAATGGGTTTGCGTGTGTACCTAGCAACATGTATACTCTGTTACAGCAGTATGCCAGCTATATTAACAACTGTGCACATATGTTAGGTTGGGGTATGGCATCAACGACTAGGGTGGGTTACTGGTTATACTGTAACTCTACTTCAGATTCATTGCAATGGATGACATATTTCTGTATGCATTAGCTTGATATGTACCCCCTGACAAGGCTGTGCATTGGATCCCAAACAGTGAGCCGAGTACTGGTGTATACTGGTGTGTCATATGGAGTGTGGCAGGCACTGTTAGCCAGTTGTGGGCTGAGCACTGATATGTGGTATTGAATGTGTGTATCCTCTGACAGATGAACAGATGCTATATATGGCAGTTAACTGATATCTGTACTGTATAATGTTAAGTGTGCCACATGCCTTGCTCACACATATCATTTACTTGTCTTGCAGGCCTATGGCTCATCACAGGAACCCCTGCTACACAGCTGCAAAGGAACAGGAAATCCACCACAGCCTGGTTCAGCAATATACCCTGCTGTTTTCAAGGGCCAGCCAGCACCAGCAGGAGCGTACTGCACTGTGGCAAGAACTTGTTCGTTGGGTAAATGACATAGGCATGCATAACCGGACATATGAGCAGGTACGCCATCATTGCAGTGATTTAATTAGACATGTCCGGCAGCGTGCGTTTGATATCCACAGACAACAGCTTGCCACAGGTGGTTGGGTGGCCATACATCCCCCCCTCACCAGAGTAGAGGAACTGCTGCTAAGTGTGGTGGTTCCTGGCCTACAGCAACAACAACATCACACATGTGTCATCATGGAGGCCAGAGCCACCCAGCATAGTGACATGGAGCGTGCAGGTATCATGCCCTAGCTGTAGACTACTGTTACCTGTATTGTTAGATTTATGCATGTGTAAGATGTGTACTGTGTTTAGCAGTTGTGCTGCCTATTGTGTGCAATACTGATAATTTGAATAGTATCTGTACACCTATGCCTGTTGTTCTACTGTAGTTTAGCAGACTCACAGTAGCAATGCCACAGTTTTGGCCACTGACAAACTGTGTCATATTCTTGCAGGTCCCTCTGGTGTGACAGCAGGGCAGACGTTACATACTGGTGAGTGTGTTAACACTTTAAACTTGCTATTGAACTGTGCATGTCATAGGTGAGGTGTAGGCCATGTACACATAACACACCTACGCATAATGCATGCTGTGCATGTTTGCTGTGAGACGTGAAACATCTCAGCAATGTCAGTAGCTGCCTCAATCACATGCAATGTACAGAGCATCAGACACAAATGTGGCAACACTGTACTACACATTGGATAGGCATAGTTGACACACATGTACACAACATAACACGTTTGTCATACGCAGTACACCTCAACATGCTACAAATAGTGTAACCGAACACCCGCTGCCATGTCACACTTCAGTATCCCACATGTCATCCACACACGATACATACCATACCTGAGGGGAAGAGGCCTAGCATGGGGCTGTGCAACACTCCTCAACACATAACACAGTCATGTTAGGCAATGCTCCCTATTGGACTCCTCACACACCCTTGTGCAATGTGGCTGTGTAATTGTGAACTTTGCCACGGCACTGCGGTTCAGGTACAGCATGCTAGGCGGTGGTCTAGCACACTTTAGTGGCCTTGAGTGACCACATGATGCATGATGATGATGGCTAATGGTACTACACCCCATACTGTTACAATAGCCATGTCCAGGATTGGTATCCCATCACGTATACATGCACCACTCATCCTGTGTGTGTACATAGCATGCATGTGCTACACCTGTGTCCACAATTATCTGCTACAGACACAGACACTGCAATCAGACATGTAAATCCATGTGACACACAGATAACACACATAGCCATGGTATGTATACCTGTGTGTGATGGTGCACAGGACATTGCAGAGCTTATAATACTTGCACAGAAATGTCATGTCATTGTACACATTGTGTTCCAAGGTGTAGGCAATCACTGAACATGTACACACATGCACCTCAGCCATGTACACTGTCTCCTGGACTACAGCTTAGACTAAGCACCTCATTGGTTCTTTTGAGATTTCTTTCTTAAAAGCTGCCTCAGGTTTCAACTTTCTGTTACCTAAGAAGCTCAGTTGTGAGTGTTCAGCCATTTTACAGTGAGCTACTCGAAGGAAGGACACTCAACAAACTTGGAGCTACAATATATAACATTGAGTATCCTGTTTTTTGTTTATTTTGTTCTTTATTTCTTTGTTGTTTATAGCACTTTGTGTACTGTGTATTTTTTCTAGCTAGTTTCACTGTGTGTGAGGTATTAACTGGAAATTGTCCACTATTATTAAGCATCTGTTGGGTTGTTTGTTTATGATAACTTGTTGCAGTTAAACTCTTTTTTCCTAGTGGCTCCTTTAGCTGTTTAAAACTTTCATTTAAAGGCTCACTGCTGCTTTTCAGCTGTGAGTAACATTTCTGCAGTTTGTTTCCCACCCCTCCCTCCCTGTTGGTATAGTGTTTTTATAGTTGGTGGCTTTGCAGTTGCCCGCCCCTAGTGTAAATTTGATCTGGGACCCTCCTCCCAGTCTAGTGTCATTACCTCATTCTACCCAGTACAAGGAGAGCATTTGAGAAGGCCAATCAGCTTAGTTTCTGCTACTCCTTTCTCTCTTTCCAAAAAAAAAAAAAAAAAAAAATATCTGCTTTTACTGTATTTGTGTTTTTTCCTACTTTATTTTGCTTTTGTGTCATCTTAAAAGTACTCAATTGTATTTATTACTGCTTGGTGTAACTCATTATAAGCCTTTTAGTTTAAGCACCTGGGCTTCAGACCAGTTTTACATTAGGAAGGTCTGTGGTCTGCACTGTAGTGGCAGAACAGGTAGCTTACATCCTTCTAAGTTGGGAACTGCTGATTGAGGGCTCAGTGTCTGTTATTCTAATAGTGTATTAATTCTGGTTTAAGCACTTGGGCTTGAGGCCAGTTATTTTACATTAAGAGGGTTCGTGTTCTGCACTCTTGTGGGAGGAGAGGCTGGACTCTATCCTTCTGAGCTGGGAATTTCTGGTTAAAGCTTATAGTGCCTGCATATTTGAACTGCTTCTTACTGAAATTGGTACACCTCGTTTGCTGTAGCATAGACTATATCCAGGCCTGCTGGATTTAGCTTTGTTTGTATAACTTGAGCACTAATCCAGGCATTCTTTAAAGTATTCAGTTGTATTTATTACTGCTGGTAGTAACTTGATTAAAGTGTAGCTATCATTTCTAAGTCTTTTGGATTAAGCACTTGGGCTTCAGACCAGTTGTTTTACATTAGGAAGGTTTGTGGCCTGCACTGTGGTGGCAGGACAGGTAGCTTACATCCTTCTAAGTTGGGAACTGCTGATTGAGAGCTCAGTGTCTGTTATTCTAAAAGTGTATTAGTTCTGGTTTAAGCACTTGGGCTTCAGGCTAGTTATTTTACGTTAAGAAGGATTGCGGTCTGCACTCTTGTGGGAGGAGAGGCTGGACTCTGCCCTTCTGAGCAGGGAATTTCTGGTTAAAGGCTTATAGTGCCTGCATATTCTAACTGTTTCTTACTGAAATTGGTACACCTTGTTTGCTGTAGCATAGACTAGATCCAGGCCTGCTGAATCTAGCTTTATTTGTATGCTTGTTGTTTGTTTATTTCCCTGAAACGCTAATTCCACCTAAAACGCGGCCTTGTAGCACTTCTGTGGATCCCTAGTGATATCTGCATTGCTTACTGTACTTATTTCCTTGTTTCACTTGAAAGAAAGTTACTGTTTGTCGTTTTTGCATTTAAGTTACCTGTAACACATTGCATTTAAGTTACCTGGCACTTGCTCACTAAAACAATTATATAAGTCAGCTCTAAAAAATTAAAAGCACTACACCCTCACAAACTCCCCTTGAGTACCTTGTTCCCCATTGGCCCTTTTTCAATTATAAAGGAATTCCCAGTACTATTCTAGCATGTCCAAAGGTCAGTTGTCAATCTCCTCTCCAGTCCAGCTGGTGAATCTGGGAATCTTGAGGCAATGTTACAACTGCTTCATGTACACAGACAACCCTCTCCTCCTCACAACAAATTCCAACACATGTGAGAGATGCAACCATACAGCCAAACTGGAGGCTAAGCTCTCTCAACTCAGTACTGGCATAACCAGTCAGGAGGAGAAGGAAACCACACTCACTACAATTCCAGTCTCACATAGACCTACCACAACAAAAAACCAAACACATAAACACACAAAAACATACTCAGAGGTTCTAAATAAAAATCTGTCTAAGCAGCAGAGACCTCCAAAGCAGACACCCAAGCAACCACTACCCCAAAACAAAACATGTGCAACACATAGCTCTCAAAGCCAGTGTGCCGAACAGTCACAGCCCTTAAGGCTAAACAACACACCTGATAGTAGGTGACTCTATCGTCAGGCACACTGACGTCCCGCTCACCAGGCTGAACAAGGAGAAGGTCACGGTGAGCTGCCTGTCGGGCGCTAGGATCCGCCACATAACACAAGCACTCAGGTCACTCCAAGGCAAGTACAAATATGACTCAGTCATTGTCCATGCTGGTGTGAATGACCTGAGACGTACCTCCCTGGACTACATGAAAAGAGACATAGAGGAGCTCTCTGAGCATGTAGCCCAGGCCGTATGACCCTGACCTTGAGTAGCAACTTACCCTCACCAAGAATGTTGCCACAATATGAAGACAAGATGATCAATTTCAACAACTGGCTTAAGTGTTGGTGTCATTCAAAGGGGATCCAATGCCTGTCAGCCTGGGATGACATGCTCGACAAGCCACGATGCTTCGCTAGGGACGGCTTGCACCTGTCACCCCTGGGCTTTCGGATATTGGCAAAGGCTCTTGCTACCCCCATAGTGCCTTTTTTAAGCAAGGCTCAAAAGACAAACCCACCTCCATAGGTATCACAAGAGATAAGAAACTAAGAGTAATGCTACTCAACACCAGAAGTCTAAACCTCAAGATGCATGCACTCGAAACTCTCCTTAGCATGGAGAACATCGATATCTGTGCAGTAACAGAAACCTGGTGCAAGGCTCCCGAGAGCACCCCAGCACTACCAGGTTATACCTCATACCATGCTTTTCGGCCCCAAAACTTGGGCCGAACTATTCGTCACACATACCCACACCTCCAGGTTGGTGGCACAGCACGAAGCATCAGAGACTATCCATGTGCAACTAACTGTGGGTAAAACTGCCTTCCATTATTTATATATTATTTAAGTATGCAGTATGGCATAACTTATCTAGGGAATGTATAATAAATATTTACAAGTTTGTTTCTAAGCCTTTACATATAGATAAGGGTAACACATTAAAGGTATTTTTAAAATGTAATGTTTTAAAGAATTCTTAATATCTGCTGGTTTGTTGTTATACAAAGATGACAAAATGTTACAAAGTATTCAAGGTATTTAATATTTAATATTTATGGATACATGCTTGTTATACCTTTGTATTTATAGTTAGTGAAACACATTTAGATGGCAGTTAAACTGTTTTACTTTCTTTTTTTACAAAACTATGCAGTATTTTTTATGAGAAGAACTTGCAAGCAAACAGTGAAGCATGGTTTTAAATTGAATAATTGAAAGATTAATTAATCAGTGGAATTGGCAGGGTTTAGTATAAAAGGTTCCACTAAAATGTGTACTAGTTGTCTTGAGAAAGCCTGGGAGTGCCTGTGTGAAAGCGCTTGATGCATTGGATGTACTACATGTTTGTTTTTATCGTTACCAGTGGTGTTCTTAAATAAAATATTTTCAGCACTTGGTTTTCAGCTTTGTGGACTGGACTTTCGTTTACCAGAGTGGTATTTTGTGAAGTTCATTTTATTTGTGTTCGTTGGTGGTGATAGTGGGTCCATGGCTGAACGAGCCAACAGTGCTGAATTTTGTGACACACCTGCCATCTTATTGGACAGCGAGCAACCAGCAGATGACGCTCCAGTAACGAGAGGAGAATTCATGCAGGTTATGTGCCTGCTCTCACAACTTACTGGGCTTTTAACTAATGACAAGTCAGGAGGAAGTAGCGGAATACCAGCTAATCAGGAATAGGCCCAAAAAGAAAATAACATTGGTGTTGTAAGAACTATCGCTTCGTTATCAGGGTATACTGAAGGAGGACATTTTACTAACGCAAACGCGAACAGCTCGCAACAAGTGAGAAGTAAGCAAGGGGCCAGTATTAGCGCTACTTTTGAAAGCGGAAAGGATTTTAATTTTAACAAATGGACAACCAATAATTTTTGTTTTGGTAAAGGTATTGTGCAAACTAGTAATGTTGACAATGATAATTTAGAGCAGATGCTCAAAGACTTTAATAATAAGTTATATTCATACAAAGCAACCCAGCTTGAAATTGAATACTTATTGGAATGTATAAAAGTAAAAAGAATTCCTAAAGGGTTGCGTATTACTAAATTTCCGAACAACGCTGCACCTGGTACAGAATTGTTTATGGAATTGTCAGCGTTGTTCAACAAAACAGGGCTTGATATGCTTGGGTTAATGGTGAAAGACTATGAAGGTAAAGCCTCTGTTTTGCTATCTGAAGCAAATACTCTGAATAATTCTATTGTCAGTGATTTCTGTTTTAACAGTATTAAAAGAGACTATGAAAATACATTTAAAGAAATTGATAATCATTGTTTAAGAATCATGAACAGAAAAATAAAAAAATTAGAGCGTGACCTACAGGATTATAATAAGGGGTTAGCATACAACGTGCATGTTAGGAATAGATGGTCACGTGATCAAAATTATGATTACAATAGCAAAAACACTGAACAAGAAAACAACTTTAATGAGGAGTTTGAGGCCCAAGGCCCAAGGAGAAGTGAAAGGTTGGCACAAAAATCCAACCAGCAACCCAATCAGTTTCAACAGGGTTTTCAGTATGGCCAGGGAGCCAAGTGAACAGGCAGCAAACCCCGTATGCCAAGAAATGGAATCAACCAAGGAGGTAGGAGCCAATAACACACAGGACATTATTGGTGAATTCAAAGAAATGCATAGTTTAATTTGTAACACTGTTAAAAAGGGTAATTTCTCCATTTATAATTACACTGAAATTAGTGTTAATGACTTACATTTTGAGGTGTTTACCAAAGGGTTGCATTTTGTTCCAACTAACTCTATTAATATTCCTAGGACCATATTAGATTTGAAACTATTTACAAGACAATTGAATCTTAATATTAATCTTAAATGAAAGAGTACAACTAGCAGCATGTTTCATAGAAAGAGTACATGGATCCCCCCATTACACCCGACCCTAAAACATTTGAAGAAATGGTGGAGGTGGAAATTAGGAATATTCACACTAAAGAATTGACAGCGAGTTTTAGTAATTTTTCAGAAGCATCCTACAAGTTGATTAAACAACTAAATAATGATGGCATCAGGGTAATGAAAACTGACAAGGGGGGGGTAGTTCTCATGTATCAACATGACCACAAAGCCTCCCTCTATGCATTATTGCATGATATTGAACAATACAGTCAAATATCAATAAATGAGCGCAATGTCGCATATACTAAAATTAGATACATGTTGGAGGACAATCTTTACCAAGGCGCAATAAATGAACAGTTATTCAATTATTTACTAGTACAAAAGCCATTAACCCCCATTTATTTTGGTATCGAAGGTCCACAAAGGGCTACAACCTTTGAAATTTAGATCAATTGTAGTTGGAGGCAAGGGGATTACAGAACCTTTGGGAAATTTATAGATCTCACATTAAAGAAGTTCCTAACATCTCTTCAATTTCTTTGTAAGGACTCTTGGGAATTTTTTGAAGTGTCAAGAAAGAATTCTATGAAGAAACTCAATACTTGGCCACGGTAGACGTGGTAGAACTGTTTCCAAGTATTCCACACACGACACAGGATTAACATGGTTTAATGATATGTTGGCCAGTCATTCAACCTTAGGAGCCAACATTATTGCATTACTTGTTGAGTTTATGGAAGCAATTCTCAATAACAATTTCATTTATTTTAGTGGAGAATTGTTTCGGCAAAAAAGGGGTTGCAATGGGCAACCCTGTCCCTTCTAATGCGCCAACATTGTACTAGCCTATTGGGAGTTAGAATACATATTTAGCACACATTGGACTAAATACTTGGTGCACTATCAACGCTACCTAGACGACATTTGCGTCTTTTGGAAGGGAAGCATGGAAGAATTAGAGCAATTTATTTGTCATATAAACTCTAGTACAGAGTTTCTTAAATTTACTTGTAACATTAGCAAAGTGAACTTACATTACCTTGATGTTAATCTTTTTCAGAACATGGAGAAAGGGTGTTTCCAGTCTGGTATTTACAGGAAGAAAAGTTACTCTAATATGTTTCTACATTATGATAGCAATAACCCACTATTTCAAAAGTGGGGGATTATCAAGGGGCAACTCATCAGAGCTGCTAGGATGTGTAGTGATGAGAACATATTTAAGGAAGAAGTTGAATTTTTGAAGATGTTATTTATTGAAAGAGGTTATCCTACACAGTTAATTGATTAAGTGGTTTTAGAAGTCACAAACCAAAGGTCAGATAAATACTTCCCTTTACTTGGTGAAGAACGCAGGTATGAACCTGTTAAAGTAAACAATAAGTTAAAAGAACAGGGTTGTGCATTTGTTCACACAAACAGTAGTGAAAGTCCAATAGTTGAAGGTGTTGTGTGTAAATATTGGCCAATTGTGACCATGAATGATGATTACAAACAAATGTTTGGTTGCAAGCCACAATTTATTAGAAGAAGAAATAGGAATCTGAAAGATTTACTTGAGACAAATCACGTCGGGGGTGAACACAGTGGACAACCACTAACGGGTACATTTAAATGCAATACCTGCAGACAGTGCCCCTATATTATTAACACAAAATGTTTTTATTTAAAATCAAGAAAGACTTATATAAAATCCCCAGGTTACTTTAATTGTAAAGCAAAGGGGGTAATCTATCTTGGTTTTTGTCAGTATTGCCTTTGTTTCTATGTAGGCAAAACTGAGAGGACACTTGCAAAAAGAATATATGAACATCTTTACGATGTCAGCAAAGGGAAGGAATCAAATGCATTTTTCAAACATTCGCTTGTTTGTGAACAAATGGAACTTAAGTTTTTAGTCTTGGAGCAGGTAAAATGCAACCCAAGAGGAGGAGATTGGGAAACCTCCTTAGAATACAGGGAGCTGCTTTGGCAGCTGAAATTAGATGCTGCTAGACCCCCTGGCCTAAATGATGCCCTAAGTTTAAGTAGTATACTTAAACTTAGAAGGGCAAAATTATAACAACTTATTTAAGTATGCAGTATGGCATAACTTATCTAGGGAATGTATAATAAATATTTACAAGTTTGTTTCTAAGCCTTTACATATAGATAAGGGTAACACATTAAAGGTATTTTTAAAATGTAATGTTTTAAAGAATTCTTAATATCTGCTGGTTTGTTGTTATACAAAGATGACAAAATGTTACAAAGTATTCAAGGTATTTAATATTTAATATTTATGGATACATGCTTGTTATACCTTTGTATTTATAGTTAGTGAAACACATTTAGATGGCAGTTAAACTGTTTTACTTTCTTTTTTTACAAAACTATGCAGTATTTTTTATGAGAAGAACTTGCAAGCAAACAGTGAAGCATGGTTTTAAATTGAATAATTGAAAGATTAATTAATCAGTGGAATTGGCAGGGTTTAGTATAAAAGGTTCCACTAAAATGTGTACTAGTTGTCTTGAGAAAGCCTGGGAGTGCCTGTGTGAAAGCGCTTGATGCATTGGATGTACTACACGTTTGTTTTTATCGTTACCAGTGGTGTTCTTAAATAAAATATTTTCAGCACTTGGTTTTCAGCTTTGTGGACTGGACTTTCGTTTACCAGAGTGGTATTTTGTGAAGTTCATTTTATTTGTGTTCGTTGGTGGTGATAGTGGGTCCATGGCTGAACGAGCCAACAGTGCTGAATTTTGTGACACACCTGCCATCTTATTGGACAGCGAGCAACCAGCAGATGACGCTCCAGTAACGAGAGGAGAATTCATGCAGGTTATGTGCCTGCTCTCACAACTTACTGGGCTTTTAACTAATGACAAGTCAGGAGGAAGTAGCGGAATACCAGCTAATCAGGAATAGGCCCAAAAAGAAAATAACATTGGTGTTGTAAGAACTATCGATTCGTTATCAGGGTATACTGAAGGAGGACATTTTACTAACGCAAACGTGAACAGCTCGCAACAAGTGAGAAGTAAGCAAGGGGCCAGTATTAGCGCTACTTTTGAAAGCGGAAAGGATTTTAATTTTAACAAATGGACAACCAATAATTTTTGTTTTGGTAAAGGTATTGTGCAAACTAGTAATGTTGACAATGATAATTTAGAGCAGATGCTCAAAGACTTTAATAATAAGTTATATTCATACAAAGCAACCCAGCTTGAAATTGAATACTTATTGGAATGTATAAAAGTAAAAAGAATTCCTAAAGGGTTGCGTATTACTAAATTTCCGAACAACGCTGCACCTGGTACAGAATTGTTTATGGAATTGTCAGCGTTGTTCAACAAAACAGGGCTTGATATGCTTGGGTTAATGGTGAAAGACTATGAAGGTAAAGCCTCTGTTTTGCTATCTGAAGCAAATACTCTGAATAATTCTATTGTCAGTGATTTCTGTTTTAACAGTATTAAAAGAGACTATGAAAATACATTTAAAGAAATTGATAATCATTGTTTAAGAATCATGAACAGAAAAATAAAAAAATTAGAGCGTGACCTACAGGATTATAATAAGGGGTTAGCATACAACGTGCATGTTAGGAATAGATGGTCACGTGATCAAAATTATGATTACAATAGCAAAAACACTGAACAAGAAAACAACTTTAATGAGGAGTTTGAGGCCCAAGGCCCAAGGAGAAGTGAAAGGTTGGCACAAAAATCCAACCAGCAACCCAATCAGTTTCAACAGGGTTTTCAGTATGGCCAGGGGAGGCAAGTGAACAGGCAGCAAACCCCGTATGCCAAGAAATGGAATCAACCAAGGAGGTAGGAGCCAATAACACACAGGACATTATTGGTGAATTCAAAGAAATGCATAGTTTAATTTGTAACACTGTTAAAAAGGGTAATTTCTCCATTTATAATTACACTGAAATTAGTGTTAATGACTTACATTTTGAGGTGTTTACCAAAGGGTTGCATTTTGTTCCAACTAACTCTATTAATATTCCTAGGACCATATTAGATTTGAAACTATTTACAAGACAATTGAATCTTAATATTAATCTTAAATGAAAGAGTACAACTAGCAGCATGTTTCATAGAAAGAGTACATGGATCCCCCCATTACACCCGACCCTAAAAACATTTGAAGAAATGGTGGAGGTGGAAATTAGGAATATTCACACTAAAGAATTGACAGCGAGTTTTAGTAATTTTTCAGAAGCATCCTACAAGTTGATTAAACAACTAAATAATGATGGCATCAGGGTAATGAAAACTGACAAGGGGGGGGTAGTTCTCATGTATCAACATGACCACAAAGCCTCCCTCTATGCATTATTGCATGATATTGAACAATACAGTCAAATATCAATAAATGAGCGCAATGTCGCATATACTAAAATTAGATACATGTTGGAGGACAATCTTTACCAAGGCGCAATAAATGAACAGTTATTCAATTATTTACTAGTACAAAAGCCATTAACCCCCATTATTTTTGGTATCCCGAAGGTCCACAAAGGGCTACAACCTTTGCAGTTTAGACCAATTGTAGCTGGAGCCAAGGGGATTACAGAACCTTTGGGGAAATTTATAGATCTCACATTAAAGAAGTTCGTAACATCTCTTCAATTTCTTTGTAAGGACTCTTGGGAATTTTTGCGAAGTGTCAAGAAAGAATTCTATGAAGAAACTCAATACTTGGCCACGGTAGACGTGGTAGAACTGTTTCCAAGTATTCCACACGACACAGGATTAACATGGTTTAATGATATGTTGGCCAGTCATTCAACCTTAGGAGCCAACATTATTGCATTACTTGTTGAGTTTATGGAAGCAATTCTCAATAACAATTTCATTTATTTTAGTGGAGAATTGTTTCGGCAAAAAAGGGGGGTTGCAATGGGCAACCCCTGTCCCTCTGCGTACGCCAACATTGTACTAGCCTATTGGGAGTTAGAATACATATTTAGCACACATTGGACTAAATACTTGGTGCACTATCAACGCTACCTAGACGACATTTGCGTCTTTTGGAAGGGAAGCATGGAAGAATTAGAGCAATTTATTTGTCATATAAACTCTAGTACAGAGTTTCTTAAATTTACTTGTAACATTAGCACAGTGAACTTACATTACCTTGATGTTAACCTTTTTCAGAACATGGAGAAAGGGTGTTTCCAGTCTGGTATTTACAGGAAGAAAAGTTACTCTAATATGTTTCTACATTATGATAGCAATAACCCACTATTTCAAAAGCGGGGGATTATCAAGGGGCAACTCATCAGAGCTGCTAGGATGTGCAGTGATGAGAACATATTTAAGGAAGAAGTTGAATTTTTGAAGATGTTATTTATTGAAAGAGGTTATCCTACACAGTTAATTGATTAAGTGGTTTTAGAAGTCACAAACCAAAGGTCAGATAAATACTTCCCTTTACTTGGTGAAGAACGCAGGTATGAACCTGTTAAAGTAAACAATAAGTTAAAAGAACAGGGTTGTGCATTTGTTCACACAAACAGTAGTGAAAGTCCAATAGTTGAAGGTGTTGTGTGTAAATATTGGCCAATTGTGACCATGAATGATGATTACAAACAAATGTTTGGTTGCAAGCCACAATTTATTAGAAGAAGAAATAGGAATCTGAAAGATTTACTTGAGACAAATCACGTCGGGGGTGAACACAGTGGACAACCACTAACGGGTACATTTAAATGCAATACCTGCAGACAGTGCCCCTATATTATTAACACAAAATGTTTTTATTTAAAATCAAGAAAGACTTATATAAAATCCCCAGGTTACTTTAATTGTAAAGCAAAGGGGGTAATCTATCTTGGTTTTTGTCAGTATTGCCTTTGTTTCTATGTAGGCAAAACTGAGAGGACACTTGCAAAAAGAATATATGAACATCTTTACGATGTCAGCAAAGGGAAGGAATCAAATGCATTTTTCAAACATTCGCTGGTTTGTGAACAAATGGAACTTAAGTTTTTAGTCTTGGAGCAGGTAAAATGCAACCCAAGAGGAGGAGATTGGGAAACCACCTTAGAATATAGGGAGCTGCTTTGGCAGCTGAAATTAGATGCTGCTAGACCCCCTGGCCTAAATGATGCCCTAAGTTTAAGTAGTATACTTAAACTTAGAAGGGCAAAATTATAACAACTTATTTAAGTATGCAGTATGGCATAACTTATCTAGGGAATGTATAATAAATATTTACAAGTTTGTTTCTAAGCCTTTACATATAGATAAGGGTAACACATTAAAGGTATTTTTAAAATGTAATGTTTTAAAGAATTCTTAATATCTGCTGGTTTGTTGTTATACAAAGATGACAAAATGTTACAAAGTATTCAAGGTATTTAATATTTAATATTTATGGATACATGCTTGTTATACCTTTGTATTTATAGTTAGTGAAACACATTTAGATGGCAGTTAAACTGTTTTACTTTCTTTTTTTACAAAACTATGCAGTATTTTTTATAAGAAGAACTTGCAAGCAAACAGTGAAGCATGGTTTTAAATTGGATAATTGAAAGATTAATTAATCAGTGGAATTGGCAGGGTTTAGTATAAAAGGTTCCACTAAAATGTGTACTAGTTGTCTTGAGAAACCCTGGGAGTGCCTGGGTGAAAGCGCTTGATGCATTGGATGTACTACACGTTTGTTTTTATCGTTACCAGTGGTGTTCTTAAATAAAATATTTTCAGCACTTGGTTTTCACCTTTGTGGACTGGACTTTCGTTTACCAGAGTGGTATTTTGTGAAGTTCATTTTATTTGTAAAACTGCCTTCCAGTTTATAGCCTGCTACAGACCACCCTCCCAAACACAGGAACCCCACTTGGTCTTCCTGAGAATACTGGAAAATATGAAGTCTCTCCAAACACCATTATATTGGGTGACTTCAACTACCCAAACATAGACTGGGAGCATTACTCTAGCTCCATAACCCTAGCCCAAAGGTTCCTAGAATTTATAAACTCAAATGCTATGGAACAACTTGTTACCACTCCCACAAGAGGGGAAAACATACTGGACCTGATCATCACCGACATGGGGGCACTATGCTCCAGAACAGAAGTGTATCCCTCACTGGTAAGATCAGACCATAAACTAATCTCACTGGATATTCACATCCCGACCCCACCCCCTGCCCAGAAAACCACAGTGAAAAACTTCTCTAAAGCAAATTTCACACACCTCAAAACCGAGGCGAAATCCTTCAAAGCCCCCGGGCCTGTGGAAAATACGGCCCAGACCGCGGAATCCTTTATAAACGCATTCTATGAACACCTTCAGGAATGCATGGATCATGCAATCCTAAATAAAACCAAGACCCAATCCTCCAAAGGCAGACGTCCTGTCTGGTGGACCCCAGCCATAAACAAACTATATAATAGAAGGAGGAAGCTACTACATGATAGAGCAAAATCCCAAAAAGGGAAGGCATCTCTGATCAGTATTAGCAAAAAACTACGGGCACTCATAAAATCGTCTAAGGCCAGCTTCGAGAGAAAAATTGCACAGGGCACTAAGGATAATCACAAGGCTTTCTTTAGTTATGTTAGGAACCTGGGTAGGAATTCCCAGATATGCTCAGAATTAGTCCAAAATGACAAAAAATACACCGAGCCCACAGATATTGCCAACATCCTAGATGACAGGTTCAGTGCAAACTTCTCCCCCTCTCCCCACCAAAAGGGCAAATATCTATCCCAACAGAGTGCTGCCCCCCTGACATCTCAGATGCTCAGGTAAGAGCCACCCTCTCCAAAGCAAAAAACACAGCATCAATGGGACCACATGGTGTCCCGGGCTGCGTCCTACATGAACTCCAAGAAGAGTTAAACCCAAACATAAAACTACTGTTCAATCTTAGCCTTACAACAGGATATGTACCCAAAGAGTGGCGTACAGCAACAGTGGTCCCTCTCCACAAAGGTGGTGTCTCAACGGATCCTGGAAACTATCACCCCATAAGCCTGACTAGCTTGGTCTGCAAAGCTATGGAAAGGATCATCATGGACCTCATAAATAAAGATATTGGGGACCTACAGTCACTGGATCCTACCCAGTTTGGCTTTGTTAAGGGCTGATCCTGCCTCTTAAACCTGGTCGATTTCTTTGAAACAGTCACCAAGGCCATTGATGAGGGGAAGGTGGTCCACACAGCCTACCTGGTCCTCACAAAAGCCTTCTATACAATACCCCACTCGGGCATTAAAGAAAATCTCACCAGCTTAAATATAAACCCCTATGTCACTAGATGGGTTGCAAACTGGCTCAAGGACAGAACCCACATGGTTAGAATTGCTGGAGCGATGTCAAACTCCAAACCAGTTACAAGTGGCGTCCCACAAGGCTCAGTCCTGGGACCTCTCTTGTTCGGTATATATTTCTCGGTGGTACAGGCCAACACGGAAGGACTGTGGCTGACCAAGTTCGCAGATGACTGCAAACTGGGCACCATAATCAACTCTCCAGCTGACACAAGCATCCTCCAAAAGAGCCTCATAGAAACAGACAACTGGTGCCAGAGCCATGGCCTCAAGCTAAACGCCAAAAAGTGTATAGTCATCCCCTTTGGCAAAAACAAAGTGCCCACAAATTACCACATAGGTGGTAATCCATTAAGTACAGAAGAAGTCATTAGGGACCTGGGGACCCAAGTTTATAGCAATCTCTCATTTGACAACCACGTGGCCAAAGTGGTTAGAAAAACATTTTATATAGCCCACCTAATTCACATCTAGAAAAAAAAAGTGGCTGTGACCACGCGAAAGCGCTCACCCTTCAGCTATTTTTATTACAATAAAGAAGAGTTTTTACTTTTTGCTGCGCTGCCGAGAACTTTATTGAACTGTGGATTTGAAAAGCCTGTTTAACAGCAACCGTTCAGTATTTTAACTACATTGCGTTGAGATCAGGTTTCTGCTTTTGCATAATTCACATCTAGATCAGGGGAGGTCATTGTGCCTCTTTACTCATCCCTCATCAGGCCCATAATTGAGTACAATGCCCCTTTTGGGATGTACCTTACCAGACACCTGCAGCAACTGGAAAGACCCCAAAAGTACCTCACCAAGAGGATCAAAGGGCTCAAACAGATGCCATATGCTGCCCAGTTAAAGAAACTCCAGCTCTACTCAGTGGCATACCACCTGCTCAGAGGCGATCTGTGCCTGACGTATAAAGCCATGTCCAACCAGGAATTAATGCACATGCTGCACCTCAGAAAATCCAAATCCCATCGAGCTACGCGCTCAAGAGACTTGAACCTCAGCACTGAAATAAATAGGACATGCTGTAGGGACAGATTCATAACCCAGAGGCTCCCTTCACTCTGGAATAAAATCCCAGTCCAGGTTAGGCAGAGTTCCACATTGACTCTCTTCAAGAGGAATCTTGATGAGTGGATGGGAGATCATAGGTTTACCCCGGCTATCACTTCTGTGTCACTGTTGGACAGAGGCACAGTATACTAACCTCAAAAAAAGGCATAGCAAAATTAATTTAAAATGGGTGGCAAAAGCCAAACACACTCTGGCTAGGCTTATAAATGCCCTAGGGCAGATAGCCTAGTATGAACCTATGAACCTATTAACTATGGCTGTCTACACTCACACTGCATGGACTTGATCAACACTTATTCTGAATGCTGACATGTATGCGTGACTGTTTGCCTTGTGATACTGTTACCCACCTTCAACCAGTATTGAGTATGATTTGGATTTCTGTTGTGTGTGTGTATCTGCTGTAGTGAGGAGTGTGCATGTGTTCCTGTGTGCCTGTATGCATGTGTTGATGTGTTCATGTGTGCATGTGTGCATGTGTTAATATGTGCATATGTGCATGTGTTCATGTGTGCATGTGTGCATGTGCAGACCATAACATGTGTTTCCTGTCTTCCTCTCACCGATGCTGAGGTAGGGCTTGTCGTAAGCAGCAGGCGACCTAAAGCCACTGCCACGGATAGTGGTGATGATGACACATGTATTTTGGCACAGGTAGATTTGAAAGGGTCTGTCATTGGTCCACCCATCGACAGTATACAGCGTTCAACCCCATCTATGCGCACACTCATACTGCCATTACATCCCTCACCACCAATGGCCATAGGGGAGGGACAGCATACAGATGGCATTGACCAGGACAGTGTGGTACCCATGGCACCTGTATCCCCTCACAGCAGCCATAGCCGTAGACCCAGAATGCTATTACATAGGCGGAGGTCCAGGGGTTCTCTGGGGAGCACCACTGGACATATTGCCCCTGGCAGGCGTGCCCTCACAGGTCTTACGATGACCACTATGTTCCGGGCTGTAATGCAGGCTCAGGCATGTAGGGAACGGTACACCAGGCAGGGACTTAGGTCGCAGAGGGAACATAACACCGCTATCAATGACAGCATCCGTGACCTTGCCGGTGCCATCCGGGCATACACCGAGGTCATTGATAGACATTGGAGGGAGACAATAGATGCCCTCCACAGCATGTCTTCCTCAAGCCAGGACCATGCAGGATGGTTGCAACATCGACGCGGACGCATGCCAGCAACAGCTGGCAGTGGTCGCGGATGGCCCACAGCTAACAGCCACTCCTGTAGTGGCAGTACCAGCCCCAGCAATGCTGGGGCTGGCCTGTCCAATGTCCATCCCAGTAGACCACGTGCACGTGGCTCTGGCCAGTCCCAGCAGGGACATGGGTCCAGTCATCATACCTCTGCCTCCGACGACAGTACCCAGTCAGGGTTGGTACCCAATACCATCCGTAGCACCCCTCCCAGGCACAGGTACTGTGTCCATGGCCAGAGACAGTGATCTATACAGCCAAGCAGGTACAGTCTGTGGCTGTCCCACAAACCACCATATATGGCAGCCACATGGTGGAGCTGTGTGCATGCAGACACACACACACATTAAGCAAACAACTAGGGCTCACACATACACACACACACACTTTACATCAACATTGGCCCATGCTCTACTGTTGTCCCCCCCCCCCCCACACACACACACACACGCACAGACATGTCGATTGGATGGGTCAATGACAGGCTCTGGCAAACAACAAAATGCCCTGTGCATATGATGATACCTGTGCTGCCTCCTGTCATCTGCATTATTGACGGAGGGACAGGCTAACATGGTGCTGATGCACAGGGTGATACTATAGCAGTGTAGCAATAATAGCGAGTTGTCAACAAGGAAGTCTAACTACATCCTTGTAGGTATATCTGAGCAGACATTATGCATCAAAGCTCTGATTGTCAATGTAGCATTGTTTACACCACTGTTAGGTCTGAGTATGTATTATCCACCCATGTGCCACTTGGCTGATGTGTGATGTGTTGCCAGCATGTGTTAGTGAGTGGACAGTACGTGGGTGATGTGTGCAGTACAGATTAGCAAGTGTACATCTGTAAACATGGTGGGTGCACACTGTCTGGATATACGTGCATAGTGGACACATGGGACGTGTGGCATTCCCTGTCGTACACATTATTAACATCCCATTGCATCTTTCAATGGCCAGTATGCATTCTACTACAGTTATGTACTAACATGGGTTGACGTGTGTATGACATGGGTTGACACTATGCTGCGGGTGATACCGTTAATATCAGTCAATGATTTGCAGTCTGGTAGTATACACAACCTCAACAGCATGACTATAAGCAATCATTGGATGATGTCCTGACAAATGATACACAGTAGTAGGGAACCCAGTATCAATTGAATCCTTCCGGTGCTACACTATAACACTAACCAGTGGTGATGACCGCCACCCATTACTGTGACCACACCTGTGTGTCATATAGCCCCCTTAGGTACATGCAGACACACTAGGGATGTGTCCATCCAAATCTGGGAATGCATGGAATTGCCTACAATGCATTCCATGGATGGGACGCATATCCTACACAAGGGTATCATACAGACAGATACCTGTTGTGTGATACATGCTGTATAGCAGTAAGCCGACTATGGCATAGTCATCCTCATGTACTATACATACTATCCCGTCAGTACCACACCGGTGGTAGCCCTCAACATGTATGTCAGGTACCATTGTGTACATACAGACCCATGTTATGTCATGTGTACCTTGGAATCCACATATCCATAGGTATTGTGGAGTCCAAAGGTGTATCACAGACATTAGAGGCCTGAATGCATATCCATAAGACAGCTGTACACCTATAAAAACTGTCCATTCTTGGCAGACTTTGTTGTGTATGACCATGTCTGACATATACCCCAGGCATATACCTTCACTCACACTACTCTTAAGTAACTGTCATGGGTGTGTGTGCCACAGATGACCTTGGCCACAGAACATGACAGTGGATGGCCATGTCACATACATACATATGTGACCTATGATCTGAGTAGCAGTGGCACAACCTGTCAATGGAAACAAATGTATTCATGTAGTATGCAGGCTTCACACCTATGTAGTGATTGAGGGGACATGTACACATATATATTTGCCATGCAGATACCTGATGTCTGCAGTGCACTTACTGTTGTCATCATACTATGTCATACCATAGTAAAAGCAAAACCCACACCGTGTTGACCAACAGTGACACACACACAGTCAGCATTTGCAGGATTTAAACCCCTACCTAACTATGTTATGATTCTAGGGAGAGAGACATTAACACAGCATGCTATTTGCTTTACTGGCTGGTTCTCCTTCTTCTGCTGTATTTGTAGGATGGTGACATCATCAGACTTTCCAAAGAGGAATGCACCTCTTTCAGTGTGTTTTCACAGTCTCCAAAAAGGAAACTCCTTTCAAAGACAATTGCACACATACCCACACTCACTGTTTGCAGGATTCAAATCCCTACTTAATTATGTTATGATACTAGAGAGAGACGCACTAACATGGCGTGCTATTTGCTTTACTGGCTGGTTTCCCTTCTCCTGCAGTATTTGTAGGATGGTGACATCATCAGACTTTCCAAAGAGTAATGTACCTCTTTTAGTGTGTTTTCACAGTCTCCAAAAAGGACCCTCCTTTCAAAGACAATTGCACACATACACACAACACCCCCCCCACACACACACACACACTCACTGTTTACAGGATTTATACCCCTACCTAACTATGTTATAATACTAGAGAGTGACACATTAACACGGCACGCTATTTGCTTTACTGGCTGGTTTCCCTTCTCCTGCAGTATTTGTAGGATGGTGACATCATCAGACTTTCCAAAGAGTAATGTACCTCTTTTAGTGTGTTTTCACAGTCTCCAAAAAGGAAACTCCTTTCAAAGACAATTGCACACATAAACACAACCCCCCCACACACACTGTTTGCAGGATTCAAACCCCTACCTAAGTTATGATACTAGAGAGTGATGTATTAACATGGCTCGCTATTTGCTTTACTGGCTGGTTTCCCTTCTCCTGCAGTATTTGTAGGATGGTGACATCATCAGACTTTCCAAAGAGGAATGTACCTCTTTTAGTGTGTTTTCACAGTCTCCAAAAAGGGCACTCCTTTCAAAGACAATTTCACACATACACACACTCACTGTTTGCAGGATTCAAATCCCTACTTAACTATGTTATGATACTAGAGAGAGGCACACTATTTGCTTTACTGGCTGGTTTCCCTTCTCCTGCAGTATTTGTGGGATGGTGACATCAACAGACATTCCAGAGAGTAATGTACCTCTTTTAGTGTGTTTTCACAGTCTCCAAAAAGGAAACTCCTTTCAAAGACAATTGCACACATAAACACAACCCCCCCCACACACACACAATGTTTGCAGGATTCAAACCCCTACCTAACTATGTTATGATACTAGAGAGTGATGCATTAACATGGCACGCTATTTGCTTTACTGGCTGGTTTCCTTTCTCCTGCTGTATTTGTAGGATGGTGACATCATCAGACTTTCCAAAGAGGAATGTACCTATTTTAGTGTGTTTTCACAGTCTCCAAAAAGGGCACTCCTTTCAAAGACAATTGCACACATACACACACACTCACTGATTGCAGGATTCAAACCCCTACCTAACTATGTTATGATACTAGAGAGAGACGCACAAACATGGCGCACTATTTGTTTTACTGGGTGGTTTCCCTTCTACTGCAGTATTTGTAGGATGGTGACATCATCAAACTTTCCAAAGAGGAATGTACCTCCTTTACTGAGTTTTCCCAGTCTCCAAAAAGGGAACACCTCTCAAAGGAAACTGCACACATACACATACCCCCCCCAAACTAAAACACCCCACACACACCTTTGCAGGATTCAAACCCCTACCTAACTATGTTATGATACTAGAAAGAGACGCATTAACACAGCGCTCTATTTGTTTTACTGGCTGGTTTCCCTTCTCCTGCTGTATTTATAGGATGGTGACATCATCAGACTGGACATGGTGATGTGTGTACACTTTGTTTTATGCCATTCCAGGAATGGTCCATGAGGGTCAGCAGGTGTCAACAGCTTGAACATGATCTCAGTATCCTTACCTTGTGTGATCTATCTGTGGACACATTGACATTCTGTCATATGTCAACACATATTTATGCACAGCTTCTTGTTTTTTGTGGATACTACATGTGTCTGGGATGTTGATAAAGGGCTAGTCAAAGTCTATGTGACACATGTGTAGATGTGATGTATGTCCTGGGTGGCTGCCTTGCAAACAGTCTAGCATGTTTGGGAACCATGATCCACACATGAACATACCACAGTTGGTAGGGTTGTGTGTGTGTCAGCTTCCAATAGCTCTGTTTATGACTGCAACCATGATGGACTCCATGACCTTGCAGATCAGACCTCATAGGCGTACTGGACTTGACTTCCCATGGTGTGTTGTGCACCGACACTTGTGGGGAGTGCCATATGTAGCCGTGACACATTCAACGGTTCCACATCCTGTGTAGGGGGTGCGGCTCAGCTGACTGTGCAGGTGCATGATCTGTTTATTCTGTAGTTTGTGCATGACACATATTGGAAATCAATGTATTCCACCTGCTGCCATGCTTTTGGCAGTGGGGGTAGCTGCTCATCCATTCTACATGTGATATCTCCTGGTATGATGATGTGGACTGTTGTCAGTGGGGATGGGTATGTACATATGAGCCTGTCTGTCATGATGTCAGCATTGACACTCAGGTACAGTTGGCCCTGACTCAGGACATATATGTGTGTACATTGATATTTATGACATAGCTGAAGGAGGTGTCATGATTCAGTCTGGACTCCTTCTCAGCTCCTCTTTACAAAACACTAACAAACATGAGCACTAATCCCTGTTATACTCTTTTACACACTTAACACCCTACTGATCCTTTGTGATCAGGCTACAGAGTATGTCATGATAATATCCTGGCATGTCCAGGGGTCGGTTTTGTGTGTACTCTTCAGTCCAGCTGGTCGATATTGTGATATTGACACAATGTCACATCTGCCTCATGTACACAGACAACCCTCTCCTCCTCCCAACAAACTCTGATATATGTGTGAGATGCACCTATATAGACATACAGGGTGCTGAACTCTCTCGACCCATGACTGGCACAGTCTATCAGGTGGTGAAGGTAACCACACACACCACATATCAGTCTCACATATCCTCTAGCAACAGCACTCAAACCACATTAGCACACATTGACATACTCAGATGCTGTAAATGTACTCTACCTAAGCAGCAGAGACCTCCAAAGCAGACACACACCTACTACCTCACTACAATACCCACATATCACTAAGTTCACAATGTCAGTGTGCCACACAGTCACTGCCCTGTGGACTAAACAACACACTTAATACACTTGTAATAGGTGACACTTATGTTCAGACACACTGACGTACCACTCACCAGCCCTGACAAGGGAATAGCCACTTTGGGCTGTCTGTTGGGTGCCAGGATCTGCCGCATAACACAGGCAGTCAGGTCACTCCAAAGCAAGTACAAGACTGGCACCATCATTGTCCATGCTGGTGTGTGTAACCTCAGATGTTACTCCCTGGACCACATGACATGATACATGGAGGTACACTCTGATCATGTAGCCCAGGCCAGTATGACCCTGACCTTGTCTAGCATCTTACACCCACCAATTATGATGTCACAGTATATGGACACACATATCAAATTTAACAGTTGGCTAACAAATTTGTTTCATTCATAGGGGATACAGTGTCTGTCAGCGTATGGTGACATGCTCAACATGCCGCGTAGCTTCACTGTGGACAGCTTGCACCTGTCACCCCTGGACTTTGGTATGCTGGCTAAGGCTCTTGCTACCACCAGAGTGCCTTTTTTAAGCAGGGCTCAGAAGACAAACCCACCTCCATAGACATTACAGGTTAAATGAAACTAAGGGTAATGCTGCTCAACAACAGTTGTGTTAACTTCATATTGTGGCCACTCAAGACTCTCCTCAGTATGGAGGAGAACAATATCTGTGCACTGACAGACACCTGGTTCAGGCTCGCTTATGCACACCAGCACTACCAGGTTATGTTTCATACCATGATGTCTGACAACAAGACTTGGAACAGACAACACAACTAGGGGGAGTATCCATATACATCACAGATACACACACCTCCAGGTTAGTAACACTGCACAAAGCATCACAGACCATACATATACAACTACCATTGTGCAATACTGCCTTTCAGTTTGTTGCCTGCTACAGAACACACTCCCAAACTCAGGAACCACACTCAGCTTTTGTGGGAACTATGGAGAATATGAAGGTCTCCACAGACACCATTATATTGTGTGGCTTCATAAACACACATATTGACTGGGGATACTACTCAAGCCCCGACAACCTCACCCAACAGTCACTACAATTTGTGGACTCATATGCTTTGGCACAACCAGTCAGCACAGCCACAAGGGGGAATACATATTGGACCTGCTCATCACCAACATGTTGACTCTATGTTCCACACCAGTGATATACCCCTCATTGGTAAGGTCAGAACATACATGTATCTCACAGGACATACATATACCCTCCACACACCCATCCTGGGTAATCTTGGTGAACTTCTCATGAGCCAACATCTCACTTCACCGAAGCAAGGTGGAATCCTTCAGAGATCCTGAGACAGTGGCATATACGGCTCACGCTGCTGCATTCTTTACATACACATTCTATGGACACCTAGTGGACTGCATGGATTGTGCTATCCCAAATAACAACAAGACCCACTACTACAATGGCAGGGGACCTGTCTGGTAGACCCCAGACATTAATAAGCTGTACAACGTCAGGAGGACGCTACTACATGATAGAGCACAATCCCAGACTGGGAAGGCATCTGTGATCTGTACTAGCAGACAGCTACAATCACTCATGGACTTGGCCGCTTCTACCAGACAATTGCACCTGACACATAGGACTATCACACGGCCTTCTTCAGTTATGTCAGGAACCTGGGTGGACACTCAATGATATGCTGTGAGTTACTGCATACTGACTAAACCTACCCTGAACCCACTGGCATTGCCTACATCCTGGCAAACAGGTTCAGTGCAGACGTCTCCCACCCATGCCCCCTAAGGAGCAACTATCCATCCCAACAGAGTATAACCTCCCTGACATCACACAGTAACAGGTGAGTGCTGCCCTCCCCACAGCGTACATCACAGTATCAATGTGACCAGATGGTGTCCCAGCCTGCATCATACACGAGCGTCATGACAAACATAACCCTCACATTACATCACTCTTCAATATCGGAGTTACCACAGGATATGTACCCAAGGAATGGCGTACTGGGACAGTGGTCCCACTTCACAGAGTTGGTGCCACAACGGACCACAGACAATATTGCCCTATAAGCCTATGTAGCCTGTTCTGCAAAGCTATGGAGCATATTGTCATAGGACTCCTACACATAGACATCAGGAACCTACAGACACTGTGTCCGATTCATTTCAGCATTGTTGTGGGCAGATCTTGCCTCTTGAACCTGTAGGTATTCTTTAAATGGCTAACAGGTCCATCGACAGAGGGACGGCTATCCACACAGCCTACCTGAACCTTGCAAAACCATTCAACACAATAACCCACTGGGCCATTATGCATAGGCTCACCAACGTCAATTTGGACACATATCTCACACAATGAATTGATACCTAGATCAGGGATAGCACCCACATGGTCAGGATTGCAGGTGCCATGTCTGACTATACACCAGTTACACATGGCATCCCACACAGCTTGGTCCTGGGATCTCTCTTGTTCAGTATATATTTGTCTTACGTACAGGCTATCACAGGGGGAATATGGCTGAACATGTTTGCACTTGACTGCAAACTGTGTGCCATGATCAACTCTCCAGCTGCCACATGCATACTCAATCAGGGTCTCACAGAGATGAATGACTGATGCCTGAGCCATGGCCTACAGCTAAATGCCATTAGTTGCATAGTCATCCCCTTTGGGAGTAACAACATGCCCACACATTACCACATAGATAGTACTCCATTACATACAGTAGGAGTTGTTAGGGGTTTGGGGACATCACTTGTTCGTACTGTCACCTTTAACATTCACGTTGCCAAAGTGGTTGGACACACCTTCTATGTGTGCCACCTTATCCCATATGGTTTCACATCTAGATTGAGTGAGGTCATTGTGCCCCTATACTCATCACATCCGTGCTTGGTTACAATGCCACATTTGGGGTGTACCTCACCTGACACCTGCAGCAACTGTACTGGCCACAGACAGTCCTCACCAAGCAGATCTAGGGACTCACACAGATGCCCTGCATAGTTCAGATGCAGTAACTCCAGCTCTAATCAGTCGCTTACCACCTACTCAGATATGATGTGTGCCTGTTGTTTACAGCTATACCTAAACCAGAATTACTGGACATGCTCCACCTCAGGATATCCAACTCCTTTGGAGCTACAAACTGCAGGGACGTATACCTCAACACAGATGTTAATATGACATTGTGGAGGGACAGATTCTTATCCCAGAGGCTCCACTCACTACAGAATGTAATCTCAGTTTCACATAGACAGAGCCACCCACTGACCACCTACTGGAGACATCTTGATGACTGTATGGGTGATTGTATATTTACCCCTGGGATATCTTCTGTGTCCCAGCTAGACAGAGGCACACTAGCATAAACATACATGGGCTAGCTTGTGTGACCTACTATTCACACACACAGTGTAGTAATCTGACAGGGTTGCGAATGCCAAACAAACTCTGGCTAGGCTTGTACATGCGCTAGGGCAGATAGCCTAGTATCGACCTCTGAACCTATGCTAATGTTCAAGATGCACAATGTTTATTGCTGATACTGTTTGCAGGTCTTTATCATCTTTGCTTTACCAGTTTCCATGAAGAACTTCAGTATCTGCAGAACATATTTGATTATGACAAGGTTCCACTATATTATAGATGTGTCTGTTGTCATATAACTGTGTGCACAGGGTGGATTTCTGTATAGTGACAAGTTCCTGGGTTAACACATGCAACTGCCAGCTATGCGTGGCCCACTGCTGTACTCAGACATGGCCTAAGTGTGTGAGCATGCCCAGTTCTGACATTACATGTTTTGTTGCCTGACATTTGTCTCATTTATTCAAGTGTGTGAGCATGCCCAGTGTGACCCTTCAGTATGTTGCTATCTGAGGTCCACTACATTTGCTGATGTGTGCGAACATGACCAATATTAACATTTATACTGTGTGTGTTGGAAGTCAGGTTCTGTTCTCACTGCAGGACTCACCTTTGTGTCATAACTCAACAAGGATTATGCTGTGCCTGCAGGGTTTCTATGGAATACTTTCATAGACTTATCAACATTCCATCATACAGGTGGACCACTGCAATACTGTCATGGTTTAGTGGTTCAGTACTTTGGCTATAGTGCACAGTATCCTGGGATCGAGGCCCATCACTGCTTTATATTTTCATACTGAGCAGACCACACTGCTTAAGGGCCTGTTAAGCAAATATGAGCATGCTGGCTTTTGTTCAGCTATGCCCTACTTAGACCAGGCTTGTCCGACATTGCTCAATATTCACCAACATTGCTGGACGTTGCCCAATATTACTGAACATTGACCACAGTTGTGCTAGTTGGTGTGTGCAATTTTGTTTGCATATACTACATGGTGGTAATTGCTGTTTAGCACTGCTTTATGTTGCTTAACACATGGCATTCATGCCTTAGGAGGTGCTGCAGGGCTGCCTATGTCGGATGCATGTACTACACTCCCTGCACATGTTTGGAAGCAGGTAGTGTCAACTTAGGCATCCCTTTTACTTTATGTGCGAGTCGGAGAGGGGTATAATTTCCAGAATTCCTACTGAGCCAGTGTATGTGCTATGCGCTGCCTCTTTGCCAAGGCCAAAGCATACTGGGCACGCCTCCTTCTGCCTACTGGGGCAGGCTCAGGTTGTTCCTCCTCCAAGTCATGTTCTACCTGTGATGGCCTTGGCAATGGTGTGGGGCTGTTTGGCCCAGGCCTATGCTGGCCCTGTTGCAGCTGTTTTCGCAGGATCATATTATGTAGCATAGCACATACCATGACAATTTGGGTACATGTAGTTGGTGAGTACTGCAAGGCTTCACCAGATGTGTCCAGGCACTGGAAACGTGACTTGAGTAGCCCAAACACACGCTCTATTACATTACATGTTTGTACATGTGCCTCATTATGGCGTTCCTGTTCAGGTGTGTGTGCGTTTCTGATGGGTGTCATCAACCACGGCTCCAGTGCATAGCCAGCATCCCCCACTAGGTGACTATGTGGGATGTCCCCATTGGCAAATGTCTGGTACAGCTGCATCAGATGCCAGATATGGGAATCATGGTAGCTTCCAGGGCAGCCTGCACACACATTCAGTATTATGCCCTGGGCATCACACACGACCTGGCAGTTGATGGAGGGGAAGCCCTTGTGGTTGAAGTCGACCCTACCCCGCTCACCGGCTGGTGCTTTGATGCATATGTGCGTGCAGTCTATTGCACCCACTACCTCAGAATATTCCACTATTTGCTGTCCAATACCTCATGGGAATTGGGGAAATATACATGATCACCGACATGTGCTGACATGGCATCCAGGAACTGATGTAGTACCCTGGATGCTGATGCCTGTGATATCCCCATCATATCACCAGTTGGTCTCTTGCAGGTACCTGTTGCTAATATTCTTAGGCCAACACATACCTTGGTTTCCACTGGGATGGGTTCCCCTCTGTTGGTTCTGTGTGTGAGGAGTGGCCTGCACAGCTCAACAATTTGCTGCAGGAAGTCTCTGTCCACTCTATAGCGCTCCACTATCTCCAGCTCATGTAGCCCCTGGGAGGTTACCCTGGGCCTGTACACTCTTTTCCGTGTCCTCACTGTGGGTTGTCCAGCAGCATTTCCATTGTCACCACCCTCAGCATGTTGCATATGTCGCCTTATAACAGCAATGGCAGCCCATAACATTTCTTTGTCTCAGTAAAGCTTTTTCAGTTTTCACTTCTATTAGCTTACTGCAGTGTCTCTTCTGAGAAACATAATGGACTGTTGTTTGCAGAGTTTTAAGTGCTAGGCTGGGCTGGGCTAGTGTACTGCCTGTGTAATTGCCTGATTCTGATTGTTTTCACCTGCTAGTACTCCCTGGTAGCTTCCTACTATTTGTTGTGCTTCCTTTTTCCTTTCTGTTTCCTCAGGGGGGAGTGCCGTGCACACAAGCACAAACACGAGCACAGCAACTAAGACGCATGCACACATGCTTACATGGACTACAACTTGCTTATTTGGGTTAAAATGTGCGCACACCAGCGCAAACGCGCTTACACTCTTTAAACAGCCTTATACATGCTTACTCCAGCTTAAAAATGCACACTCTGTCTTTTTTGGGTTTACAGGCATGCACACGTGCACATGCATGCTCAGCAAGAAACTTTGGTGTTATCCATGGTATACACCTTCCATTTCTTGGCTTTCCCTAGCCTACCTGTTGACACACCTCTTTCAATGATGTCTAAATGACAGCGGACACATGCTACTCTGCTCCAATGAGCTTCACTTCTTTCATACATTCCCCCCTCATGATGTCACCTATCTTCTACTCTGTTACTCCCCATATCCTACTCCTACACTCCACTGACTGTGCTCATTTGCTATGTAAACTAGCAATTCACTATCCTAACACTCATTTACATAGGATTGCCTACTAATGCTTGGTTACATGTCTTAGACTGAGCTTTCCCCCTTAGCAACCTCTACTCAGTGGCCATGTTGTCTTCAGCCTGCCATTCCCTTGCATTGTACATTACCACTTTCAATAAAATCCACATTTGTGGGTTTTAATCTGTAGTATTCTGGTTTTAGAGCGCAGCCCGTTTGCGTGGCGCTGCGCTATGCTTAAACATTGGAAATTGGTGAAAAAAAATAATTTTTATTTTAATTTTGCATCAGGGAACATTTCCAATGGCCGTATATTTGGCCATTGGCATGCTTCCTGCACTGGATGCAACCTTTATTGGAGCTGTCACAGCTCCGTTTTGCTATTTGCAGAACGGTACTCAGTTGTCAACTGAGTACATTTCTGCAAATAACACTGCTCTTACTCGGACATGTTCGGGTTTCCTGAATCGCAAATCTACCTCATTTGCATGCCTTTCGCCTGCAATTGAGGTGATTTGTATGTCCCAGCCCTATCCGTGTAAGAGCCGTTTTAGGAGCTCTCTTACACACCCCTACAGGCTGTTCCTGGATCACTCATCGGACATGATGGCTGCATGGAGTCTTACTCTACTCTTAGACTCCGTTCAAGCCATCGTGAATCCGGCCCAGTGTGTCAAACTGGTGGTCAATGGTGCAACCTTCATTAAGCAGAGTGACATAGCAAATTTGCTGGCTAATAAATTCAGCTCAAACTTCGCCTCCCACTCTCCCCCCTGCCTCCTCCTATATAATACCTACTAGCATTACCCCACAGCTATTAAGAGGAAGCAGGTCCTGGCAGCCCTCACTATGACCAAAAACACAGCCATAATGGCCCCTGTCAATATCCTGGGGTGCCTACTAAATATCTTGAAACTTGACCTGTCAGGACTTCTTGAGTGACGTTTCAAATATATCCCAAAATAGCTGTTGTACCACAAAAATTAAGGAATGCAATGATTATCCCACTTCACAAGGGTGGACCATCAACTGTCTTCAGAAACTACAGAAATATTAGACTAATATGCAAGAGCATGGAACAAATTATCATGTAAATGACTGACAAAGACATAGGCCACATTCAGACACTGGACCAAACCTAGTTTGTTTCTTTCAAGGAAAGGTCATGGCTACTAAAGCTGGTGGACCTCTTTGAGAAAGTTACCAAGGCAATGAATGAAGGAAAACAGTGTATATCTACCTGGAACTGGCTAAGTCATTCGATACTATACCCTATTCATGTATAGTTGAAAATCACACTGAACAAGAAATAATCACTACATAATTTACTGGATAGCCAGCTGGCTCACAGTCAGGACTCATGAATTTTACATTGGTGAGATCACCTCAACTAAGAGATTGGTCACCAGCAGGCTACCTGAGGGCTCTGTTCTGGGACCGCTGCTATGTGGCATCAACTTCTTGGAGGTAAAGGTTAAAATCAAAGTCCTTTAGCTGACCAAGTTCACACTTGACTGCAAATTGGCAGCCATCACAGATTCTCCCCCATAACACAAATATGTTATAAGAGGGTCTAACACAGACACATGACTGGTGCCAAAATCACAGAATAAACTCAATGGCAAGAAATGCTTTATACTGCCTTTTGGGAAAACTGCCACCCAGTCTAATTACTTCATAGATAAGATACCCCTAAGAGTTGACCCAGTAGTCAAAGATCTGGGAATATATGTAGACACTAATCTAGCCTTTGACCAACATGTGGCCAAGGTATTAAAAAAATCTTTCTGTGTTGCACAACTTATGACTAAGGCCATGGCATCAATCCAGACCCAAGGAAGTCATAGTACCACTTTATTCGGCCATAATCAAACCTATCATTGGGTATAATTCCGCCTTCAGCATGTACCTGACCATACATATGCAGCATTCACAATGCTCACAAAGGTTCCTTGCCAGGAGAATCCAGGGTATAAACACGTTGTCCTGTATGAATCATCTTACAGTCCTATCTGTTTACTCAGTCTGCTACAGGTTACCAAGATGCACTCTATGGCTGGCATGCAATGCATCCTTGGATCCAGTTCTGGTGGACGTTTTGACATCAGCAAAATGAACAGCATCAGAACCACTAGATACAAGGATTTACATCTACTTGTGACATAAATAAGATGTGTTGTGGAGACAAATATGTGTTTCAGAGGATCCCTCTGCTTTTTAACAGGCTCCCCATCTATGTGAAGTAGAGTCCTTTTCTAATGATATTTAAACATAACCTTGACCAATGGTTAGTAAATCATAATTTCACCCTGGGTGTGTTCTCCATGTCTCTAATAGACAGAGACAAACAATAATGCCCAAACTAATATCTGCACACAACTTCTAGAAACTCCTAACTATTTCTAATATTCGCAAAAAAATCAGTAGAAAGTGAAGATCCCTCATGGGATAAATGAGTTGCTAAGGTCAGGCAGGATGTGGTGGTGGAAAGAAAGGCCAAGTCAGATTCTAGAAAAGGATCGATGGCTAGGTCAGTAAAATCTAAAAATAAATACAGGAAAAAGAGAAGCCTGTGATGAGTACTGAAAGGTAGCAAAAGAAAGGATTGTAACTTTTTTTTTTAATGTGTAACTTACGGTTTTCAGCAGCCTTCTATAGGTGGCAGAGTTTATTTTTGGTCATGTTTTCACCCCTCTTCCTTAAAGACATTTGAGAAACTTAAGTGGAGATAGAAAAACTCTCATACTTTCAACTATGGAAACATTTTATAAATATGAGGTGACAGCTACAGATCCTGATAAAATAATTTGTAAATAGAAGATTGATTGGAAGACCTAGCTCCAGTACTTAAAGTAATGAATAATAATTGTTAATGCATGACTAGCCAGCTGATCAGTGACTTTGCCACTGCCGACAGACCTCCGTCTTTGCTAGCCAAAATAATCTCATGTCTCTTCCTCCCTCCACTAATTCCCACTGTCTAAGGCATTTCAGTCTGGTTGTGTTTCATTGTTTTATATTTATTTATATTTGTTTTCCATGGTAGAGCAGTGATTTTCTGTCTGTTTAAGTGACTTGCTTAGAATCACACAGTTAAGCAATGGAGGCTGAGGGAATCAAACCTTGCACCACTGGACCGCAGAAAATTTCTTGTGAGCTGCACCTTAATCCTCTAAATCAACTTTCCCTTTCTAGGAGGTTGTGCAGGGACAACTATAATGTATTTTGTATTCATTTTACCCAATGTAAATATTCTTGTGATAGATAGTGATCTTGAGTTAATGAAGTTTTAGACACTAGTTACAACCGCACAACCAGCCACCATGTATACGCTTCACTGCAAATCTCAGCAGTGATGAGACTAAGTCATTGCTACCTATCCCTTTGCCTATCCTCTCTTGCTGTCCTACAGCTATTATATCATCATTTTATCCATCCGGCTGAAAAATAGTAGTGATGTTTTTATAGTTCATCTCACTATATTAGCAACTTTTCATACCACAGTTTGTAATAAATGGCTTAAATTCTTGTTAGAAAGTATGCACATTACTCTCAAGTGCTTTTCCTAAATTCTGAAACTATTAATTTATTACTGTAATATATATATATACATTAAAATACAATAAAATGTTAATATGAAAACAAAGCACATGGCCTTCAACATCATATGAGAAAGCTTAAACTCAGAGCAGCTCCATCACTAAGGATTCTATCGTGTCAGTATCATTGCATATGCTTTCAGTGCATTTTTAACATCATAGCAATGAGTGTTGCTATTAGAGCGATGTAATACATTGTGCTAATGATATGTCTCTCGCTTGTATTTCTAGGATTGTTTTATAACAGCCTAAAGGAAAAAGGCACTGATTTGTTTAAGTGCATGCTGAGCTAGGGTTATATGGCAGTAACCAAGCTATTATGGAGGCCAACAAAAAGCAAGGCTTTTTCATTGTACACCACTACATATTCATACTTATTCATTTCCACCACAACAGGGGATGAATGAAAGTCAGGGAATTGAATTTTTCATTTCATCTACAGGGAGAGACTGAAAAATGACAGCAAAGCTTATAAAGTGTATCTTTTTTCAGTGCAATCAAAACCCGCTACAGTTACCAGGTGTGGGTGGTTATTACTCATTAACGCTAAAAATGTTAAGGATTTTCCTTTGCTTTAGATTTCTCTATCTCTCATTGTGGAATATAAATTATGTGCTCTGCCACAGCATTATTTTCGAGCAAGGTTCAATATTTAATGTTACTGAAGTCTTATTTTCAGAAACGACTTGTACAGTTGAACACTGGATTACCTGAAACATGACAACACTGAACCAAGAAAAAAATACAACATTATACTTAATAAAACAACTAAAACACTAACAATGCTTCAGAGAAAGCTTTCATGCAAGTCTTGTTTTACCGAAAAGAATAATTTGAAGTCAAAAAGATTTCTATATACAAACCTTACGGGTCTTTCAGAACTGTTCTATATTATTTGAATTTAGCTATTATGCACAAACACAAGACTTGAGAAAGCATGGCTTGATCTACGTGAAAGCGCTTGTCTAAATAAACCTGTTTTAAGCCGTGGTGGTCATCTGGATTTTTTTGCTTCATTCAATTTAGCTATTATATGTTTCCCTAAACAACCTACTGAAATTAACATTGAACTTTATGGTTTAATTAGGTGTGGAGACTGGAAGAGCCATAAGTTTCAACACCCATACACAGTTACCATAAAGGACAAGCAAGGAAGGGAACGGTTAAAAAAATGACGAAAAACTAGAAATCCAGGGAACTATTTATTGGTTCCAGGTCCCTAGAACCTAAGCAGTAATCTGCACACACACACACACACACACACACACACACACACACACACACACACACAGACACAGACATGCACACATACATACATGCAAGTACACATTTGTCTGTCTGTTGATCTATCTTAATCTCTGCTCTATGTGTGTGTGTGTGTGTGTGTGTGTGTGTGTGTGTGGGTGTGTGGGTGTGTGTGTTTGCGTGCATATATGTGTTTGTGAGTGTAATACAGGAAAAGATTATAATTAAAAAAATAAGAGAAAAATAACTTTGTAATACATGTAACAAACTAATTTTACTTCTAACCAAAGATAAAATAATCTTGTTGCAGAGATATGTATAGTTAAGTACCTTTGTATAGCAAACATCTAGTGCATGGAGTGAACTCATTATTCTCAAAAAAAATGTGGCTAAATTATATCCTGGTTCAGTGATGCTGTTGTGTGAGACTCAACCTTGGCAATGCTTAGGGGGTGCTTAATTCTCAAGCAACCCCTAGGCACTGTTAATATCATGTCTGCAGTAAAAACAGACAGCACTGACCAGTAAACAGCAGCCTTGATGAAGTGTATGTTCAAATTGGAACCCTGTAGGAGAGTGACTTAATACATGACATGCAAAATATTCTGGCTATCTCCTCAGCCGTAAAACTATATACCACATATTGTACTGTTAAGGAATGGGATGTTGTGCCATTTAGTTATCCTGAATATTACTGACAATGTGTGAGTGGTGCACGTAGCATCATTAATGCAGCTGTGGATGATAAGGGTTTTGTGCAAGGCTGATTGTTTTATTTTCAAATGATTTTGGCATACCAGATGCACATTGCAGTCTGTCCTGTTCTTTTTCCTTCTGTTTAATATATATATATATATATATATATATATATATATATATATATATATAAATTGTGGTAAATGCTGTAGGTGGCACTTTATTGTTAATTTTAAGTTTCCTCTAAGCGCTACTCCTATTTGGTGTAAAACTTTGAAGCTTTTTGATGTGCTGCAATCAAATGATTGTTTATTTTGCAGAAGAATAACTAAGTGTTGTATCCATAATATTGCTAGAGTCTTGTAACTGGTGCCACACGATGAAATCAGGCAGCAAATTTACAGTGAATGGTATAGACCATTATGTAAAAGGCAAATATAACTGTCACTCCAAAGCAGTGGTCTACATGGCTACATGTGACCAATGCCTAGCATTTTATGTAGGCAAAACAGACAGGAAATTTAATGCCAAAATTTAAAAACGCAACTATGCCAGAAGAAAGAATAATATTAATAATACTTTAGCGAGGCATGTTGTTGTCTCTTTCGGCTTTTCCTGGTTAGAGGTCGCCACAGCGGAACTCCGGTCCACTAATTATTGACAGTAGATTTTTACATGCTGAATTGCCGGCCCTAACGCTTAACCTTCAATGAAGGTATGCCCATTCTTGCATGTGTCCACACAGAAGACGCTCTAACTGGGAATCGAACGGGACAATGTTTTGCTGTGAGGCGACAATGCTACCGACAATACTGGGCACAATTTCACATTTAAGGCAATAGACCATGTACACATCAGTGACAAAAAGCCTTGGGGACTTCAGTTAGAGTTAAAGGAGTTAAGGTGGCAAATCTTACTACAGGCAGATAGATGGCCAGGGATAAATGACAGGACATCCATCTCTCCTGTACTAAACTTAAAAGCCCTAGAAAGGAATAAAATATCTCAAAACACTTGTTAAGCACAAGCACTTTTGTATGTATTTGGCTTTGGTAAATATTTTAGCATCATGTGAATATTTAACATGAGATTTTTTAAAAATGACTTTGGTTTTAGTTTTATCCTATTTAGAATCATTCATGACACAAGTATGAGACTAATAACTTATCTTTTAATTACAAGTTTTAGTTGTATTTAAGATGCAACAGTTTCAACTGTAACACAGTCATCAGGGGGTTAATTAATATTCTCAGTGTTGCTTAGCTAGCTGCCTCTCTTTGCTTACCCAATCGGAGTGTTTTTTTTATATGTATATAAATGGCTGTCTTACATTTTAATGGTGTCTGATGAAGTTAACACTTGTTTAACAAAAGCGCTCACATTTCATTTGTTTTTCTTGTGGATTTTTATCATTAAATACACCTTTGGTTTATCATGACCTGAGTGATTTGTGCATGTGAAATTCTGCCTGCTAGCATTTTTATTTATTTAGTTTATATTGCTGCTTCTGTTTTTTTGAGTTTGTTCATGGCTTCTGGCAGCATGGAATTATCTGGCACACCAACAGCTAACAAAGAGCATGAAGGAAACAACTCGGAGATTGGACAGCTTACTGCTCTTATTCTACAACTAACCCAGAGGATGGATTGTCTGTATGAACATGTGGGACTGAATAGTACCACTTCTGCTCTTGCACACTCGAATCAGCATGGGGAGGCAAGTGAGCATGCTACTATCTTTCATAATACACCTTTATGCCTCATTTCCGATTCACAGCAAAGTGAATTGAGGCAGGAAGGCACAACACATCTGCGCATGGCAGGAGTGAGTATTTCTGACAACAGGAGCTCTCAGAATGCTGCAGGAAGAAATGGACTAACAGAAACTCTTAACAAGGACATTCCTCAGTTGGAGGAGTGGTTGTGGAATGGGTTTCATTTAACAGAAGCATCAAACACAATAGCCCTTCCTTGGAAGGTAAGCTGACAGATTTTGATGTTAAATTATCACGATGCAAGAAACTTCAACTGGAAAATGCCTACCTAAGAGAATGCACTAGACTTAAATTGGTTCCCAAAGGTTTAAGGGTCTGGCGCTTTCCTACTGGTTTACAGCATAACTCTGTTTTGTACACTGATAACTTATTTGATAAATGTGGCTCAACCTTTTAGAGCTTTTAATTAAACATAACAACAGTGAACTGGACCTGTTATTCAAAGACCTTGCAATTCTAGACTCTGCCATCCATGAGGATCATGAGTATAGCAACATGAAATTTGAACATTACAGGATTTACACTAGCATTGACCAGCACATAACAAAACTGAAAGCTGGTATACTGAACAAGCTGGACAGGGATGTTCAGGATTATGCTAATGGTATGGCTTACCCTAAACCTCCTGGTTCATACAAAAAATTTAAAGCCCCACTAGGGGAAAGTAACAAGCAATTACCACACCCTCCTGAAGTAACTGGCAATGATTAATGTAGGTTTGAAGAGATTGACAATGTGATTTTAAACTATGATGCCAAATTCCCAGAACTCAGGAGAAGTGAAAGAATTAGGAACAAAAGCCATTACAACAATAGGCAGCAACCACAGGGCGGCTACCAACCACAGGTTTTTCAGGGGGCCAGGCTAAAGAACAGGAACTGGAGAGCTTAGCATCTCCACCAGTGCCTTCTGGTCACCATGTTAATCTTAATGACTCCTTCATTAATGTAAGCACCCCAACACCAGTGGACTCTGTTCAAAAAGCAGGTATCTATACAGTGGTTTTTAACCACCAAAAAGACTTTTCAGTACACAATTATTCTACTTTATGTATACTTTATGTATAAATGAAACTACAGCTGACTTATTGTCTAAGGGAATGTCTTGTGTACCTGGTAACAGATTTAATGTTGTAGACAGTATGTTAGATCTGAAACTTTATTTAAGAAAGTTGAATTTGACCTTACTACATGGTACTAGATCCCAAACTAATGTCAGTGAAAGCAGCATTTTTAAGATCAGTTCTACCTACAACCCCCCTTTGCACCCGAAACTAGCAATATATGAAAAAGTTTGTGAGCTAGATCTGTATAATTTAAATAAGAACAAATACAGGCCAGCTCAAACACTTCACAACATGAACCAAAGTGAACATGATTGTTTATTGGAACTGCAAGAACATGACATCAGGGTTATGAAACCTGACAAAGGGGGAGGGGTTGTAATCATGGACTCTTCCACATACAGTGACAAAATGTTAGCTATGTTAGACACAGGAAATTACACGGAAGTGTCACTTAATGAATTAAATGCAGCATATAGGAAAATCTACAGCCAACTCACTGACATATTTCTAGAAAGAAGAATCGACCTTTCCTTACATAACTATCTTAACATCATTACCCTAAGGATTCCAGTGTTCTTTGGTATTCCCAAGATCCACAAGAACCTATCAGATCCATCTATGAGGCCCTTAGTGGATGGAAGACACTCCATTACCACTGCTTGTGCCCAATTTTTAGACCAGGAGCTGAAGAAAATATTGCTTAATGAAAGTCAGATTTGTAAAGACTCCTGGTCTTTTTTAGAACAAGTGAACAAAACCAGGTATGACGCAAGTGACATCATGGTCACTATAGATGTAAAAGACCTGTACATGGTCATTCCACAAGAAATTGGTCTCGAGTGGGTGGGTGACTTACTGTTGTTATACAAAGTTAACCAGGAGAAAATTAATCTAATTTTGGAATTATTAGAAATTGTTTTAAGAAACAACTATTTCTCCTTTAATGCAGGTACTTTTTAGCAGACCATAGGAGTGGCAATGGGTTCAGCTTGTGGTGGGGCATTCGCGAATATGGTAATGGTATATTGGGAAAGAAATTATGTATTTCAGTCTCAGTACTATTCTAAGGTCAAACTGTATTATAGATACCAAGATGATATCAGATTGATATGGAATGGGTCACTGGTTGTTTTGGAAGAGTTTTTGAGATACCTTAACACCACCACTACATTCCTGCAGTTCACTTGGGTGATTAACCTGGATTATATGAATTACCTTGATATCCACTAATACAAAGGCACACATAATGAAAAGTATGCTACTAGGATGCAATGGAAAGAGACCTACTCAAACTCGTTCCTGCATTACACTAGCTCCCACCCCAAGCATCAAAAGAGGTCGGTAGTTAAAGGGCAATTAGTTCGAGCAGCCCGTATGATCTCCAGAGAAGAAGATTTTCTTATTGAATGCGACAACTTAAAAACTATGTTCTTGAGGAGGGAGTACCCAGCAGACTTGCTCAATGAGCTTATGCAAGAAATAACAGGTAAAAGAAGAGTAGGGCATTTTAAGCCCATAGTTGGGGAAAACACACTAAACAACAGCCCCTCTGAAGTTGAAGAGGGGAGACCTGAGTTGGAAAAAAGTTCTTTTTGTATTTCTATGGTGCTTACATTCAACTCTGACTCATACCACTTGATGTCCATTTTTTATAAGAACTGGGACATTTTAATGGATGACTTGTACATCAGCGCACAAATAGGAGAAAGACCTATAGTTACATACAGAAGGGGCTCAAACTTAAAAGACCTTCTTAGGAAAGGTTCTAACTACACTAGAACAGGACATGTTGGGATGTACAAATATGAGTCTTGTAACTGATGCCACAAGGTGAAATCAGGCAGCAAATTTACAGTGAATGGTATAGACCATTATGTAAAAGGTAAATATAACTGTCACTCCAAGGCAGTGGTCTACATGGCTAGATGTGACCAAATGCCTAGCATTTTATATAGGCAAAACAGAAAGGAAATTTAACACCTGAATTTATAAACACAACTATGCCATAAGAAAGAATAATATTAATAATGATTTAGCAAAGCCTATTCAGGACAATTCCGGCCACAATTTCACATTTAAGGTAATAGACCATGTAGACATCAGTGACAAAACACCTTGGGGACTTCAGTTAGAGTTAAAGGAGTTAAGGTGGCAAATCTTACTACAGGCAGAAAGATTGCCAGGGATAAATAACAGGACATCCATCTCTCCTGCACTGAAATTAAAAGCCCTAGAAAGGAATAAAATATCTCAAAACATGTGTTATGCACAAGCACTTTTGTATGTATTTGGCTTTGATAAATATTTTAGCATTATGTGAATATTTAACATGAGATTTTAAAAATGACTTGGTTTTAGTTTTATCCTATTTATAATCATTTATGACACAAGTATAAGACTAATAATTTATCTTTTAATTACAAGTTTTAGTTGTATTTAAGATGCAACAGTTTCAACTGTAACGCAGTCATCATGGGGTTAATTAATGCTCCGTCTCAGTGTTGCTTAGCTAGCTGCCTCTCTTTGCTTACCCAATCAGAGTGTTTTTTATATGTATAGAAATGGCTGTCTTACATTTTAATGGTGTCTGATGAAGTTAACACTTGTTTAACGAAAGCGCTCACATTTCATTTGTTTTTCTTGTGGATTTTTATCATTAAATACACCTTTGGTTTATCATCACCTTAGTGATTTGTGCCTGTGAAACTCTGCCTGCCAGCATTTTTATTTATTTAATATTGCTACTGACACTGGCAAAAAATGTGCATCTCTGAATGAAAACATAGTAGGTTTATGATGGAAATCATCAAAGCCGAAATGCCGCTAGTGCAATATACTGACATACTGCTTGTAGATTTTTACAAGTAATGCAAAAAAATGGATTAAAGGATTTATCACATGCCTGTTCTTATGAAAGAACAAAGCAAGAGACAACACACTCCATTTTAAAGGTACATATTTTTTTTGTCAAATTTATTTTTACTGAATGTGCTTAATGTGCTAATTCACAATATGTAGCAGCAGGATTGTTTTGTTTTTCCTGTTTTTTACACTAAACTTGACCATGTATTGAGTTTTGGTACATGTATGCAATGCATTCTGTTACCTTGCTCCTTTTACATCTGCTGCCAGTGATGAAAAGTATCCCCAAATCCCACATCTTTCTGTAAATAAATGTATCCCTACAGAACTCCTGATTTCTTCTTCGGTTTAGCTTCATATGTCTTCTCTTTATTTATTTATACTTTGTTGACTCAGTTAACTCTTTCCTATCTTATTTTCTGAAAATTTTACCTAATGTGCATTATTGATCAAAGTAAGAAATTATGTAAACCTGTGTTTCTTCTAAATGCAGCCAAAGCTTCCCTGCCCATCTCCACATAAAGCATGCCATTGTCTTGACCACTCTGTTTATGACTGTTGTGTTACAGTTTTTGTGCATCTGCAGCCTTCTGCTGGATTCCTGTCACTATCACACTGATCATGTCAGCTCTGTAAATCAGCCTACAGAATTTGTGAATGACATTCCATGAATCTTTCAGGCAAACTGTACAGTGGAAGTGTTAGCTGCTTGTCACTTGAGATTCATCTCCTAATGCACCACCAGACCCTGATGGTCTTCTCAGCTTCATTTTAATATTCTTCGGCTACTTCAAAGTCCTCTTGTATAAATAAACCAAGATCCCCTTTTAATTTGTTGACTGATAGACTTTCACCTGTTCTAGTCTGAGTGCATGTCACATTACATATTCAGAATCAATGAAACTCTAAGAATGTGGAGCTGTGATTGAAGGAATTGGATTCAGAAGAAATGCAAACAAAATTAATTCAGCTAATACTCAACCCTATTCTGTATATACAATGTATGAAGCTTCAGCACAGAACTGCTATTCCTGATAGGAGGCTACAACAGTGAATTAAACTACACGCGGATGCCCCACACAGTCTTAAGATCACACCCTGACTGTGATGAAAGGTTTTAAAATTGGAAGACAACCTGACAAAAGCACACATCACTTCGGAAATGGGCTGCGAAACAGTGCTGAGGTTTAGGAAGTAAGTGAAATCCCTGTCATACCTCTCAACGTCTTTGTGCAAGAAATCGGTACACAGCCTAAAAGAATGGGGGTCAAAGGCTCAAAAATAGGGACGTGTTGCTCATATAAACTAAGAAAGTTGATAGAACAATAAGATTTGTGTTTGAAGGATATGAAATCTGAAACTCAAATGCATGCAATTATTAGTGAATTCAATACTCAGTGACCCCCCCCAAAAAAATGTGAGAAATAGGCAAAAAATAGGAGGCAAAAAATGTATTAATTTTCTTTATGAGACAGAATCTGTTTCTGTGAAAATCTGGACAGTTGAGAGGTATGACTCTGTTCAGTGCTAAAACTGCTGACTGGCCTTGTTGACAATATACAAACTGACATTGCTGAGTTGGTGCTGGCATTGCTAAAGACCACTAGAATTATGGGATAGCTTTAATATTACAAGTCAGGACACTTTCCTATGACTGAACACTAACCAACTATGCTGTCTGGAAAACATTCATCGTGAGTCTGCTGTGTCCTCTGTCCTTTCTTCTGTCCGTGATGAACAAACTGAACCTCCAGCAGCGCAGTCAGTGGCCCATTCATTTTGGTGACTGCTCTGAGCAGCATGTTAAGACTCCTATAGAATGTGCCACGTATAGCAACACACACAACCATTTTGGGGGCTCACTGTTTTTAAATGGCACTAGTGAACACAGATAAAGTTTTGTTTGAGCCACGATGTCTCAGCTCACCAATTGCAAACTCATCACTTTAAAAGGATCAAGGACCACCTTCCTGAATCAACACATTGCACTGATCAAATGCCATGCTTTCTTTACAGTGCTACACCACATGTAGCCTACTTCACCACCATGCTCACTTATTTACATATATTGATTACATGGATATGCAATAGGAAGAAAAAAAAGACACACAGCAAAGGTAAACATCATAGCTGCATGAACTGTAACCTCATACTCACATTAACTAATGTGAAACGGTCTGAAAAAATTGTTAAACAGCATCAGGGGACAAAATGGCTGACTAGTCAAGACAGATTTTATCACTGTCTGCAAAACACAAAATGGACATCAGTAGATATTTCTAAAGAGGTTATGCTAAACATTATCCAAATACACAAGGCTATAATTGTCTTTTCAGTCAAGGCTGCAGGGAAGAGAAGTGATATGATTTATTTTTTTCAAGCTGCTAAGGCTGTCTGCTTCAAAAGAAATAGGCATTTCAGAGCTCAAGTAAAACACACACACATAACAGGAGGAGTGCTAATTTAGTATGAATTTTCTGCTAAGGGGCCTTCATAAGCATGCAACTGTGAAATGTATTTTAAATAAATTTATTGTCAATTCAACTAGCTGAGCATGAGTGCATTAATTATATGTGCTTTACAACTACAGTTCGGGTAATTTGTATTTGAGAGAAACAGAAAAGGCAGAGTCTGATGACAGATGCGCAGCGCTTGGCCCACCAGTTAATCAGTGAGAGATATGTAGCTTTGCAAATAAGTGCAACAAATGCTGAATCAGAAGATATCCCTCCCTGAATGTTAATCTGTTTTTACATGTCTATATATATATCCAATAATAAGATCCTTGTTTCAGCTAATTACTTTAAACAGGCAGGCAGAGTTTCCGTTAGGCTTCAGTGAGTGTAAAAGGTGTCATCCCATTTCACAGCAATCCACACTCCCACATATTTTCCATGATGTCACTACTATTCACAGTGGGACACATCATTCCAGTCCAAATGAAAACCCAAACAAATGGCATTCTGCATTCGTTTCTCTCTCGCTCTCACTCTCTGCCACCTTTGCCTCTACGTTTGATTGCCTTCCGTCCCTCCTTTCTCCCTGCAATATGAATACAGTTGGTTTGCATAAGCAGATGTGGATAATCAGGAACTGAGAAGCTAGAAATCCACACTTATTTGTCTGCATGACACGGGCACTTTTCCCACAAACATAAACAGAGTTTAAATGCTATGCAGTTTGCAGGAGACAAGCCTTAGATGTAAGGAAGATCAAGCAGTAAACCTAAGCGATGGGTAGACAAATGGATACAAACTGATAATGAGACACACAGAAAGCAGGAAAGTGCACCAAGAGATACCTTGATGACATGCAAATGAGAATACTTCTCTGCACTCATTCTAACTTTAATTATTTTGAAACTCCACCTGTCATGTAGATTAATTCAGCCTACAGTAGCATAATACAGACTTTGTGAAGAAGTGGAAAAGATAATGAATTTTGCTATACAAGCTCTGCAATTCCAGCAAGTTCAGCTTCTGCATCCTTTTTTTTAATACTGTTCTGTCCCCATGTTAGCATTTTTGTGATGCATTTTCAGCCAAAAAAGGACTATATTGTACACTAAAACTTATATACCTTGGGTGCCAATTCATTACAAATCAGGGTTTCTGATTAACAGTGATCATAGTCTCTGATGAATCAGTACCAGACAATTACAACTTTAAAGCACATAACTATGAGGCATGCATTTATAATTGTTTCCTTAAGCTTAGCTGAGTGTTAACTGGATGATAATTCAGGACAAAGACTACTGATCGGTAACTTGTTAATCACTGTTATCTATATGCAGTCACAACTGACACAGTTTCTGTTACTGTACCAGAAATTATTTAATGCTTTGGGGCTTTTCATGTTTCTCTTCAGTTATGTCACTGTAGAGTCATATGTGTGTGTGTGTGTGTGTGTGTGTGTGTGTGTGTGTGTGTGTGTGTGTGTGTGTGTGTATAAACATATATATATATATATATATATATATATATATATATATATATATATATATATTATATAACAGTAAGAAGGTTTGGGGGTGTCAAGAGGGTGCACCCCCTGCAAGAAACATTCTGTTGTGTTTTACTTGTTGCTGAGGCTTCATTCATTTTTTTTCAGGAGGCTGAAACTTCAACTGATTCTGCACTGACAATACATAATGGAACAGTCTACAATGCTCATATGCTGATATGGCAGTGTAAGCAATGCAGTGGATTGCAACCACTGAAGGTACTTGAACATTGAAAAAAATGGTAGGGAGGTCTATACAGCAAATATTCCAGTCTTTCCATTGGGGTCACATTAAATGATATTACTATATCTGGATCACTTGCATCAAAGCAAAAAGTATCTGTGCTTGCTTGGTGAGAGCTTTACAAAAGACATGTTTGTTGTTTTCTAAGAATACCATTATCAATAAAAAAAATGCATAATATGACATTTCTCCATATAAGCCTCTTCTAAAGCTTCTCTCATAGTATTGCATTGTAAGAATAAAGTTTATAATCAGGACAATTTGTGTAGCCACCTAGGACCCTGAGGTCTAGGGTAGCCTATGGTCAGAACAGGAGTATAGTGGTGCTGCTGCTATATCTGCTTTGAATATGAGTACTGCAGGTTGTTTTTCTATTTATTTATTTATTTTTTGAGGAAAGAACCAGCATCATTTTTTCTTTAAATAGATAGATAGATAGATAGATAGATAGATAGATAGATAGATAGATAGATAGATAGATAGATAGATACATCGTCCATACCAGCCCTTAAAGAAAGCAGCAATAGCTGCAGCAGCCAATGGCAGAGTTCAGTGCACTGTGTACTTGACCAATCTTTTTCTGGCTTTCTGTTCCTTATTAGGCCAAAAGCCTGTAAACATTAAAGAAGTAAAGGGATGATTCTGTCTGGCAGGTGACCAGATATTTCAAATTCTGCAGCTGGGGTGAGCCTGAAAATGGCCTCTTTTGATCACTGCTCAATCCTGGTTAACAATATATATAAACAAATAAGAATTTATAAATATTGTCAGATGCAATGGGCAACATATCAGGGCAATAATACTTTGCTGTGAGGGTTGGCTGGTGAGCAGCTGTGTGCTTGCAAAATAATGTGACTTGCATACGATGTTACGATTCCTCCTTATTATTTATGCTGTCATTATTTTTGCTTTGTTGACAATTCTTGCGCAAAGGCCCAGAGGGAGGGACAAAGTTTAAATATTAATTAACCTAAAAAACTAAGGACGTAATAGGTTTTGCAACAACATACATTCTCTGAATGATAAGAAGTATAAACATCTAATGTCAGGCATGTATGACTAATTGTAATCCTCTGTAATTTATGAGAAAAAATGAGGGACAGGATAAAAATATGAGGGAAAATCAAGGATGTTCTTCGAAAGCAGCGACAGTTGAGCAATATGAGTGTTTTTTGTTTTCATTATATGCAAAGAAGCAACAATGTAAATCAATGGCATGCATCAATATACATGGTCCATACTATGCATCTGTTCAAAATCTTTTTCACAAAGCAGCTATTTGTTTGGCTAATACTGAATATTCAGGTAAAGAGAGCATGGTAGGGTAGCTAATGTCAAGCAAAGAAATGTTGACAATACTAAAACATATTGTCAGGGGTTGTTATTGGAATAAAATGATGTATAGTTTGACAATCTGAGAAATCTACAAATTATTCCTGGCAAGTAAACATAATTGGACTGTGGGGTCATGAACCACAATATATTTTTGTAAAGTAAAGTTTGAAATGCATTTTGTAGCCATTCTAGTCTTTTATTTTCTTTTCTTATTATTTTTCAGTAGGATATCTGAGATATGCACACATTATTCCTGGCATGCAAACAGACATGGGCTGTGGAGCCTGGCAAGAAACTGTGTGTTTGTCTAAAATTATGTTTGACATACATTATGTAGTTATATTCTTTTTTTTATAGTCAAAGATCTGAGATGTGCAAAAATAATTCCTGTCATGCAAACATTTATGGACTGCAGAGGCTGATAATTAACTGTATACCACAGAGTTAGAATATAATGTGAGGTTATTTTATTTTAGTATAGTAGGACATTTGAGATGTGCACAAGTTATTGGTAGCAGGGGCAAATTAAGACCTGTATGTTTGTGTAAAACAGAATTCAGAAAATATTTTGTCTGTTACCATTTTTTATTTTACATTATTTTATTTTACTATATTCAGACATCTGAGGTGTGAATGAACAACAAAGTAGAAATAATTGTTTAGTTGTTACAAACAGGGGCTACCTGTAAATCAAAATGCAGTTCTGTTGTCATGATTCTGTCTTTAGAACTAAAGTGAATTTTGTGATACAATTTTGGTTACTTAACTGTAGCTACTATTTGTGTGAAACATAAGTTGATATGGATATTTAATGTGGCAATTATTTTTCATTATAATTAGACTTCTTTGATATGAATTAATGTTTCTGATTTTTTATATGACCTGTGAATTGTTGTGCAGAAGCTGCTGCAGCAACATCTATGTGGGTTTAATTAGCTTGCTTTATACATTGCATTGGAGAATGCAAGACTTTGCCGACAGGTCTGGATTGCATAATATAGCCTAAATAGGAGGGATTTTAATAATATAGTTTTGTATTACCTTTTTATTGCCTTCATCAACTCTGAAGTTGTTGACAAACAACTCAGATGGTGGTATAGTGACATAAGTCCTGCCTATGGTTCAGGTGACCTGAGTTGGATTAGTGGCTCAGAAAGATATATGGCTCAGAAAGATATATGCCAAGGTGAGGGATGATGGGCCTTAAATATTCTGATGGAGAATTATTTGAGATTTCAAATCAGCAAGAGCCATTCATCAGGATTTATTAAGCTACTGATGTTAGTTATGGTGCTTAAATATCCAATTGCGCACAGAAAGGGAAGTACATTATCGATTCCCTATAAGTTAAAAAGGCTCCTGAAAAGTGTAATTGTTGAAAAAATGTACAGCTTGGATGTTTAGTATGTAAAATCACAGAGAGAGAAAGAGAGAGAGTGTGTGTGCGTGTGTGTGTGTGTGTGTGTGTGTGTGTGTGTGTGTGTGTGTGTGTGTGTGTGTGCTCGTGTATGCGTGTGTGTGTGTGTGTGTGTGTGTGTGTGTGTGTGTGTGTGTGTGTGTGTGTGTGTGTGCGTGCATGGACCAGGCCATATCTGAAAGTTTTGCATGTTACATTAAAGTCAGTGTTCATTTAGCTGACAAGATAGCAGCTCAAGAGACAGCTCTGACACTTAATGAGAAAATAAATCACAATACTGGATATGTCTGGAATAATTAGTTAAATCCAGAGAAGGTAAGCAGTAAGTTATATTCTGTAATCTGTAGTCTGTCTAACTAGGCAGTCGTTGAGAGACAGAGGTTTTGAGTAACAGAAAATGTGAATTTGCAATAATTTTCAGTTCACAGTGAAGTGATATATAGGTTCATAGGTTGGTATTAGGCTATTGGCCCTAGGACCTATGCAAGCCTAGCCATAACAATTCCCTGGATATTTCTTCCCACAATATTTACTTCTCTGGGCCCCTGTCTAGCAGGGCGACTGACGTGATCCAGAGGTGAATTTCCTATCTCTCATCTAATCATCAAGGTTCCTTTTGAAGAGGGCCAATAAGGCACTCTGCTTGACATGTATGGGCAGTCTATTCCAGAGTATGGGGAGTCTCTGCGTCAGGTGCCTATCCCTCCAGCATGTTTTGTTCATTGTGATGACAAGGTTTAGATCCCTGGAGTGTGTGGCTCTGAGGGATTGGGATTTCTTTAAGTGGAGCATGTCCAACAGCTCAAGGTTTGACATGGCATTGTAAGTTAAGCAGAGCTCGTCTCTGACTAGATATGCCACAGAGTATAGCTGAAGTTTTTTTAGATGGTCAGCATATGGCATCTGCTTTAGGCATGTGATTCTTTTAGTGAGGTATTTCTGTGGTCTTTCCAGCTGTTGCAGATGTCTTGTGAGGTACATACCAAACAGGGCATTATACTCTATAATGGGTCTAATGAGGGATGGGTACAGTGGGACAATGACCTCCTTTTTTCCTGGATGAAAAGCCCTTAGTGTTGAGGTGTGTCACATAGAAGGATTTCCTGACTGTTGTGGCAATGTGGTTATCGAAAGTGAGACCACTGTCCACCTGTGTCCCTAAGTCTCTCATCACACTTTCAATGTTTAGCGTCCTGCCACCTATGTGGTAATTCATGGGTACATTTTTTTCCAAAGGGGATAACTATACATTTCTTGGCATTAAGCTTGAGCCCATGGCTCTGGCACTAAGCATCTGTATCTGTAAGGCCTTTTTGTAGAATATCCATATAATTTCGGGATTCAATAATGGCTCCCAGTTTGCAGTCATCTGCAAACTTTGTTAGCCAGAGTCACTTAGTGTTGGCCTGTACTTCAGAGAAGTAGATGCCAAACAAGAGTGGTCCCAGGACTCCACTTGCCACTTGTCTGGAGCTGGATTTGAAGTCGGCTACTTTTACAGTCTGGGTTCTGTCAGTAAGCCAGTTGGCAACCCATAGAGTGACGTAGGGATTTATGCCCAGCTTAGTAAGTTTATCTATGATTCCAGAGTGGGGGATAGTGTTGATGGCGTTGGTGAGGTCCAAATAGGCTGTGTGGACCACCTTACCCTTGTCCACAGCTCTGCAGACTGATTCAAAGAAGTCAATCAGATTCAGGAGACAAGATCGACCCTTCACAAACCCAAACTGGATGGGGTCCAGAGTTTGAATGTTGCCAATGTCTTTGTTTATAAGTTCTATCATAATGCGTTCCATGCCCTTGCAGATCAGGCTTGTCAGACTGATGGGATAGTAGTTATCGAGATCCATGGCGGATCCTCCCTTGTGGACCAGGATAACTGTAGCTGTGCGCCACTCAGTGGGCATGAAACCTGAGGTGAGGCTATGATTAAACATGACACTTAGGTGAGGTGCTAGTTCATTTTATAGTTCATGTAGTACACAGCCTGGGATGTCATCTGGTCCCATGGATGCTGTATTCTTAGCTTTGGAGAGTGTGGTTTCTACCTGTGTGGCCGTGATTATCGGAATTTGGCAATCTTTTGGTATTGAGATGGGCCCTTTAGAGGGTAAAAGGGGGGTGAAGTTGGCACTAAATTGATCTGCCAGGATATTGGCAATATCCTTGGGATTAGTATATTTAATGCCATTCTGTTGTAGCTCAGAGCAGATCTGAACATTGCCATTTAGATTCTTGACATAACTATAGAATGCCTTGTGGTTGTCTTTGGAATCTTTGGCAATTTTATTTTCGTAACTAGCTTTTGAGGATTTTATAAGGGATCTCCGCTTCTTACTGAGGCTGGTGAGGGAGTTTTTTTCATCCTGGGATTTTCCTCTTTTCTGCAACAGTTTCTTCCTTCTGTTATATAGTTTGTTTATAGCAGGGGATCACCAGATTGGCTTCCATTTTTTGGAGAAGAGCATCTTGGTTCTATTTGGGATGGCACGATTCATGCACGAGTGGATGTGCTCGTACAGTGCCTTGATGTAGGATTCTGCTGTTGAACTTCCTGATCCCGTCTGTGTGGGTGTTGTGAAGTTTGTCACTTCTGACTTCAGTAGCATGAAGTTGGCTTTGGAGAAGTTTTTTTAAGGAGGTTTCCTTACTGGAGTGGGGGGGGGATGTGGATGTCAAAGGTGATTTGCTTATGGTCAGACCTGACCAATGAGGGCTGACCACTGGTGTGGAGCATCTATCTCCCATGTTGGTAATGACCAGGTTTGGGATATTGGCTCCCCTGGTGGGACAACGGATTAGTTGATCCAGGGCATTGGAATTTATGAATTCCAAGAACCGTTGGGAAAAGAAGTTGGTACCCGAGTAGTTTTCCCAATTAATGTCAGGGTAGTTGAAATCACCCAGTATTAGGGTGTTTGGTTGTATCTTAATATTTTCCAGTATGTTTAGAAAGGTGTAGTGAGAATCTTGGGGCATGGTGGGGGATCTGTATCAAGCTATAATTTGGATTGCAGTCTTACCTAGTGTTAGTTGCACCTGGAGAATTTCAGATGCATTGTGCTGGGCAACTAGCCTGGAGGTGTGAATATCCTTGGTGAATATGGACACTCCTCCACCTTTAGTGTTTCGGTCTTGGTTTTGTGGCCGAAAAGTGTGGTAAGAATTGTAGCCTGGTATTGCAGGGGTGCTCTCTGGAGCCTTGAACCAGGTCTCAGTTACTGCACAGATATCGATGTTCTCCATTTTTAGGAGTGCCTCGAGAGAGTGCATTTTGAGGTTTAGACTTCTAGCATTGAATAGCATTACCTTCAGATTTTGCATGCTTGTATCTGTTACGGTGGTGGATTTTATCCTTTGAACCTTGCCTAAAAAAGGCACTATAGGGGTGGCAAGAGCTTTAGCCAGTAACCTGAATCCCAGGGGTGACAGGTGCAGATCATCTCTGGCAAAGCATTGTGGTTTGTTGATCATGTCTTCCCAGTCAGACAAATACTAGATCCCCTTTGAATGACACCAGAAGCTTAGCCAATTGTTGAAGTCAATCATTTTGTCCTTATACTGTGGTATCATTCTGGGCTAAGGCAGGATGCTACTCAGGGCTAGAGTTATACCTGCCTGGGTCACATGATCCAAGAGCTCTTCCATGTCTCTCTTCATGTAGTCCAGGGAGGTACGTCTCAAGTCATTCACTCCAGCATGGACAATGACAGAGTCGTACTTGTACTTGTTGTGGAGTGACTTGAGTGCATGCATTATGTGGCAGATCCTGGCACCTGACAGGCAGCTCACTGTAATTTTCTCCCTGTTCAGCCTGTTGAGTGGGACATCAGTGTGCCTGACTATAGAGTCACCTATGACTAAAGTGTTGGGTACATTGTCTTGCCTAAGGGGCTGTTGTTGGGTGGCACACTGGTGTTGTGAGCTATGCGTCACTTTGGTTGTGACTGGTGTTTGTTTGTGTTTTGGCTTCAGAGGTCCTTGTTGCTTGGGCAGGTTAATGTTAAGGGCCTCTGCATATGTGGGTTTAGTGTTGCTATGTGTGGGTGTTGATGGTGTGGGTTTTAAAGGGCTATGAGTTGCTTGAGGTGTAATGCAGGTGTTAACCTTCTCCTCCTGACTGTCTAGCACAATCTTGGCTGGAGAGAGCATAGCTTCCAGTTTGGCTATGTAAGTGCATCTCTCGCAGGTTGTAGTGTTGGGTGGTAGGAGGAGAGGATTGTCTGTGTACATGAGGCAGTTGCCACACTGCCCCAGTATGCCCAGATTCACCAGGTGGACAGGAGAAATCACCAGAAGCTGACCCTTGGATATGCCTGTTTAGGTGCTTTTTTGTAAAGTTTAAGAGCTGTTTTCTCTTATCTTTGCAAGGTACTCTGCAATTATAGGCCGTTTAGGGCCTATGATTAATTTCTCCTTATTGACAAGGAGAGCTGAGTGCTTGAATCAGTTTCAGGCTTCCTAGTGCTTTCTTGTAAAGTTTAAGAGCTGTTTTCCCTTACCTTTGCAAGGTACTCTGCAGTTATAGGCTGTTTAGTGCCTATAATTAATTTCTCCTTATTGACAAGGAGAGCTGAGTGCTTGAATCAGTTTCAGGCTTCCTAATGCTTTCCAGCAGGTTGTAGAACAAGTGCTAGTCACGGGGATTCAGATTTTAGTGCTATTACTGAGAAACCAGGTAGTTCTAAGGGAAAATTTGAAGAGCAGACTTTCTGGCACCTGGAATAGTTTAACTGCAGCCTCGCAGTGCTGCACGATGTGAAAAATGTGCGTTTTTAAGCCAGAAAGTTGAAAGGCATAGAACTCAGCCCAAAATGGTTAATAAAATTACAATTTTAGAGCTGGAAACCACTCCTCTAGCGTTAGATAGGCAGGACAATGCTCACCAGTCCCACTGGTAAGCAGTAGGACTTCCCACTACCACAGCAAGGTCTGGATAGCTCTGAGCACAGAAAATAAAGTGCAGAGACAAGCAAAGCCTGGGATATGGACTGGCTAGAAAAGGTGGGAAACGAGCAAACAAGATAGTATTCTTTTTGTTGAAACAGGTGAAACAATGCAATAATACAGTAAATAAACATAGAAAAGGCTAACACACTTGAGTGTGTAGTCCTAAACAGTAAATGCAATTAAAACTCTACAAAATTAGCAATTTAAAACTTTTTTAATGAAGCAAGGCAAGTGCACAACTGAAAAATGATTTAAGAGGCAGTAACACAGCAGAATAAGTAGCAGAGAAGTCTATATATACAGAAAAGCAGCTAACACACAAACACTTCAGATGCAGTGCAGCCTAGAGCACTTGAGTTGTAGCAATATTAAGGCAATTACAGTTATAATAAATGCTCTAAAATATACTCTATATTTCCAAAATGTTTGAGAAGCACAGTCAGAACCAAGGAGATTCAGGCAAACATTTTTTTTTTTTTGAAAGGGAAAAATGAGAAACAGAAGGCCTTATCAAATGTTCTTTCTGTATTAGGTAGAATGAGCTAATGACACTAGACTGGGAGGAGTGTCCCAGATCAGATTTATAGTAGGGGTGGGCAACTGCAAAGCCACCAAGCATAACAGCACGACACCAACAGGAAGGGAGGGAGGGTGGAGCCAATACTAAAGCTATTATCCTACAGACAGGAAGCACTACAGAAAGCCACAAAATGAAAGCTTTTAAACAGATAAAGTAGTAATGAGACTCTACAGAATGCTTTTTTAACTGCAAACAAATCAGTTACCCGTGCAGATTAGTTAATAGCAATAAAAATACACTCAAAAACTGTGCAGCAGGCAATAAAAAGTAGTAGTCTTCTTTCGGCTTTTCCCGGTTAGGGGTCGCCACAGCGGAACTCCGGTCTGCTAATGATTGGTAGTTGATTTTTATGTGCTGAGTTACCAGCCCTGATGCACAACCTTCAACGAAGGTACGCCCATTCACGCATGTCTCCATGCAGAAGACGCTCTAACTGAGAATCGAACCAGACAGCGTCTTACTGTGAGGCGACAACGCTATCGCAGCACCACCAAAAAAGTGCTATATATAAATTGCTAAAAACAATAATCAGTATAAATCAGTATAAATAGTCGAAAAAAACAGGTAGAAACAATCAAGAAATTAACGTATTGGTTTAAAATGCATGGATGTCGTGTGCATTGTGTATACTATATAAGTTGTGGTTTAGATAGATGAAAAAAAGAAAGAAAGAAAGAGAGAAAGAAAAAAGAGAAAGAAAGAAAAAAATTGTGTGTACATCAGACTAAGGTTCTGACATCTCTTATAAAGCATCAGTATTGGACAAAGTTTTGTTATAATGTCAAAAATTGTCTGAACATGAAGGCCCTGTTAACCGTTAAGCTTATGGTTACTAGTGTTCTGACAAGACTGTTATTTCATGAGAAAATAACTTCTTTCTTGTCATAAATAAAGACAGGTGCAAAACACAAACCCCAGTAATTTTACTGTTACCGCAAACTTTCAAAGATAGACAGCAGTTAAGATTCTGGGTAAATTCATCATAAAATCACACATTACTAGAAAAATAAGCATTTGTTACTCTTTACTAAACATTATTTGCATCCACTATTGGCCTTACTCAGTTCAAAATTGTTTACATTATTTTGAGTTATATTATGAAATGTCTAATCTTCAACATCCATTTTGTAGGGGGGGGGGGGTTTGTATGGTTCTATGATATTGTTTACAACAAAAGATCAGATTATGACAGATATCTGCATTTAGTTGTATACTTGTTCATTTGTGCCTATTTTTTCAACTATTCCCTGATGCAAAACTGATCTAGTTCAGGAAATGTTATAGCAATTTCATCAGCACACCAATTTTTTTTTAATGCTTACTGCAATATCTGCATTTCTGGTAGTTCTCATTAATGTGGAATTATTCAGATTACTTTTATTCTGCAGACATTATCCATATTGACGTAACATATGTGTTCCAGTTGATTAACATTTCTCCTTATGTTTTTATCATGCAAATTCTTCTCTTTTCTTTCAAATCTAATACACATGGCTGGGTCTTGTGATATAATTATGGTGGTCTTCACACAGTTTCATGTAGTTCTTCCAAAGCTAGCAATAAAGTACATGTAATTTATTTTTCAAAACAATAGGAGGTATATACAGTCAACAAACTTGCTACAACTGCAAGTGGAGGCTGTCTGTGGATGAAAGTACCTTATGTTCTTGTCATCAGAGCATTTTAAACAGTTTTTAATCTGTCTTTGAAAGACTAGTGTGTCTTTATGTGAATTTAATTGGAAATAATTTATGACTGTTGTCTGTTTGTACATTGACCATTATTACTGCTACTATTTTTAAAACAATTATACATCTGAACTGCACACAGTCAGGAATATATCTATAATTGCTGGGTACAGGGGCTAGCTGTGGTAGAAAATGTCTGTCCCTGCTATCGTTGCAGGGTTAGTGAGCATTAGAGAAAAACAGACTGGAATAACTTATTGGGTTCATTCCTATCACATTCATAGGTTCATAGATACATACTAGATTAGCTGCCTATGTGAATCATTTTAAGTCTATCCAATTTCCTTCAAAGGTGAGAATCAAACCCTTAACATTGCATATGTGAGGTAAACACCTTAACCATTATAATAACCCCAGCCCCCACACAGAATAGGAAACACTGTTCTTCTTGTGTGAGGCCTTTGTTGTCAATAAAGTGTCTATAATCGATGAATACAGAAACTGGTTGATTACAATAGCAGCAGTTTCAACGGTCCCTCATGTTTAAAATATTCTGAAATGTGTAATTTTGTTTTCATTGTTTACTAAATTTAATTTCACTTCTTGCTGAGAAAAATGTTAAAGACTCCATATATAAAACACACTCAAACAAATTGCACTTTATTGAACAACAAATAACATTTAAAACATTATTCTAGGTAGTTAGTTCATTTGAAACAATCAGAGAGATGAATACAAAAGAAAATGTGGATTTATGCACAGTCCTAAAAAAATTATGTGTGGAGGCACGGGATTTGAAAAAATTTAGAACAGCCTTGGGTCCAAGGTACACTTAATCCGCCACTGACTTTCCATGTTCATGCCCTGAGATGAAATGCCTAATGGAAGGAACAGCACTTCCTTTTCTATGACAGAGATTGAAGAAACACAAGGCACTGACATTGTTCAGTAGTACATATTATGTCTGTGAACAGGTCTATATCATAACATTGAAGTTGCAAAACCTTGAATGTTATGATATCAAACGCAAAACCTCGAAGACTGACAACAGCAAAGCCGCGGAACATTGAATTCTTTCCCAGGGAACGAATCCGGTGGGCCATTTCCATAGCTTTGCTATTTTCTCCACTGTGGTGCAATCTCGGAGTTGGTATATTTAAGTAGGGGGGTGGGGGTGAAGCCCCCCCACATTAGACATAGTTTGTAGTGTTTGTGTGTTTCGTGTTTTGTGCTGGAACATCAATTTTTTTCCCAGGGAAAAAAAATTGCTCTTCTCAGCTTTCAGAATTTTAAGTTTTCACGGTTAACAGTTCAATGTTATTGTATTCAATGTTATTACGTTTCAATCTTGTGATATAAACCCCTGTGAAAAAGGCATGTTAATGTTATTTATGTTTCTATGTTCGGGTGGGCAGATACAAAATTATAAAATGGAATAGTTTGGTGAAGAAAGCCAAATTACATATCTTCTCATAATTCAAGTGCCTCAATATCTATCACTTCCTCTGGCACCAGCATCTAGGCTGACAAATGTGTTCAAAGAGTCTCACCAATGTTACTGGGATCCATATGTGGAATAGTGTGCAGTGCAATTCTGATGGGATAAGGAACAAAACTTGAAGCACCTCATCATCAACCTGCTCAAAAAGTATTGTGAAGACAATCATTACTCAGCCTCAGATGCAAAGGACCACTGTCAGTGTTTTTATATTTAACTGCTAAGTGGATTTCTTTTTCTGCTGTGCTTATTAATTTTGTTTTTGCGACACTTTGTATTTCTGTAGCTAATGGATTGTACCTGTCTGAGCTTCACCTGGTTTAAATGGATATCAAAATGAATACACACTGACATTACAGCATTTACTAGCTTGATAGCATGACTTCATGATGCTTCAGTCATTCAGAAATAAAATGTAACAAATGTGATGAAAATGACTGTGGCATTTTTTTTTAAACAGCGCTCAGATCCTAGCAGCAACACTAACACTTACATTCTGAAAATTTTGTAAGAAAAACATAAACATTCTCTTCTATTAAAAAATATATATATATATATATATATATATATATATATATATATATATATATATATATATATATATATATATATATATATATGTGTGTGTATATATATATATATATATATATATATATATATATATAGCACACAATAAACAGAAAGTTGCACTTGAGATCAGTGTCTGATAATTGTTAATGCAAAACATTTGTAAAGACCATTTTTTCTACATTTATCAAAAATCATAAATTATAAAGCACTGCAGAATACATTTAGTGTGATTATACAAAGAACTGAATATGCATGAGACAGTACTGAAATAATCTACTCTTGATATGTCAAGTGACTGTGTGAATGCCTCGAACACTGTTTTATTATGCTCTCCACTGATTTATCAAGAGCAGTTCCTTCACTGATTTATTATGTTCTGTCCAGCTGTTTTAAAAACGATTGGACTAAAGGGTCTGTCCAATCAGTACACTCCTTTGAATCACAGTTTAGCCTAACGGACACTAGCTCCCATTAATTAGTCTGCCAGCTGCGACAGAAGAAAAATAACACTGCAAAACAAATGTGCAGTACCTCGCCTTGTTGTGATATTCAAATAGAATACATAATGAGGGTACAGTGTCAAAACCATCAAGGCTGGTCCCTAGCTCTGTGCTCTATTCAGTGCAGTGACTGCATTTGACATGCTGTGAGGGAACAGGCCCTCATATGGAAATTACAGTTGATGGCCTTACCTTTCATAGCATACCTTAAATAGTATACAGTCTGAAGTAAGCAAATGAATATGCTGAGCATTCAAAGTGTAAGGGTATCCTGAAGCTTTATTGTATTTAGTTATTCACTTGTTAACTGGGTAATTTATCTATTTCTTCTCAAATTTGAGTCAGGACCCTAGCTGCAAGGGTATATAGAGCATATATTAGTACACATTATAGTCAGTCAGTCAGCACTGGGATAGTTTCATAGGTTCACAAGTAAGTACTAGGCTATCTGCCCAAGGGCATATGTAAGCCTAGCCAGAATGTTTTGGCTTTTGCCTCCCCCTTAGATTAGTTTCCTGTGCCTGTGTCCAGCAGAGCCATTAGTTCCCTATGCCTCTGTCCAGCAGAGCCACTGCAGTGATCCCCAGGGTAAATTTTCTGTTTCCCATCCACTCGTCAAAGTTTCTCTCGAAGAGTGTTAGTGAGGGGCTGTGCCTAATGTAGTTTGGAATCCTGTTCCAAAGCATGGGGAGTCTCTGGGACAGGAATCTATCCCTCCAACAAGTCCTATTTATCATTATGGTGAGGTTTAGATCCTTAGAGCGTGTGGCTCTTGGGGGATTTTTTTTTTTTTTAGGTGGAGCATGTCCATCAATTTTGGGTTGGAAATTGCCTTGTATGTCAGGCAGAGATCACATCTGAGTAGGCGGTATACAACCGAGTACAGCTGGGCTGCATAGGGCATCTGTTTGAGGCCAGTAATCCTCTTGGTGAGGTACTTCTGTGGTCTTTCCAGCTGTTGCAGGTGTCTTGTAAGGTACATCCCAAATGGTACATCCCAAATGGGGCGTGTTACTCTATGATGGGTCTGATGAGTGATGAGTAGAGGGGCACAATAACCTCTTTTATTCTAGATGCGAACCCTTTTGTGATTAGGTGGGCCACATAGAAGGATTTTCTAACCACCTTGGCAGTATGATTATCAAAGGAGAGATTACTATCCCTTATTTCATTTTCTGTATTTAGGGGACTACCACATATGTGGTAGTAAGCGAGTACTTTTTTCAAATGGGGATGACTATGCACTTTTTGGCATTTAGCTTGAGGCCATGATTTTGACACCATGTATCTGTCTCAGTGAGACCCTTCTGGAGGATGTCTGTATCAGCTGGAGAGTCAATTATGGCCCCCAGTTTTCAGTTGTCTGCGAACTTGGTCAGCCATAGTCCTCCTGTGCTTGCCTGTACCTCTGAGAAGTACATACCAAACAAGAGGGGTCCCAGGACTGAGCACCAGGGGAAGCCATTTGTAACAGGTTTAGAGTTGCAACTCTCACCATGTGGGTTCTATCTGTGAGCCAATTGGCAAGCCATCTCATGACATAAAGGTTTATGTTCAGGCTGGTGAGCTTGTCTATAATACCAGAATGGGGAATGGTGTCGAAAGCCTTTGCGAGGTCTAAGTAGGCTGTGTGGACCTCCTTTGCCTTGTCTAAAGCCTTGGTAACTGTCTCAAAGAAGTCCACCAGGTTTAGGAGGCATAATCTGCCCTTAACAAAGCCAAACTGGGTAGGGTCCAATGTTTGGAGGTTCCCATTGTCTCTGTCAATGAGTTCCATGATGATGCACTCCATAGCCTTGCAGACCAGGCTATTCAGGCTTATAGGGTGATAGTTCCCAGGGTCCATTGTGGCTCCACCTTTGTGGAGTGGGATAACTGTTGCTGTGCTCCACTCTATGGGTATGTAGCCTGTAGAGAGACTAAGTTTGAACAGTGTGTTTAGGTGAGGGGTTAGTTCATTTTGGAGTTCGTGTAAGACACAACCTGGGACTCCATCCGGTCCCATTGAAGCTGTGTTTTTGGCTTTGGATAGGGTTGTTTTAACCTGTGTGTCAGTGATTGCTGGGGTTCTTCATTCTTCTGCTATGGTTATGGGCCCTTTAGGAGGTGAAAGTGGGGGTGAAGTTTGCACTAAACCTGTCTGCCAGAATGTTGGCAATATCAGTCGGTTCAGTATATTTTGTGCCATTCTGCACTAACTCAGAGAGCAGATCTGAGAGTTTCCACTTAGGTTCTTGACATAGCTAAAGAATGATTTGTGGTTATCTTTGGAGTTCTTGGCAATTTTTCTTTCAAAGCTTGCCTTGGATGATTTTATGAGGGATCGTAGTTTCTTGCTGATACTGATCAGGGATGTTTTTCCTTCTTGGGATTTTACTCTTTTCTGTACTAGTTTCCTTCTTTTATTGTATAGCTTGTTTATAGCAAGGGTCCACCAGACTGGTGTCCTTTTGTTGTAGGAGTGAGTCTTGGTTTTGCTTGGGATAGCACGATCCATGCATTCTTGCAGGTGCTCATAGAGTGCCTTTGTAAGGGATTCAGCAGCTTGGAAAGCGTTGTCCTTTAGCATGGGGGCTGTAAACCTTTCCACCTCGGTCTTAAGTAATGTGAAGTTTGCTTTTGAAAAGTTTTTCATGGTGGTTTCCTTGAGTGGAGGTGGATATCCAGAGTGATTAGTCTATGGTCTGATCTAACCAGCGAGAGGTTGACCTCCGGTGTAGAACACCGGTTTCCCATGTTGGTGAAGACCAGGTCCAATATGTTGTCACCTCTGGTGGGAGTGTTGACCAGTTGATCCAAGGTGTTTGTGTTTATAAATTCTAGGAAGCGATGGGTAAGGGAGTTAGTACTTGAATAGTTCTCCCAGTTAATGTTTGGGTAACTGAAATCACCCAATATTAGGGCATTTGGTAGGACCTTCATATTTTCCAGTGTCTCCAGAAACACAGAATGGGGGTCCTGGGTCATGGTGGGTGATCTGTAGCAAGCTACTATTTGAATTGCAGTTTTGCCTGTTGTTAGTTGCACATGGATGATCTCTGAGGCATTGTGCTACACCACTATCCTGGAGGTGCGGGTATCCTTGATGAATATGGATACACCCCTGCCTTTTGTGTTTCGGTCTGGGTTCTGTGGCCAAAAAGTACGGTGTGAGTTATAGCCTGGTAGTGCTGGGGTGCTCTCTGGAGCCTTAAACCAGGTTTCTGTTACTGCATAGATATCGATGTTCTCCACACAGAGGAGTGCCTCGAGTGTGTGCATTCTGAGGTTTAGACTTCTGGCGTTGAGTAGCATTACCCTTAGTTTTTGGTTACTTGTGCTATTTATGGTGGTGGGTTTGTCTTTTGAGCCTTGCCTAAAAAAGTCACTATGGGGGCGGCAAAAGCCTTGGCTAGTATTCAAAAGCCTAAGGGTGACAGGTGCAAGCCATCTGTTGTGAAGCAACGTGGCTTGTCGAGCATGTCATCCCAGGTGGACAGATACTGGATCCCCTTTGAATGACACTAGAAACTTAGCCAATTGTTGAAATTGATAATTTTTTTCTTTATACTGTGGCATCATTCTTGGTGAGGGCAGGATGCTACTCAGGGTCAGGGTCATACCGGCTTTGGGTACGCGATCAGAGAGCTCTTCCATGTCTCTTTTCATGTAGTCCAGGGAGATACGTCTCAGCTCATTCACACCAACATGGACAATGACAGAGTCATATTTGTACTTGTTCTGGAATGACCTGAGTGCTTGTGTTATGTGGCAGATCCTGGTGCCTGACAGTCAGCTAACTGTAACCCTCTCCTTGTCCAGCCTAGTTTGTGGGACATCAGTGTGCCTGAATATAGAGTTGCCTATTACCAGTGTGTTGGGTATGTTATTTTGCCTTAAGGGTTGTGATTGCATGGCACACATTATGTGAAGTATGTGTTTCATGGTTTGTAATGGGGTGTGGAGGTTGCTTGGGTGTCTGCTTTGGAGGTTTCTGTTGCTTTTGCAGATTTTTATGTAGAGCCTCCGAGTATGTTTTCGTGTATTTATGTGTGTTATTTGCCGGTGTTGGTTTAGTAGGTCTATGTGAGACTGGTGGCGCCAGAGTTGAAACAGAAGTCCACACAGACACAAGCTAACACATAAAATGCAACACTGACAGAAAATGGACATTAGGACTGAACACTGGACTAGAAAGGCTGAGATCTTACCACTAACATAACCTGCTAATTGATTTACTCTAGCTGGTGTACTGCAACTTTCCCAGCCTCAAGCATATAGTGAGGACAGAGCTTTCTAGTATCCCCAGCTTTGATCACTGTAGAATAAGGGAGATCCATACATGACACTCTGTGAAGCTGTAAACCTGATAAAATCTGGAAATGGACACACTCTGACGTTTAAATAAATTACTTAGTTTAGATGTTCTTTAGCTGGGCATACCTAGAATGAACAGCAGCCTCTTCTGAAAAGTGATCTGGTGGCAATGTCTGACGAAATAACATGTCAGATGCACCTAATCTAATTGAAGACAGCAGGAATCAAACCTAGGACTGCACTGACAGTGTTAAACTGTCGACCATTTCAGCTATACTGCACTCCCAGTTATAGTGTAGCAGCAGTGCCTCATCACTGTTACACAAATGATGTATAAATGTATATTCTTAAAAACCAATCATCTACAACCCTGTATATGATAACTGTCTAAATATGAAGTAATTTAAGAGTGCTGTAAATAACAGGTGCAGTCTACAGCCTTTCACCACATGGACATAGGCTTTCAAGTAATAAAATACTGGTCTAGCTATGCAAACAGTTGAGGCAATTAATGTTTTAGAAATGTTTTTACTGAATAATTTGGGTCTATATTACAAGATTGAAACTATAGTTAATAGAATAACTAAAGATCGATCATGTAATATCAAAAGCTAAAAACCTCGAACGGCCGATTTAATGCAGGGAAACACTTCCCTTGGCCATTATATGGATTATGTCATTTTCTCCAATTTGGAGCAATCTCAGAGTTGGTATATTTAGTTAGGGGGGTGTGGGGGGCACAACTCCCCACATCGTGGGGGGTGAAGCCCCCCACTTGATTTGAGATTAAAAGTTTTTTTTTTTTTCGTGCGGCCAAGGGAAGTGTTTCCCTGCGTTAAATAAGCCATCCAAGGTTTTTAGCTTTCGATGTTACAAGATCGATCTTTAGTTATTCGATTAACTAAAGTTTTGATCTTGTAATATAGACCCAATAATTTAACATTTTTAACATTTGAAAATACTTCATTGTGAGGATAAGGGCATAAAAACAGTGCTAATAAATTGAAAGGATTGCCAAGTTCTAGATTTACTGCAATTATATTTATATAGTATTAAGTATTGGGTTAAACTGTATCATCAACTTGCTTGGTCAATTCATGTTCTATCACTGTACAAGTTGTATTGTGTAAGATCCTTGAACAGCAGAGTTAGGAAGCTTCTTCTTTCTGCTGTGCAATCTCAGAGTTGTTAGATTTAAGATCATAAGGCTGGGGAGGGCTTTCCACCCAGGAAAACAAAACTTCTTTGACTAAACATTGTGTTACTCTAAGTTGATTGACAGAATTATAGTTGACATACTGAGCTTACAGTCTCTTGTTTTGGTGTTTTCGTTTGCTTGTTTTTTATTAAACATTGCATCAATGTAAGTTGATTGACTGAATGATAGTTGATACACTGAGTTTACACTCTCTTATTAGAAAATCACATATATAGTCAAGTAAACCTAAACTAGCTGGCTACATATGAGACATCCCAGAATATGTTCACATGTTGAAAATCATACTGCAGGACTAGGTTACTAATGGAGGCATAAAATATTAGGTAGTACTCCTCAACAAGATGTCAGAGGAAGAACAGATATACCATATATGCAAAGTTAAAATAGAATATATGTAAAGAAGACTCATTAAAACACCCCAACACAATATTACATAGAGCAATACGGGCTATGGTAAATGACTGCACTGGCCTACAATGCCAAATTCCATGTCGATCCCATATTTTTTAATCAGTCAGATAATCCAATTTTGTGATTTTTTTTTTTTTTTCAGAAACAAAAACAGGTAAATTAGTGCCATTGCATTAAACTTAAGATATAGATTAAACAAATGCAAATTAAAAAAAAAAGTTTGAGAAAAAGTAAAAAAAATCAGTAATTGACACTATAAAGATAGAAAAGTCTCCCATTTGGATACAGGACAATAAAAATATACATGACAAGTAAACTAAGCAATATAAGTCATCACGAGCCTAGAAATAAAAAAAAAAGTGAAACTTGGATCATAGTGCTGATTCTAGCAACAGGAAACCATATCACAAACTGATCCCAGAGAAAAACAAAAAAAAAAACAAAAAAAAAACCTCTTAAACTGACTTCTACAGAATGCAGCTTTAGTCTTACCTCCTCATTAATATGTCCATCTATACTGTACTGTCTTGGCAGCATCTGATAAACCTTTTTTTTCTACCTTGTGCAAACTTTCTCTGCTAGAATGCCTCACTCCCACCCAACACACAAACACTTCCTATAGATACAGTACAGTTGGATATCTCTCGTGAGTCAGTCATTATCATGTTTTTCAAATGCTGTGGTCACTGGTAAAAAATTGTTTGTTAAGATCAATAAGAGCCTCTTGGTAGGCATATTTCTAAGTATAGCTACCTGCATTTCTCATTGTTCACATGTTTTTTGCTACTATGGATTGTACAGCTGTTTCTCCATGCTTTCAGTATCCCATTTTTGACTGTCATATTTGCCTGTTTTCAGATCAATCAACTACACTTTTTTAATTATTTTTTGAAAGGCATACAGGAAAACCATTTGCAAGAACTCTGGTAGGAATCATGACAATGCAGCAAGTATACAGAGATGACACTAGATGAACACTTTACAAGAACATAGATAAAACACTCAAAATAAAAATAAAGTATAACAAACCTGCCACACACTTTGCCGTAACTTGCACCAACTGTGTAAAAGCCAGTATATATATCAAGTAAATAAAAAGTTGGTGTCAGCTCCTATAAACACTTCAGTTCAGTTCAAATACATGAAGTGAAAATGGCAAAAACAAATAAGGTTACCTTTCCTGTATTCAGACACAGTCTTTTCAGACCAAAGCGAAATACAATGTGCTCTCCTGTTATTCCGTTGCAAAGTACATAGAGCAAATAACAAAGGCAAACCAAAATTGCCCTGTCGGCAGTTAACCCAGGTCTATTCAGACCGTAATAAGCGATAGGGTCGACTGGATAGTAAACAGACCAAGATGCTGTAGTCAAATAATTAGTCCAGGTCTATTCAGACCAGAAACCAGCAAAAAACACAGCTTGGTAATCATACGATGCAAAATGAACGCGTCACTGCAGTAAAGTAATTCGTAGATTCAAGGAGCACCAAAATTCTGATAAATAACAGTTGATTTATTGGATCCACAAAAAACAATGGTAAGCGCTTTCGCAACAAGTGCTTTTTCAAACCAATACATTCCCAATTAGCCATCATGCCCTTTTTATACTTGATTCATTGCTACTTAATAAGCACAGAGAAACAACCATTTAAAGAGACATGTAACTCTATAACAACATGTATATAAGTTTGTTCAACCTTGTCAAACATATTTAAAAAGTGATGATAATAATAAAACAATGAAAAACTAATAAAAAATTTATACTTAATATAAATAAGACCATGAAAATAATGTATAGCACATAATATATTCATTCTAAGCAAATTCAATTTAAAATACATACATATATAACAAGTCATAGCTTTGTTATGTATAATCTGAATGAATATAACACAATTAAAAATATAATTCAATGAAAGAATTTATGATATATGATATGTAAAAACATACTGATGTAAATAGATTGTATGTATGTAATATATTAATTATTGATATGTGTGTATATTTATATTATATTGTATGTATCCATATATACATGGCAACTCGATAAAATATATGTATATGAATATGTAAAAATTGAGTGTGTGTTTGAAAACTGTGAATATGTATTTATATTGAAGTGAAAATGTATATGTATATATGTATATCTGAAAATCAAAAGTGAAATAAAGACTGAAGTATGTATATGTACTAGTGTTGCATGAAAGCATCTAAATGCCATTCATTGAGGTCTATTTCTCCTATTTTTCAACATAGGTTTCAGTGAAACCCTGTCATTGAGCCCTGGAGCACAATGTGCTCTGGTTTTTATGATCCATTGGGCCTCTACTGATTCCGTAGTATTTTTTATGTCGCCACCTCTTGTACTGGGTTGTAAAACTTGTAGGACAGAAAAAGAAAAATGGTGTGTATTATCTGTATTAAGCACATGCTTAGATAAAGTATTCACTTGTGATTTTATCCTAATTTGATAAAGATGTTCCCTGATGCGTTCCTTCAACATTCTGTCCGTTTTCCCTATGTAAAAGGACATACAGGAAACACATCTAGCTATATATATCAAATGTTTAGAGGTACAGTTAGCATTAACTTTTAAATTAAATATTTCACCTGTAACTGGATGCACAAAAACAGAAAGGTTGGATATGTGACAACAATAATTACAACTGTTGCATCGGCTGGTGCCTGCAAACTCAGAAACTATGTCTGTTCTAGTATAGTCAGCACAGCAGAGTAGTTTGTGCAGGTTTTTCTTGTTTTTATAAGCAAAGCTAGGATGTTCACCTATGAACTGTGAGATCTCTGGATCTAACTTAAGAATACCCCAGTGCTTGGTAATACACTCTCTAATGGCACTGGTATCTTGAGTGTAATGAAGTGTGTACCTAATGATGTTTTTGCCTTGAGGCATAGTTGGTCCCCTATTCAGTCTATACTCACTTAAGCCATTTTCAGAAAAAATAGGGGCTGCATTGCCTTGCCTCAATTCCATAACTTTACTCAATACATCTGTAATTTCACATGTCTTATAATTCCTATCCTTGAATCTGATTGCTAAGGCCGCCATCTCATTCTCAAATATATTGGGGCTCGAGTTTAACCTGGAAACCCTCATTCCCTGTCCTTTTAAAATATTCCTAAATACATGGGGGGGATGCATGCTGTCCCTACTTAATAGACTATTCCTATGACAGGACTTTCTATGCATACCTGTATTGAAAGCCCCACTTGGTAAACGCCAAATCTGTATATCCAAAAAAGAAATACTGTGTGTTGAGTATTCCATGGTGAAACTGAGAAAATCTACCAACAGATTTACTTCCTTCTCAAAAATGAGTAAATCATGAATGTTACCTTGCCATAAGAAAAAGAGATCGTCCACGAAACGCTTGTAAAAAATTACATGTTCCGTGTAACTTCTCAATTTAAACAGCATGTTCTCTTCCCAGTAAGCCATTACCAGATTGGCGTAGCTATTGGCACATGATGTGCCCATAGCCACGCCATTCTTTTGTAGGTAGTATGTCTCATCAAATAAGAAGACATTACTATCAAGGACAAGCTCCAAAAGGGTGCATATAAAGTCAACTCTAGTTAGTGTTAGACCTGAATGTGACATAAGATAACTGTGTAAAAATTCCAGACCCGAATCATTCGGAATCTTGGTAAACAAAGATCTTACGTCCATAGTTACTAACATCAGATTATGATTATCTTGTTGATTCTTGGTGACCTCATAAAAATCCAATAAGAAGTCCTTGGAGTCTTTTAATATTATGTCATGTTTATCTAGCAAGGGATGTAATAATTTCTCTATATAGAAAGATATATTCTCCGTGACCCAACCACGCCCAGAGACGATAGGTCTCATGGGTGGGTTGAGGTCATTCTTGTGGATTTTTGGAAGACCTTTAATGATAGGTGTTACAGGGTCTTCCTCTATTAAAAAGTTGTAAAGTTGAAAATCCACCAAACCCATTTTATACATGTCCTCAAGATTGTCATAAACATTAGTTATAATTCTCATGACCTCAGGCTTGGACATAACTTGATAATGTTCATTGTCTCCCAATAAGTCCAGCATCCTTCTTACATAGTCTGTTTTATTAAAAACAACTATTGGACCCCCCTTATCCGCTGGTTTTATTGTTATGTTTTTATCTGACATTAGATCTTTTAGAGCCTGTGATTGCCTATAAGACAAGTTGTGTCTTCTATGATTGGTATTACTGCCTTGCATGGAGTAGAGATCTTTCTCTACTGCTTTGCCAAACACATCTATGATAGGATGTAAAGAAGGTATCATGAGACTCGGTTTCTTAAAGCCTACAGAAGTGTAAATAGATGTTTTGTTGTCAAACATGACTTTCAACTGTAAATTACGAGTAAATAATTTTAAATCCAGAATACAATCTGAAATTGTGCTATTCTTGGAGGGTATAAAAGTCAGTCCTTTATTTAATACCTCCTCCTCATATTTATTTAATGGTCTGTCAGACAGATTATATATTAGGTCAGTCTTTCCCACATCTTTTTGATAGTGGGTTCCTTCAATTCGTAATTGGGGGCCTTTCTCTTCTGTCTGCCCCTGCTCATAGACCGCTCCCTCCCTTTCTGATATTGTTCTACTATAGGTAAAGGGCGCGAGAGCTCACCCTCTTTATAGGCCACATGTTGCGTCCTAACTTTACTTCGAACAACCTGTGGTTCCGTCACCTGCTCTACTGTGACGTGCTGCACATCTGACTGTGCAGATGATGTACTGACATTAGATTTTGTTGTACATCCTTGTTCATTGAGCACACACCCATTATTACTGACTGTTCTATGTGTATCATCCGAAGTAGGAGTATTAGAATTGACTATAGTGTCAGTGCGTTTGAAAACATTGTTATTTATTGTATGATATGATGTTTGAGGCCCTCCAGATCTTGTATTGTTGCCAGCAGAATACCTAGGCCAAGTGAACACCTGGTCATTGGCAAAGTCAAAGGTGTCTCTAGCTAGCTTGTGTTTTTTCTGCTCAAGCAACCTTTTCTCAAATAATGCAACATTATCCATAACATGCTCAAGTTTAGAATCCAATAAAACATCATCATAACTATTATACATCTCAATCTGTCTACATTTAAATGATTTACAAAGCTCCTGTTCTTCAGGTAAAAAATAATCATTTAAAAGCTTCACATAACTAAAGCTCACTTCCAGGTTGAGCTGTTGCCAACGCCTTAAAAGTTCAGGGAACGTGTTTCCCGTCGTCGGCATTTTTAAAACTCTTAGTCCCCTTGGTACTATGCGTTTCTGTATACAGGTTTCAAAATGAAATCTTTGTAATTGCAGACGTTTGAGTTTTAAAAGCTCAGCCTCCAAAGAGTTCAATTCCAAATTCATTTTCTCGATTACATCGCTGTTAAGCGGTTCCTCGCAGCCAACAGATGTAATAACACAGTCCATTAACGGATTGCCCACATCACACAAACAACGTTTCAACCTCTCCTTAGAGCTATATTTCTTCATATTATTCGATGGATTGTATGGAAGTTCCACATTGTCAGCGGCACTTCCTGTGTTCTGTGTATCAGCCATGGAGCTGTCGGCAAGTGTGTCGGCAAGAAATAAGCGCACAATGCAACTCAAAATAAAAATAAAGTATAACAAACCTGCCACACACTTTGCCGTAACTTGCACCAACTGTGTAAAAGCCAGTATATATATCAAGTAAATAAAAAGTTGGTGTCAGCTCCTATAAACACTTCAGTTCAGTTCAAATACATGAAGCGAAAATGGCAAAAAGAAATAAGGTCACTTTTGATTTTCAGATATACATATATACATATACATTTTCACTTCAATATAAATACATATGCACAGTTTTCAAACACACACTCAATTTTTACATATTCATATACATATATTTTATCGAGTTGCCATGTATATATGGATACATACAATATAATATAAATATACACTCATATCAATAATTAATATATTACATACATACAATCTATTTACATCAGTATGTTTTTACATATCATATATCATAAATTCTTTCATTGAATTATATTTTTAATTGTGTTATATTCATTCAGATTATACATAACAAAGCTATGACTTGTTATATATGTATGTATTTTAAATTGAATTTGCTTAGAATGAATATATTATGTGCTATACATTATTTTCATGGTCTTATTTATATTAAGTATACATTTTTTATTAGTTTTTCATTGTTTTATTATTATCATCACTTTTTAAATATGTTTGACAAGGTTGAACAAACTTATATACATGTTGTTATAGAGTTACATGTCTCTTTAAATGGTTGTTTCTCTGTGCTTATTAAGTAGCAATGAATCAAGTATAAAAAGGGCATGATGGCTAATTGGGAATGTATTGGTTTGAAAAAGCACTTGTTGTGAAAGCGCTTACCATTGTTTTTTGTGGATCCAATAAATCAACTGTTATTTATCAGAATTTTGGTGCTCCTTGAATCTACGAATTACTTTACTGCAGTGACGCGTTCATTTTGTATCGTATGGTTACCAAGCTGTGTTTTTTGCTGGTTTCTGGTCTGAATAGACCTGGACTAATTATTTGACTACAGCATCTTGGTCTGTTTACTATCCAGTCAACCCTATCGCTTATTACGGTCTGAATAGACCTGGGTTAACTGCCGACAGCGCAATTTTGGTTTGCCTTTGTTATTTGCTCTATGTACTTTGCAACGGAATAACAGGAGAGCACATTGTATTTCGCTTTGGTCTGAAAAGACTGTGTCTGAATACAGGAAAGGTAACCTTATTTGTTTTTGCCATTTTCGCTTCATGTATTTGAACTGAACTGAAGTGTTTATAGGAGCTGACACCAACTTTTTATTTACTTGATATATAGATAAAACACTGTTGTATAACAACTGTTGACATAACACCACAACACTGTATAAAGGAGCAGGTGGCTCTGAAGGCAAGGATATTAGGCTCTTCACTATAAGAACTTTTACTTTTTGCTATTCTTAAACTCTGCAAGTCCCAGCCTAGGCTTCTGACCCTTTTTAGGACATCACAGAGGTGACATTTTCAGAAACCAAGGAGTGGTGGCATTCTAATAGATGTCATTTGGTAGGGAGATTTAGGGGATTTCTTACTCTTTTTTGCTATATAATATGCAGAGTGTAACTACCACCATCTCAGTTTAACATCTCATATGAAGAATGGAACCTCAAGGAATGAGACCTGTAGTATCTGTATTGGAAAATGAAAAAAAATGCCTGGTATGAGTAGCCTATTTTGATCTGAGAACTTCAACAAAGGATGTTCAAACTGCTGAGTCATTTAATCTAACATCTAGGATATATCCAGGTTAAAGAGAAACTAGACTAAATGTTACAGAGGAAGTGTACTATGCAAACATTTGTGACCATCACCCAAGCTGCAGCCTGCAAATGTTGATCGCTTATAATTAATGTTCAGAGAAGATTGGAGAAACTGTCAGTGAAGCAACGCCCAGTGCACAGGCAACCATTAAGCACTATTCTATAAAAAGTTCATTACATTTGGCTTTGCAGGAGGGAAAAAACTGCTTATGTATTAAACAACAATAACTATAATTTCAGATTCATATCATAGATGTCAAATATTGACTGTGAATGCCAGGCTTTGAAACAATATGTTACAGACAGTTTTAAACAAGATTTAGAAGTTTAGCATTAAAGTAAGTAAGAAGCATCATGTTAGCACTGTGCAATACAATGCCAGTCCAGAATTGGTGCCAAGCATCTTCGAGTGCAATTTATATATTTTAGGCAAGGCCTTTTTCAAGACGAAACTTCAGAAGCAATCATAAAGTTGGAGAAAGACTCAAAAACTAGATAATAAAATTCAAAATAGTCTGTTAGTTATTGAAAATGTGTTGATACAGAGTAAAAAATATCAATAATTAGATTTTGAAAGCAAAAATATTTTGAACAAAAAAGGGAAAATTAGAAAATATACATTGCGGAAAAGAGCAAAATAATTTAATTACATGGCTGCGTGTATAAGAAAACCAGCAAAGACTAACAGAGTAGCCATATAACGGGGCAAAGCACTGAACATTTTGTATAAAGCATTATGTTGCAGATATAACAGTAATGTGACATAAATACAATGTATGCCATTTATAGTTACATATTTTGATTTAGATTTACACTAGCTGACCAATCATTCTTATATTTTGATATGATACATTTTACATCAATCCTGGTCAAGTGAGAAAAATTGAGTCCCAAGCTATCTTAAAATAGGTGCCACATCCTTCTTTTCTATAAAAAAATCATCTGCAAATCCCTCAGATACCCACAAGGCACAAAGTATAAAAGGCCTACTAGTAACAATGAAACGCAGACCAAGCTGCTGTTGGAAGTTTGATTCATGACATGCCAGTCTGGTTCATTTACAGTCCCTATTTTCTTTCACCTCAAGGAGCTCCACACATTCTGGAGTTTTCTGATAGTACGTATATTCTGAAACCAGAACACCTTCACTCTCACTGGCTTTTACAGATTCTGAGCAGTGCAGCTACAAAATATGCCTCTCTTTGACAGGGGACAAGAGCTTACAATGGCACAAACCTCAAAAAACTGAATTCTTTATTTGCTGTCAACACAGTTATCTCATGAATGCACAAATCTGTGATGCTAAGTGACATAAGCCACAGTACACAGTACTTTAGAACCAGTAGCCCCATCACTGATGGTCAGTCTATACACTATAAGGTTGGTAACATTTCTACAACATAGAAACTGTAACTTCTAAGTATAAGTAAGGAAATAAATATAGCCAGTCCATCAAGATCAGTTGTTATACTTATAACTTTCATATTACATAGTGTTCTTTTTCAGTCCACAATACCCCTGAATTAATGCAGCATTAGCAACCAGAAAGCAGGAGAATAAAAGGGCCTTGAAATATAACTAGGTAAATATTGCCTTTAAAGATCTGTTTGTGCATTGTAATTTTACTTTTTATTTTTCTATCCTTCCAACAGAAACTGGAAGTGTGATGGCATAGCTGTGTTCTGATTTTCTTGTGCATCCAGAGGTTAACAGTGTCTTATGTAAGCAACCATGAAGGTTAGTGCTTCCTGTCACACTAAATGCATAGAAGCCAAAATGAAGCAGTTCAGGGGCATTTCTCACAACTCCTGCTGATTGATAATGTATGTTTGCATGTTTTGGCACATTTATTGTATCAGTTAATGACATCTGTTTTCCCCAGTACAAAGCAACGGTGTCATTAACAACTAATTACTATAGCTTCACAGGGCTTTCTACAGGAAGATGCATTTTTCTCACTAGCATATTCCATTTTAAGAGAAGAGAACTTTCTTGTACAACATCAGTCCCACATTCTAACTGCATTTCTGATACTTATGTGAAAGTGCTCAAATATGTCAAAACAGTAAAATGTTTTCTTAGTTACAAGGGCAGGTGCAGGATGTTGGAGAGTAACATCAGAAGGCCTCAAGGCGAAAATGCATATCTGTACTGTTTCTAACCCAAGGAAAGTTGAATAAAAATCTAACTCTGTGTTAATTTGCATGCATTCTTTTAATGCACTGGTAATAAACAAGAGACTTTTACCTTAAAATACCCTCACATCTCTTTTTCACTTTGCCTTCTTTGGTGCTCTCCAGTAGTTCTGTCGTAGAATCCTCTCCACATTTTTTTCACTTGTTCTAACATACTTTTGTAATTATTTTATTTTCTTACCCAGAAAGTCATACTGTGTTGTTATAAGCCTGCTGTCATTGTTGTCCTGGATGCTGAAACACATCACCTAACCACTTTTCTACTTCTATCATCATACCTCCTTTACATCTGCTACTTCGGAATCTCAATTACCAGTAGAATGTTTTCATAGTGTATATGAAACTGTCTTGCCATGTTTTACCTTTGCAGTATTATTTTATGTACATAGTCTCTGTGGATACGTAAGTGTTTTTTGCCCTGACTTCTTTCTTAAATACTGTGAAATTTATTTGCCTCTTAAATATCGAAACTTGGCACAAACCTCACATCAAAATTGAGGAAATACTTCCAATAGGTTAGAACATTCTTCAAGCATATAGACTATCTAAGAAAGGGGGAGGTGTGGCTCTAATGTTTAAACACCACCTCAACATCCAGATCCTTAACACATATCCCCCCCCCCCCCACATTAGAAATGAAGAAATCCTATGTGCCAGTCTCAAACTAAACCCAAATAAAACAGTCAAAATCACAGTATGGTACTTCCCACTGAGCCAAAACATCCCACCCCTAGAAAATCTACTGAACTGGGCGAACCATTCCCTACCCCAGGAAACTATAATCCTAGGTGCTTTTAATATCAACTGGCTATCTTGTTGTAACAATCATCCAGCCCACCACCTAAACTTTCATTGTTTCTCCCAACTAATACAGTCACCTACCCAGATAAATAAAAACTCTAACGAACATACTACTCTCAAATGGATATTAGTCAATTAAGACTCTCACTCATACTTAGCTGGCTGGCTACCAGACAGCCTCAGTGACCACACTCCAACATTCCTTCTAAGACACCACTTAAATTGTGCTAAACCCATCATCTATAGACAAATTCGAAATAGGGTAAACTTTATCCCTGTCTCCTTTATCTCATCCTTTCAAAAATGTGATTGAACACCACTAAAGTACCTCAGTCTGGATAAAGTTGTCCGCTTCTTCAATAGCACTTTCCTAAATATCCTAAACACACATGGCCCTAAAAGAAATGCATGAGTGAAAACTCAGTACTCCCCTTGGCTACCAAAAAAGCACCAGGGCACTAATGAAAATCAGAGATAAACTAATGAAAATCAGAGATAAGGCCTGAGAGCACTGGTGCTTAACAAAACCCACCTCCTCTAGACAGTCATTCCTAGAATTGCACAATAAGGTCAAAAAGCAAATAAAAGATGATAAAACCCAATATTATCAGTCTGCCCTAAACTCCTCCCATTACAACCCTAAGCAGTTCTGGTCCACCCAGGTAGAGTAGGCACCCTCCTACCTACCACTTTCCCCTTCCTCCAGCAGTATTTCTGACTCATTCAGTAAATGCTTTACTGAAACCATTCTGTCTTTGACTAAACAATACAATCCTCTACTCACCATCCCCACATAAAAACCAAACACTTTGACCACAGTCTTTTCTTTTTCATCAGTACCTACCTCCTATAAAAAAAAAACTTCTATTGAAACGTAAGCCTACAAAACTTCCAGCTGACAATCTCCCCTTTAAATACCTACCAATAGCAGCAGAAGCCCTAGCTTATCCAGTCTCTATCTTAATTAATCAGTCATTATCAGAAAGCTATGCCCCACACTGTGGAAAATATCCCACATCATCCCCCTCCATAAAGGTGGCTCCTCCACTGAACTTTCCAGTTACCGCCCCATAGCCATTCTTACTCCACTTTCCAAAATACTTGAGAAATGCATCCATTCTCAAGTCTTAGACTACCTCATAGTTAATAACCTCCTCTGCAGCACCCAGCATGGCTTTATGTCATACCACAGCACTACTACTGCCTTGCTCTCTTTCAACTACTCTATTCTTCATCATAAAAATAATGGCCGTTTTTCCTCTGTTATATTTCTTGATCTATACAAGGCTTTTGACATGGTCTAACATAAACTACTAATCTCTGTTCTCACTAACCTCAACTTTCCCAATCAGCTACTGATTGGTTTCACAGCTATCTAACTGGCCACCAACAATCAGTTGTCTGGCATAATGACCTATCTCCTCGACTTCCTGTAACACTCGGTGTTCCCCAAGGCTCCATCCTTGATCCCCTACTGTTCTCACTCTTCATCAATGATCTATTCACAGCCACCAAGCATACTTCTCTTATACAGTATGTAGATGACTCCACCCTTACCTGCTCAGCCCCAACTATACCTGAACTTCACAAGATCACACAGGAAGCTTTTTCATCTATAGAAAGCTGGCTATCAAATGCCCAGTTATTACTCAACCCGAGCAAGATTAAACTCCTTATCTTCCAGCCCACTAAATCTAACCCAACTTTCCTCCTCTTTAGTATTCTAGCCAAAGACAATACTGCCACCTCCTCAACAGAACACACCAAATTACTTGGTGTTGAGATTGAAACAATCTCAGATTTGACACTCACATTTCTCTTACTATAAAAAAGGGTCACAAAAAAACTAGGTGCATTCTACAGAAACAAACAATTCCTCACCAAGACAGCCAGAATTTCTGCTGACAATTCCCTCCTAATCTCCACTTTACTCTATGCCTTTCCTATACTTACCTACCTTAAACAAACAGACCTAAACGAGCTTGAGGCTTGCTACAATAAAATTGCTAAGTTTGCCACTGGTGCATCTTATCGCAGCCACCACTGTATCTCACTTAGAGAACTTGACTGGCTTGAACTCCCTCAACTTCTTCACCTGAATCAACTCTCACCCACAAGTTAGTAAACTATCCTCTTAAAGTCCCATCCCTTCAAAACCTTCTCCAGCCCTACTGTTGCACTAGACCACTACGCTCCAGCAGTAAATATCTACTGCTAGTGACCAAACCCAAGAACTCATCAGGTGAAGCACTATTCTCCTGTGTCATATCAAGATTATGGAACAACCCTACCCCTATAACCACACTACCTTCTTGCAATCACTTCATGACTGCACTAAAAACTCACTTAACAAGTCTCTGGTTATGCCCATGCACCAATCATGACTAGTAACCCTCCATTTTACCTCCCCTTTCTCTCCCCTCCCCTAGCTGCCCTGCCTCATACCATCTGATCATTGCATTCCTTCCTCTGCAGGCTGTGGCTCACCCTTTACCTCCCCTTCCCTCCTCACTCAATCTCTCAGACTTGTTATAACATGCTTAACTATCTTATTTCATCTCAACTCCAAATACATATCCAACTAACTTACACCTAGCTTCTTCTCACTACCACGAATGCTACTCACTCAGTCTCCTCTTCTACTCCTCTATCTTCCCCTTCCATCCTATTAGCCCTTCTAGCTTGTTCCACCTTCATGTGGCACATCCAGTTTATATATGTTTGAGTTTAGTGCAATATTTGTATATAAGATTTAGGTTTATGAGTTTAGAACAGTATCTGTTTGAGCTTAGTACTATCTGTATATACATCCTACCTTTATTCCTAGCCTCTAGCTAGATATTGGTATATCTGTTTACTGTATGTATATCTAATGTTTGCTGCAGTATGTATTATTTGCTATTGCATGTACATTCAATTGTACTTCATGTACTCTGCTGCTCATTTAGTGTTCTGTGGAGCTTTTCTACCAGGGCCTCCACTGAAAAAGGAACTGTGTCCAGTTTGGAACTTTCTGGTAACCAAATACAAATAAATAAATAATAACCATGATGAAACTGAAAACTGGTCTGTTTGATCAGCTCACTTCCCTGCAGTATGTAATTCTGAACTGCAAAACTCTGAGCATTAGAAATGTTAAAAACTAATGCTGAAAATACAAGAGTGAAAAAGGTTAACTACAAGTGGTTTTGCAAGGGGCAAGACCTCCTGTACCTCTTGAATTTGTAAGTACCAAATCCATGGTCACACCATAAAAGGAGGGACAGGGCAATGGAGACTCACAGGTTGAAGAGTATGTTATCATGAACATCTCTTACTAAGACGTCCCTAGCAGAGACTAGAGAGCTAACAGGAAGTACACACAGAATGGGTGAGTTAGCTACAGGCATTATAACTCAAACAAGTGAATTATGGCACCCCTCCACTCCATTTGGAAACACATATGCAGCAAGCAAGGGGTACTGTTAATGAGTACAGCAAAAAGCATCTAATGGCTGCTTGTTTCATAAAGGTATAGTCACATGACTTGATGTTGTCTGGTTAGAAACAAATGGGCAGAGCCTCTACGATCACCTTGATGGTCAGCAGGAATAGGTGGCACCCTCACCCCCATAAAAAAAGAAAAGAAATGGCAAAGGAAGGTATATTTTTTCTACAAAAAGAGAAACAAAGCAATTTTCATGTTTTGATGCATTGTGGCGTTGTGTAGAGGAATTTCCAGTTTAACTGGTGGTTCATAGGTCATAGTGTCACAGAAAGCTTTTGGTTAAAGGGCGATCAAGGAACTTATCCACAACACCTCCCTATATATATATATATATATATATATATATATATATATATATATATATATATATATATATATATATATATATGGGTCCCCTTGACTTCATCGACACGCCGAAACACCGACGCTAAGAAGACCGACATGAGAAGACCGCCGAGACAGATGATCGACAATGTGAAATCCCGACAGCTGAAACACCGACATGGGCAACGTGTGAGCGTGAGTCAGTAAGTGTGCGATAGTGAGAGATTTAGCATTAGTGAGCGGACAGGTAAGTGTGTGCCAGTGAGGGATTTAGCGTTAGGGACCGGACAGGTAAGTGTGAGACAGTGTGGGATTTAGGGTTAGGGTGCGGGAAAGGTGATTATGTGGTAGTGACAGACTTTAGGTGTAGTGGCAGGTTAAGTGAGTTAGGGTTAGGGTGCGGGTAGGGTAAGTGTGCGACAGTGACGGAATGTAGGTTTAGTGGTGGGTTAAGTGAGTTAGGGTTAGGGTGCGGGTAGGGTAAGTGTGTGGTAGTGTCGGACCTTAGGGTTAGAGTTTGGGTTAGGGTTAGTGCATGTATAGTTGTGTGTTATGTGTAGTTTACGTTTTGTATGTCGGTGTTTTGGGTGTCGGTGTTATGGTGTTCAGTTTTGTGAGTTGTCGGTTTTGTGCGTTTTCGGTGTTTTGGTGTCATTGTTTTGAGTGTCGGGTTTGTGGCATGTCAGTGTTGTGATAGGGATCCATTTATATATATATATATATATATATATATAAAATATATATGTATCTATCTATCTATATATATATATATATATATATATACAAACACACACACACACACACACACACACACACACACACACACACACACACACACACACACACGCACATATATATTTCCATATACTCCAAACATGAATTTATGATATTTATGATCTCTCATCTAATCATTATGCTGCGTTTTGAGGACAGACAGGAAATTACTTGCTTGACATGTAGGATGAGTTTATCTAAAAGGCAGTGAATATGTTGGGTTACGAATCAGTCAGGCCTGTAGATAATGATTTGTGAAGAAGGTTGAGGTCTTTAGCATCAGTCTTTGACAGACCACTGGCTGCGAGAAAGTGGAGAAAAGTAGACTGGGAGGGCTTTTGGTAGTTCAGTGTAGCTTGAATTGTGTAGTCCAGAAGTCTTCTTGGATGGAACTTTTGAGGCCTTTCATGTTAATCAAGATGTTATGTGATGTACGATCTGAAAAGGGCATTTTACTCAAGGATATGTCCAATAACAGAAGAGCACAAAAGCACAAAGCCTGCATGAGAGCTAGTGGAGATACTCCTGCAGCTCACATGAACAAGATGTAAGGACTTCCTAACCACAATCAAAACATGGTGATCAAAACAAAATCATCACAGGTTAATAGGTTAATATGTTTGTACTAGGCTATCAACCACAGCTTTAGTTTGGGATAAGTTAACTTACTATCAGCTTCTGTCCATCAGATACATGGGTGTAGGACTGGGGGTGGGGTGGGGTTGATTTGAAAACATCACTTCAAGTGGATGGAGAGCCTATTCCGTAGTGTGGAGATCCATATCAGTCTTTCCAGCATGTCTTATGCATGTTGCAGGGAAAATTCAGGTCCTTCAATCAAGTATTCTTGGTGCTGTTTTTTTTTGCAGAACTCCCTCATATGCTGGGCAAAATCATCTTTCAATAACCTGCAAGAGACTGTGGAAAGAGATAGAACCTTATGGTGATCTGTGTAAAACAGGGTATTCATACCCTGGGTTCTTCGAGTGAGAAGCCTTTGACAGCATTCCAACTGTTGCAGGTACCTGGTTAGGTACATGCCAAAGGGGACATTGTATTCAATGATGGATCTAATAGTTGCTGACTAGAGTGTTACTATAACTTCCTTGGACCTGAATGCTATACACTTGCTTATGAGTTGTATAACATAGAATGATTTTCTTACTATCTTGGCTAAGTGCTGGTTGAAGGCCAAATTACTATCTACATATTTTCCCAAATCCTTAACTAAAAGGTGAGCTCTTAGGGGTGTTTCATCAATGGATGAACTAGCTTGAGTGTATGACTTCCCAAAGGGCACTATAAGACATTTCTTAATGTTGAGTTTTAATCCATGGCTCTGGCACCAATTATTTGCTTGTAGGATGTTGGTGTCATAGGCATAATCTGTGTTAGCTCCCAATTTGGAGTTATCTACAGACTTGGTGAGCCAGACACCTTTGATATTAGTCTTGACTTCTGAGCAGTACAATGCAAACAGGAGTGGACCCAAGACAGTGCCCAAGGTACTCCACTTGTGATTTGTCTCTCCGTGGAAGTGTGTCATCTATCCTGACTTCTTGGGTCCTATCTGTCAGACAGCCAGCAATTCAGTGAGTTACGTAGAGATGTATGCCTAGTTCTGAGAGCTAGTCAACAATTCCTGAGTGTGGTATTGCATTGGATGTCTTGACCAGATTGAGATATGCAATGTTCACAAATTTTCTCTCATCCATAGCTATGGTGACCCTCTCAAAGAAGTATACCAGGTTAAGTATGCAAGAGCTTTCCTTGACAAAGCCAAACCAGGATGAGTCAAGTGTCTGTAAGTTGCCAATGTCCTTGTTGATCGTTTCCATGATAACTCATTCTGTGACATTGCAAATAAGACTTGTCAGATGGATGGGTCTTTAGTTCCTGGTATCAGTTGATGGTCCACCTTTATGTAGAGGAATGGCTATTGTAGTCCTCCATTCACTGTATATACCACCAGTTTTAAGGCTGTAGTCAAAGAGTGCCTCTGGTGGTCCTGTGAGGTCACATATTCAGGCTATTTAAGACCAACCAGCGATATTGTTGGGGCCCATTATAGCAGTGTTTTTGGCTTGAGTGCCACCAAGAGGGGCTTCCTGTAGATAGTTGGGGGGATATGCTAGAAGGGATTTCAAAAGGGGATAGTGGGGGATGTAGGTGGAACTAAATTTATCACCTAGAACATTTGCTATGTCATCCTGGTTAGTAAAGGTTGTGCCATTTGCCACCAGTTCTGAACAGTGCTGTGTCCTGTCTTTAAGGTTCCTGGCCTAACTTAAGAAGGGTTTATGACTGTCCATAGCCTAAGAGGCTATGGTGACCTCATAACTGGCATTGCTGGACTTTATTAGACCTCAGTTTTGTGTTTAGTTGAATCAAAGTTCTCTAATCTCTCTGAGAGTTACTATTTTTGATTTTGGCCATGACATTTTTTGTTTTGTTCAATACCCTGTTATGGTTAGAATTTCCTCAGTGGGGCTGTTTTTTGTTGTTAGATCTGGTTTTGCTTCAGCTAGGTATGGCAGCCTCAATGCAGTCTTTTAAATGTTTGTACAAGGCATGTGCGAACAATTTTGCATAGGCAGCTGTATTCTCAGTGTTTGCAGAGGCATTACATTTCGACTAGCTCCTAACTGTTACTAGTTCATTTGGGTTTTCTGGGTTGATTTTTATTTCAGGGGAGACAGCATTATGATCCGACCTCTCCAATGAGGATGCAATATGGGGGGGGGGGGGCATTGCTCTCCGAAATTAGTAAGTACCACTTCTAGTATGTTTGATCCCCTGGTTGGAGTGCAATTTAATTGGTCCAGGGTGTTTTGTGTTAAAAAGGTCCATGGAATATTGTGGCTGTGAGATAGAGACAGTGTATGTTTTCTAGTATATACAGAGGTAGTTAAAGTCTTCCATGATTATGGTGTTTTGCTAGATACTGAGCACTTCCAGTAAGTGCAGGTAAAAGTTGTAAGCTTTGTTGGTCATAGAGTGTGACCTGTAGCTAGTAACAACATGGTATGTAACCTTGTCTATGGAGATGCTGACAAACTCTATGGCATCATTCTCTTTAACTAAGCTGAAGTTGTATTTGCTACTTACATAAATCAAGACGCTTCCACCTTTAGCCTCTGCCTGTGTTGTTGTCATCAACACTGGTTGCCTATTAATTATCACAGAGTATTATGACTGAGCCATTAATGAGCAATTTTCTTTAGTCCAGGGTTTAAATCTCTCAGCCTGCATTCCCATAATGTGTGCCACTGAGCAAGCGATTTAACTAAGTGCTAGAATTATTGTTATCTGCAACATGTCTTACAAGGGTCAAACATTTGTTGCTAATCCCAAGCTGATCTTAGACAAACAGGACGATGTCTCTGCAGTGTGTCTCTGATCATGATAGACATTAACTGATTGCTCAGCACATCAGGTAATCAGTGTTTCAAACCAAAGCCAGTATTTGCAAGTTGTGTAAAACTAAAGCAAAGCAGTTTATGAACACTGTGGAATAGATATTCATGTAAATGTCTTTCAAATAATTTGAGAGTACTCAAACAGACAAAAAAGTAGTAATTGTTTTAATGATCAAATGATTTATTGTTTTCAATAGTTAAAAGTATATGTGCTGTTGCAAAAAAATATATGATCAACATGATTGTACTATACTTTTCAACTGTCCAGAATTTCTTAGAATGCCCAGATTTTTGGCTCATATTTTTGGAATGTTCCTTATAAAATATATGGTTTTCTGGCAATAATTGCAGAATGAAGTCACTAAGTAATGACAGACATTTCATTTTTAGACTTCATATCCTTCTGTAAATGCATGCTAATCAAACTCTATTATCCTAGCAACTTTCTAAGTTTATAGGAAGCATTTTTTAAAAATCTGTCCCTATTTTGGTGTCTTTGTTGTCCATTAGTTTTGGCTTTGTCCAAAGTTCTTGTGCTTAAATACTAGGGTGTGGCAGGAAAATTTAACACAGTAAAATGGTTGTGCCTGACTTACATAATAAGACATTTGATGCTGCCAGGGAAAATTGGACGAACTGCTTGGCTATCACCTGCAGAACTGATTAATCACAAGTAGCTCAAAAACTTCCATGGAAGTGGACCTTCATGTAGACCATCGATTCTAGACATGGTACATGGAGAAGACATCTACATTAGGTATGGAAGTCATATCAATCCAATTTTCTAGAACCATTGGCTTGAAAAATGAGTTTTGATGACCATCTGATGAGCATTATAGTAGGCCAGTGGCAGTGATGATGATGACTACTGACCATTTAGTAAGTCAGATGAAATCTAAAACCATCTCCATAAATACATCTTATCAGACTGTTAACTCAACAAGGACTGTAGATTAACTGTATTTTTCAGACGGAGCAATTGATTTGTTTCATACTTCACACATAAACTTACTAAGCTGGGCATTAATCCATATGTCACTCAAGGGATTGCCAACGGGTTACTGACAGAACCCACGCTGTAAAAGTAGCCAACTCCAAATCCAGCTCCAGACAAATGACAGGTGGAGTACCTCAGGGTTCAGTCCTGGGACCGCTCTTGTTTGGCATCTACTTCTCTGAAGTACAGGCCAACACTAAGAGACTCTGGCTAACAAAGTTTGCAGATGACTGCAAACTGGGAGTCATTATTGAATCACCAAATGATACGGATATTCTACAAAAGGGCCTTACAGAACAGACGCTTGGTGTTAGAGCCATGGGCTCAAGCTCAATGCCAAGAAATGTATAGTTATTCCCTTTGGGAAAAAAACATGTACCCATGAATTACCACATAGGTGGCAGTACACTAAACACCAAAAGTGTGAGAAGAGACTTAGGGACACAGGTGGACAGTGGTCTCACCATTGATAACCACATAGCCACAACAGTCAGGAAATCCTTCTATGTGGCACACCTCATCACTAAGGGCTTTTCATTCAGAAAAAAGGAGGTCATTGTCCCACTGTACTCATCCCTCATTAGACCCATTATAGAATACAATGCCCCGTTTGGTATGTACCTCTCAAGGCACCTGCAACAACTGGAAAGGGCGCAGAAATAACTCACTGAAAGAATCACAGGCCTAAAGCAGATGCCCTATGCTGACCATGTAACAAAACTCCAGCTATACTCTGTCACATATCGTCTACTCAGGGGTGATCTCTGCTTAACATACAAGGCCATGTCAAATCCATAGCTGTTAGACATGCTACACTTAAACAAATCCAAATCCCTCAGAGCCACACGCTCCAGGGATCTAAACCTTGTCATCACAATGAACAAAACATGCTGGAGGGATAGGTTCCTGACCCAGAGACTCCCAAGACTCTGGAATAGACTGCCCATACTTGTCAAGCAGAGCGCCTCTTTGGCCCTCTTCAAAAGGAACCTTGACGATTGGATGGGAGATAGGAAATTCACCCCAGGGATCACATCAGTCACCCTGCTAGACAGGGGTCCAGGGAAGTAAATATTGTGGGAAGAAATAGCCAGGGAATTGTTATGGCTAGGCTTGTATAGGCCATAGGGCCAACAACTGAGTACCATCCTATGAGCCAATGAAATTAGGATGAAATTAGAAGTCACCCTACCTAGGATGACGTAAAGCGCTTAATGCTACCTGTGGATTTTTAACTTTGCATCTGTGTATTTTACTGAATAAACTCAAGAATTGTTTTTTATTAAACTACGAGCCTGGTTTTCTCTGGTCGGAGGCTTCTCTCCTTTGGTTCGCTAAATTAGGATGACAGAACAGATCTCTAACCAAAAAGGGATGCTTGGTCAAAAACAAGTAACATGAAGAGTGACAAGGACGCCAATGCTGCAGCATCAACAGAAGAAGATAACATAGTTCCAATCCCATTTTGGCCACATAAATCATATCCTGAGAAATGCAGGAATACACCCTCAGAAGCTACATTTACAGTGAAGTGCTGCATATTTTCTACTAATAACGATTATAAGTATTATATCAAACTGAGTACCAAAAATCATTACTGTCCAAACCTACAACACTTCTAGGTACTATTAAGAAAACTGGGTGATACTATATTGAGAAACTAGAAGTATTTAACAATCTTAACTATGATCTGTGAAGTTCAATAATATTGGTTTAGAGATAACAATGCTAACCCATCTAGTTAATAAATATATAAGCGGCCTGAACATATAATATTGACAGCCTTCTGCATGTTTTATTCTTTTCGCCAAACAAATAAAAAGAAAGCAAATACAGCATATGCACTAATATTGCACGAATAAGTATGTATGTGTGCGTGTGTAGATTGATAGTGCCAGTTGTACAACATCAGTAGTAAACAAATGCAGGAAAGGAAGTGTTGGACTTAGTGTATTTATTATTTTCATTGAAAAATTGACATTTTTAGAGGTTACGTTATTGTTCTGCATTGCTCCAGTTAGGAAAAGACCAGCAAGAATCAGTCAAGAGTCTTGCTTAATCAGAGTACCTTCAAGCTGACGTTCACACCTATTATACTTCATTATCACAAAGCACTTTACAATCGTAAGAATATTAACAAAGAGTAATAAAAAAAAACTACACCAGTAAACAAACTTAAATATGCTATACATTTATTGCTTTTCTCAAAGCATTCAGTCATTAATTTTAAATGTTGCACTGAAGAAGGGCTATGCCCGAATGCTTTCCGTCTTACTATCATTTTATTGTTTTATTAAATTGCATTTTGAGACATTTCCTGGAAGGGGTTTTCTTTTGGTTCATTGATTTTTTTTTACTTTGGGCTGAGTTAACCACTATTTTGTTTTTTCTGTTCTATTATAAACAATTAAAGGAAAGGTCTGAAACATGAAGCACATACTAGATGGGAGAAGGCAGACTCATATCACTCAAACTAACATCAGTAAGACACACATAGATACTAAGACTGTAGGCAGGTAGAGACATGGCTAACAGGAATATGTTAGGTCTACATCATAAAGTATTTCACTGACAGAACAAGGGGACATGGATTTCACTACCAGTAAAAAGTGGTGTTTAAGACCATGGAGAGGTCTATCTGTACTTGGGATTAATAGGTTAAAATGGGTGGAGAAGGGAAGGTGTAGCTGGATAGGACATTCTGCTGAACTAGGACAAACCAGAATCAAAACACTTCCTAAAACATAATCTGCATGCATTTATATGTCCATGTTACCATCTTTGTCATCATATCTCAACCTTTTTGGTGCGGCTATATGGAGTAAGAGTTCCTTCTATGCTTAAAGCAAGTGCTGTCATTTCATTGTACAGAATCTAGGAAAGGCGGAACGGCCATTGTGTTGCTAGATAGGGACTGGGTCTCAACATCATCATAGAGCATGACAATGCAGATTTGCTGATTTCAGCTTCAATGGAGCTTATTGCTACACCTTCTTATGTGGGATTCTTGCAGACTTACAGGAGACAAAACTGTACAATGATTACAGTTTCTGCTTCCCGGCTCCTGATTATCTAGTTTTGTTCTGCACTGCTCCTGCAGGTTCTCCTAGAGTCTAAATGATTTTTTCTTGGTATTTTAGCTCCTTACATTTCCAAGTGAAAGCTGAATTAATGGTCTTCCAAGCTATCCATAAGCATGTGCCATATGCAACTGATTTCTGTGAGTGAGAGAGTGAGTGAGTGAGTGAGTGAGTGAGTGAGTGAGTGAGTGAGTGAGTGAGTGAGTGAGTGAGTGAGTGTGTGTACGTGCATGTGTGCGTGTGCGTGTGCGTGTGTGTGTGTGTGTGTGTGTGTACATGTGTGTTTGTGAGCATATATGTGTGCGTGTCCTGCAAAACACTGAAATCTTATGCACTCCAACTGCGTGTCAAGTTAAGCTTTGACTATCGAACCACAAGAAATGGCAAAATAAGAAAAAGCTAAAGCAGAAAATATTTAACATTGTAAGCGCTTTCGGAAACGCCAATATGTTTCCTTCTTCGGACCGACCGTATTGGCGTTTCCGAAAGCGCTTACAATATTAAATATTTTCTACTTTAGCTTTTGCTTATTTTGCCATTTCTTGTGGTTTAACAGTTCGTTGAAGTTCCGTTTGTTAAGCTTTGACTATCGCACAACCCTACATTTCATAAAGAGGACAGAGAATAAACGAGATTTGCTGTCAGTGTTAGTTACTTTGAAGTAAACCCACCCCACACACACCCTTAATTATTTCATGTTATCAGCCTCAAGCAAATAATGCATTAATAACCATTTAAAACATTACTTGCATGTTCGCTGGATAATCCCTTGCCTTTTCTAAGATACTGCATTTTGCTGCTTCCACTATTACTATAACTCTATAATTCTTACTAGAAGTAGACACTTAGAGTTTGAATACTCATTGAGGACATATGGATTAACCAGGGTATTGTGGGATATTTCATGGGCCATTTGTGGAATACTTGGAACAGCAAACAATATTTTTTAGAATTCCACTGACAATACCGAGGGCACATTTACTGGAAAAACAGAAACAAAACAGATGTATAAACAGAAGCACAACATTTGCAAACCTCTGAAGACAGTGTAACCTTCTCTTTTACATTTACCCTCATTTATGATTCAGATATGCTCTTACCTTTTCTACCATACACATTACACCAACCATATGTTGTTTAATTCCACAAGGTGTAACCTGTCTGATGTTCTGAAGCAATTTCAAAACAGATAGTACATGCTATACGCATCCACAAGAAATTGTGAGATAACATTTAGATAAAATACTTTTCATAAAGGAAT
>NC_056736.1:490937500-490942500 GCF_019279795.1 Protopterus annectens | reverse complement strand
GCTTTAAGGGAGTACAATGGTGAGTACACTGGCAACGATTTGTGATGGATTTTGCAATTCTGTTATATCTAACAAATGTATGTAACTAGTGCATAAAGAAGAAAATAGGTATAGATCACGATTGTGATATAGGACTGAAAGATGAAATGCTGTTAGACTGTGATTAAAGAAAAACAATAAGCAACTGCCCATGGAGAAACAGTTGGTGTCTTCTATAAGAAACAGTATTTCAGTAAGCTTGTGCTAGTCAGAGAAACAGGTACAATTTTAAATTTCCCCATTTTGTTTAAAATGTACACTACAATCAAAATAAGATTACAGTCAGTTGTATAGTCATTCTGTGTTTCAGTGATTATAAGCAAACTTAATAACCTAGCCAAAAGAACATAATAAATTGAAAATAACTGCCAGGAATGCAAATTAAGTTGCAATTATTATGTATTCTATGAACCTGCAATAGATGCAGGAAAACAACTATTTTGATAGAGTTTCTTCAATAGCAAAAAAAAAAAAAAATATAAAAAAATCATAAAACAACAGATGTAATCATTCTTTTTCAACTGCCTGCAAAGTCAGAATTACCGATCTCGTAACCATTCAATGGTATATGAATTAAAAATATTAGTACATGAGAAAAGGAGATACTCTGCAGATCTTGTTCAATACTCATATATGCACTTGAGACATACAATATTTGTGTTTTAATTTTATAGGTTTAACAACACTTGTTAGACTGACTTTGGGTGTCTGAACAAATAAAGATCCATAATTTGTATTCAATGAAATACTTGGAGAAGTTCATGCTGTTAAGAAGTAATGTTTGGCCTACACAAAACAAACATTAAGCGAAATTCATTTAGTTTTGGACAGAAAGAAATATTAGTGGTCTAATACCAATAAAACATTGATGTACACCTGTTACATGTAAACATAACAAAAGGCAACTTATAACTTCAATAAATGCAGGCATTTTATGCTCAATGCAATGAAGGAATAACAGTAAAAACATAATACTTTTATTGTTGGGAAAATCTTCTTAATACTCACCAGTATCTACTAAGAATGAATCCCATGTAATGCATTATTTGAATATTCAAAAATAACTGCAGTTGCTAGTTAAGTTGTAAGCTAAATATTATGCACTGTAACTTTTCTACACTGTTTTATTCATGGACAAACACACCTTCACACAAGTAAACTCCTATGCTGGTCAAGCAATGACTGCTGAAATTTAAAGCTAACAAACACACTAATAGAAAAATCACAATTAAACAGGAAAAAAGAAATTAAATAAAATGAGGTAGCAGAGGAAACATCAGTACCTCTGCATAATCTGTTCTAAAGAAAATTATTCAGTCCAGTTCAGTATGGTAGTCAGAAGCATAGCGGGGTTAGCCAGCACCCTGGGCCAGTACTATGAACCATCCCCCCCAGGGTTTCCACTGAACAGTAAAGATAATAATAATAATAATTTCTTCTTTGAAACTGTAGCAAACTGTTTGCTACAAACATAACAAACAGCTGCCACAGTTTATACCCTGCCTGCATGGACCACTACAGCACTCATGTTTTACATGAAAGAAAAAAATAATTTTTTTTTTTACTTTTAAACAGTAGCAGTTGTTACAGTTTAGACCACACATGGAGGTAGGGCGCCGCTGTAGCAGGGGCACTTTTTCAGTATTTATTTGGTGTAAGTACACGAGGATGGGGGCACCAGATGGTGTGGTAGGGGATGCCGTGGAGCTCTTTTGCCTAGGGCACCAGTTGACCTCAGGCCGCTCCTGGGTACAACCCTCTAGTTCATCTGCAAATGCAAAACTGGCTTTTGAAAGCCAGTTTTGCATTAACTTGTCCACTCCAAAGGAGCTCAGGAAGTCTGCACTGTAACTTCCAGTGGGCAGAGCCTAAGCCTTTTGACAGAATCAAATCATGTCCTCACATTTCAAACACATGTTCATATCTCTGGAACCATAGGGGTTATGAAAGAAGTATAAATGGGAAACTCTTCAGCACAAGATGTTTTTATAGTTGTAGTATTCTTTAGGTTCTATGTCTTAAACTAAATTTTATAAGTCACAGTAAACACAGTAACTATTACTTTTGTAATATTTTGAAAACAACTTATAATATCTCAGCAACCACTCAAGTTATACACATTCGGTCAGCAGCATTTTATTCATCTAGCGGAGAGCTTTCCTACGAGGCTAAGGAGTTTTATCTGTGTTACTTGGTTGTTGAGATATTTAGAAACAAGTGAAAATGATATCTATATAAATTAATATCACAAAAACAACAGTTAACATCATTTTACCTGCACCAGACAGAGGTCAAATATTAATGTAGTTGAGTTTGCTATTGTGTAAGCTTTAAGATGAAATCTTTTAAAACCTTGTACATAGCATGGTTTTGGAAATATTTATGCAAATATGAAGAAGCAATATTTGATGCCTAGAGGTGTCAGTAGGAGTTAACTGCAGATGCACCTAGAGGCATCACTCGGATGTAATAAGTTGATATCATGAAGAACTGATTGTGCTCATCCCCAAAAATTTTGCACGAAGGGCAGTTGACCCTCTCACCCCACACAAGCTACATTACTGATTGTAGTAACCTATGCTAGTAAGTTACTATAGTACACTGTAAGAGTGATGAATTAAGTGATGGAAAAGTCAGTGGGAACTGGTGACATCAGAGCAAGGGGGGCTGCAGGAAGTAAGTGAATGGTTGGGAATAGTTGGAACGGGTATATTCTAACAGGTCATTGACTATCACCTGTGATAAAAAACAGATGGGTTGTCAGTACTAAATGCACCTCAGATATCTGAAATCTGTTCTGCTTTTTACAGTTGTCGACATCGATTGTGCTGTGTTTCCATTGTTGTTTACACTTGCTGTCTCAAGATTGCCAGCATCGCGTTTGCATGCTTTGCCAGACATCTATCTGACAAAGATTTGAGTGGTTTTCAAGGTTATTGTAGACACTGTTTATGCCTGATGTATTTCCCAACACTAATGCTTTCACAGTTTGCATCTCAAAGCATTGGCTGGCAGTAATCTTTGTCTGGTTTTGTTGGGCTTAGTGAGTACTTTAAGGTGACAGAAACTTTTAACACTTCACCTTCTGCTCTTTTAATTTGCCCAAAGCTGTCATTCAGGTGTTTAAAGGGACAAAGGCAGCTGCTTTTTGTTTTCATTCTGGACTCATTGATATTTTTGACTCTGCATTTACATTTCTGATATAACTTTTTACTTGGCTGCGCACTCCACAGGAACACCAAACATTGATAAAGTTGAACTCACTGTAAATGCGCTTAAAATTAACTGAGAAAAAATCTTTCTGTATACCAACTAGTACAGACCAATCCGCCTCTGAGGACATTTTATCTTGGCTAAGTACAAAATACGTCTCTTGAAACAATAGTGCTAGATGACTTTAATACTGACTGGTCCAAGTGTGGTCATGAAACTGTTCACCCCAGATATCAGTCTATATGAATTATGACATCTAATATATATATGACCACAAGATCAGATAAAGGTACTGCAAAAGAAAGTATCTTGGACTGGATACTGAGTTCTAATTCCACCAAAATTACCCATGGAGGAAGTATGGCTGACAGAGTGATCATAATCCAGCCTTCACCATATGGAAGCTCACCAACATTGATAGAAACATATAATGTAAAGGAATCTCAAATCCTGATAAGAAAACGTTTTTGTCTGTCTTTATGCAGAGTGACTGGGACCCATTGAAAACACTATCATTAGATGTTGCCGTGTCTCACTTCAGCAAAACCGTCCTCTCCATATCAAACTCCCTTGCAACACAACATGGAGTCAGATTTAAACCTGCACCATAGCTAATTCCAAATATGAAAAAGATGATGCCGACCAGACATAAATCATAGCAATATGGCATTTAGAAAAAAACAATTGGCAGCAGTCTCAATACTTGCAAAAACCTGAAGAAGAATACAAAACTACTATATTACCCTACAGGAAATATATAGTAAAGCTCGAAAACAGTTTTGCTCAAAAATCAATAAAATTATTCGACCAGTAAAGGAATCACAACCCAGCCCTGTCACACACAAAATAAATTGTAACATGTTGGGCAGGATTAATTCATTCTACATAAATCCTGCTGACCCCCTTAATACACTCAGTACTCCCAGTACTTATTTTATTTATTTCTTTGCTGTCTCTCAGCCGGGTAGATGAGCAGGTCCACAGAACCTTTCTGGTCACGATCCGGGTACGGTAGTTCAAATTATCAGTCATTAGAGGAACAATAATTTATAGGTAGTAGTGCTTAACATAGTAACTTGCAGTGAACATAATAAGATGATGGAAGAGCGCTTAAGATTTGTAAAAGTAATACAAGCAACAATATATGTAGGGGAATAGGTTTTTATGATGTATTAAAGGAGTTAAAAGTAATTAGGAGAAAGACATTTCTTAGCAAGTAGCTTAAGTTTAACAAAAGCATTAATAAGTATTGTGGTAGAATGTCAGTAATTACGGAGATAGTTATTAGAATAAAAATATATGAAGAGTGTCTGTGTTAAACAATAGAGTAGATTATACTGAGTTTCACCTGCTTCTCGGAAACAAGTAGAAATAACTTTGATGTATACGTATTCACTTCGAGTATGTTGAAATGACTTTAGACATAGATTGATTTTCCTTTCTCTCAGAAGGTTATTCCATATGTGTGGTCCAGTATTAGTGAAGGCTGTTTCACTGATCACATTCTTAACCTTGGTTGAGAAAGTGTTAGAGCCTCTTTTTGTGTTCTTCTTAGTTTGCAGGTAGCATTCTTGGCGAGATGCTTGCACAGCAGGGTCACTATCCAGTTGTTAGGATCTTATAAATAAAGACTGCATGCAGTGAGATAGGCCTTTCGGTAAAAGTAAGCCAATTAACTTGGGATAATAACATTATCAGTGGTTATTTAAAAAAAGAAAAAAAACTTTGAAACATTTTTGTTTGAATAT
>NC_056736.1:490920000-490932500 GCF_019279795.1 Protopterus annectens | reverse complement strand
AGAGATGATAATGTATTTATATAGCTTTCATTTTTTAATGATCCAGAATTTCTGCAGTTATTTCTATACGAGGCATAGAGTTTCTCACACAGTTTATTATAAAATATAATATTATGGAAATACTATTGTCTTCTTATTAAAGAAGTAATTGAAAGTATTAAAAAGTATAGATCATCGGGCCAGTGAAACTTTTATGATAGACATAATCAAAAACAGAATCTAAGTAAATATGCAGATTTACAACAAACAAGGAAATAGCTAAAACACAAAGAAGAGTTAGTTGACTTGGATAAACTGTTCTACAATAGAAATAAACAATATGTATTACAGGACTGTCTGTCCTTATTCTTCCTTGGGTAATTGATTATACTCTTTCTGTTGCTCTGTCAGCCAAATTTAGTTTGTTCCCCTCCTCTCTGCAAACCTTCCCGCAATCTGCTTGTTTGCTGTGAAGCTGTAGCTGTCTACGGATAATTCACCTGTAGATTCATAATGGTTTGCAGTACTTTACTCCTTCAAAACAGCTCTACTGCTACTGCAGTCTGATGGAATAGCATAATCCTTGTGCTTACAAAGCATGTGTTAGGCTGCTGTTCCTACTGCATAACAATGTTCCACTGAAAGTGTAACAGGTAAAGATGTCTACTGCAGCTATTGGAGCTGTTTCTCTCTATGCTCCCCTCCCACTCCCAGTTCCCTAGCCACCCTCATGGCATAATCCACTTCACTCATGTATCTACTTCTACCGCTCCTATAATTGTTACCCCACTGTTTTAGCTCTTCTCTTACTGACCTATCTCTGTACAAGCCTACATATAATGTTTTTCGTAAATATTACTGCAATGTTGCTCTTCCTCTTATATCACCTTACAAATTACCATACATCACTCAGTCTTACACATATTTCTCCCACTATATGCTTCACCTCTAACCTGTGAAATCATTCCTCTTCACTATTAATCACTTCCAGTATATAAAATGTCTCACCCAATTTTTACTTCAAATTTTAATTACTAAATCCTCACTCCTACTGCACCAAAATAAGATTAACTTTTAAAGTTAAAGCAAAACAAAATGTATTCGTCTTTCTCTCTTGTACCACTCTGTGGGGATTTTCTTCCCAATCCCTAGCCACTCCTCCCATTCTGACTTCTTAATAGCCTCCAAAACTCCTCCCAAGCCAAATACCCCTTCCTTCTCAGTCCACCCATCTCTTTCTAAATCACAGACCACACCAACTTCACCAAAATAGTCAAAACCTAACCATCCTAACTCAAGCTCTCTCAGTCAGCTTAAATGTATTTCCTTAAATACTTATAGCGTCTATAATAACATTTCAGAACTCCATGTCTAAATCTCTCACAATAAACCAGACATTCTTGCCATAACTGAAACATGGCTAAAACCTCATATAATTGACTCTGAAAATTTACTCCCTGGATTAAAAGTCATCATGGATGAGAGAATTCATAAACAGGTGGTGGAGTTGCTTCATTATACCCTGACTATCTTTATATTCTACTCTATAATAAACCTATTTACAAATTCTATAACACTGAACTTTTAATCTCCTATCTTAAACTAAATAGCCATAAAACTATTTATTACAGTGCTTTATATTCCCCCAGGCAGTAATGCTACAACTTGGGAAAACATTTTAAACTGGATCTCACATACAATATCTAATGAAAAGACAATCCTAGGTGATAGTCATTTTAATTGGCAGATTATTTCCACAAAATATCCATCCTCAACTAGCCTCAACCTATTTTGCTTGACTCAACTCATTTCCTCTAAAACATGTCATAACTATGCCAAAAACTGTGGCTCAGTTCTTGACTGGATATTGTTGGCTGAGTCCACTAAGTATGTCTCTAGAGGCACCTTCTTTGATTCCCTCAGTGACCTCCTCCTCCTTGTACATGTAAACAGAATCAGTACCCCATCATGTTAAACACTTACTTAAAACGTCCTATAACCAAACTAATTTTAACCCTGAATTAGTAGAATCCTAAGATCCTTTAACTGGCCTATCCTGAAAAATATTCCAGTCAGTGTAGCTGTACACAAATTTAACAGACTTTTCCTGAAAACCCTCAACAGTGTGGCTCCAACTAGAAACAAATGACAAAGAATAACCATGCTCCTTTGTTATCACTCATAGCAGGTACCTATTGCATGGAAGAGATAGGGCTTGGAAAGAATGGTTAAAACATAGATCTGTCCAGAACCTTCAACACTTTAAAGAATTGTGTAACCATATTAACACAGACTAGAACATCTACTATAGTAACTCCTTAGTAAATCAGTGCTCGTTAAACCTAAAAAAATTCTGGTCTTCAATTAATAATATACTCCATACTTGTTTTCTTTGCATTCCTTGATCTCTCTAAAACTTTTGATATAATCTGTCATCAAAAAGTCCTCTGTAAACTGTCTTACCTAGGGCTATCATAATCCACACTAATGTGGTTTAATGACTACTTAGCCAACAGATACCAGCCTGTTAAATGTTTCTCCACCTGCCCCCTTACTTCCAATGAATACTGGCAAGCCCTCTACTCTTGAATATATTCAATAACAATCTACATAATTCTTTTGGGGCAGCCACGGTGGCGAAGCAGTTAGCATTGCCACCTCAAGGCAAGATGTTCTCCAATTTGATCCTTGGCTGGGGTGCCTTCTGTGCGGAGTCTGCATGTCCTCCCTTTTGTCATGTGGGTTTCCTCCAGGTGCTCTGGTTTCCTCCCAAAGACATGCTGTAGGTGTATTGGACACTCTAAATTGGCCCTATGTATGAGTATCTGCATGTGTGCGCCTTCTGTGGAAGGTTGGGCACCAGGCTGGCAACTCAACACCGTAAAACTCCATTGCCAGTCATGAGCAGACAGGTGATCCTCTGTGGTGAACCCTAAGCCAGAAGAGGAAGAATCTACATAATTCTTTTGAAAGTTGGTAACAGGATAATTACTTGCTACTCAGTCTCAAAAAGCTAAATTACTTCTCTTTTTCCAAAATCCCATTTCCATGAAAAAAAAAACAAATTTAAAATTTCTTCCTTAAATAAATGAAGTTATATCAAATACAAAACTACATGACATGATAATCAAAGCCAATCTTAAATCTGATATACTTATCCACAACAGAGTCAAGAAAACCCATCAAAAACTAAGTATTCTTCATAGAATAAGACATTCCTTACAAGCTCTGCCAGGGTAACTCTAGCTATTATTTACATCTTACCCTCTCTCTTATATGGAGCCCCTATTATGACCAATCTACAAGCCTCACATACTTCTAAACTTGAGCAATGCTACAACAAATTTACCAGATTTGCTTGCAAAAAACCTTACCAGATACACCACTGACTAGCACTAAAAACACTTAATTGTCTTGATCTTCCTCATCACTGTCTTATACCCAGCTCATCTTAACTCACAAAGTCATCTGTACCACATTTGTCTGCCAAGAATTAGCCCCATACTCCAATGATATCTGACAAACAACCCCTTCAGTCAAATGATAACCGATTGTTACCATTAACTAACAACAAAGGGCTGCTGGGGTTAGTCTCTAGTCTACTAATGTAGGTAGAACTTGGTATAAAATTCCTGTATCATTCAGGTCTATTTCACACCTTCATCTTTTCAAGCCATTACTATAAGACTTCCGCTCTGCCTCTCTGTCAAAATATTTCATTCTAGATGTAGATTTTTAGCTTCTTGAAACATAAGTATTACCACTAAAGAGCACAGTTATGCATTTACAATTAAAATAGCAAGAATCATTGGAAGTGTATGGTATCTCTATTTTCAGAGTTGATGTTCCCCTTCACATAATTTATTGAACCCCCCCTCATCACATTAGATGTTTAAAGCTGCCTGTCTCACAGAAACTTGTATTACGTAACCAACATACTAGTGGCAACAATAATTTGAAGAAAGAGGACACACACATCTTACATCTCCTCTTTTTGAAGCCAAAATAAATGAAATGGTATGGTAACATTTGATAATGCATTTCATTAAAGTATACAGATTTTACACTGTCTCTTTCATAATGTTCTTATGTTTTCACATCACTTTCGTAATGTGTTTTTGAGTAGTTCACATTCCTACTGGAAGTTAGAATAATTATCTGACATTTTGTATTCAGCTGTTAGTCTGATTAGATGTTCTGATTTTTATCTGGATATACGTACTTTTCAAGGGCATTGTTTGCTATTTTCAATGCAGATTGAGAGGCTTGATCTGAAAAACAAGCCAACATGAGTCCAGGCAAGGTATAATAGGAAAAGCAATGTTCATCAAAAGAACCAAGAGCATGCATTAAATATTTTTTAGGTCCGTGATGCTGGCATAACAGCTTCAGCCCCAGTCATCTACGCTAATTTTAAAATCCACCCAGAATATTGTTTTACATAGGAAAGTGGGGTTAAACTCAGTTAGTGACTATGACAACTGGTTACATGATAAACTCTATCCATATTATGAAATCATGGCAAATCATGTTAATTTCCCGAGACACTAATTTCTATGGCACATTAACGAAATTTGTATCAAGACAGTGGGGAACCTAAGGAACTAGTAACAAGAAGAAATATAGTCACTGTTATCATACAAAACATTCGCTCAGATAACTACAGTTTTTTTCATCCAAAATGATGAGCCTTTAAATGCATTTAGTGAGCAAGTAACTGTTTGTCCCTACTGAGATATCATATCAGTTTGTCCCTACTGAAACATCCTATCCCATCAATACCTTCTCCCCTCAGGCTTTTAGATGTGGGGGAAATATTTCATATCTGTCTGCTTATTGAAGTCATCAAATAGCAGAGTTCCAATTTAAAATATGACTGGAATCTGTTACACATTCAGTTAAAAATAAATCTCACATTTTCTACTCTAAATAAGCACTGCTAAACACATTTTAGAAATGTCTGCAACCATTTTCAAAAAGCACAGGCCATGCAATTGTTAGTTTGGAGGTCTGGCTTCTTTTTATTTTGTCAGTGCCTTAATTCCTTCTTATTAGATAGATTAGAAGCTTATTTTCTTACTTGCAACTTTTGTTTAATTTGTGAGGCATAGAAATTACAAGAACATCATATTTAACATATTCTTTGCACAGAAAAATCCAGAGAACTACAAATATGCAACTTCCTGTCAGCAAAAGTTTAGCTTTTACGTCAGAAATAAGCTTTAATTCCCTCTTTTGTCTACCCACCCAAAGAGCAGCTAAAAGGCAATAAACAGTAAGACGAAATACTACTTTATAGCAAATCCTGTAAAAAGCCAACTTGCCATATAACCCTCATTCACTTTATTTTCCACAGCACTAGAGGCCCCAGAATCCAGACAGAGACATAATGCTTCATATGAGACACAAAGCTAAGGACAATCTGATATCTTGCTAAACTTGAGAAGCCCTGATGGAATTAAAACTTCTTTCGGGGGGGGGGGGGTTCTATGATTGCTCCTAACTTGCAATCATCTACAAACTTTGTTCATATGTTCATAAGGCTAGCTGCCCTTGTAAGCCATTTTCAGTGAACACAATTTCAAGTGTTCTTTTTTTTCAGAGTAGTAAGCCCCCCTGCACCCCGCAGTACCTCCCGTTCACTGAAAATGACTTTCAGTAATTCACTGATCATGCTGCCTTCCATCAAAGCATAAATTCATTGACAGACATTTATGTTCCCACAGCCTGATGTGTGAAGAGTGATCTCTTCTGGGTATGCCAGTCAGCTAAATTATCCCATTACTAAAGTACAGTATGACTCCACCCAAAAAAATAAAGTAAGCTGCTAGTGTCCCTTGGGCATTAACTCTCACTTGCAAAGAAAAAGGTTTGAAACCAGATGTCAGTTTTTGCATGGGACCTATGTACTATTCCAAAGACTGCAGAGCAGGGCCAGTGTTAGCATTTTGGGGGCCCCAGCAAATGTCAGGTTGGGGGCCCCCTGAGCACTTCTAGTCTAAGTACCATCCTGTCAATGCCACTCTCCTCATGAGCAACCTTTTAGTTCCTGCTGAAAACTTTTAGGAGTAGTACACACAGACTGACCTGTAGCTCTTAGATTACAACAAGCCTGTGTGTCACACTGTGCTGGCCCATCTCACAAAGAAACCTTCCAAGTTATGCGCATTTAGTTGCAACAATGATACATTACAACAACTCAAGGGAAAGGGCTGGACTTAGGTGAAATGGTGTCTTAGCCCCCCCTACTGTTTCATACATGCACGCATCCTTCAGTGCCTTAGGTGAAATGGTGTCCTAGGCCCCCCCTACTGTTTCATACATGCACGCATCCTTCAGTGCCTTAGGTGAAATGGTGTCCTAGGCCCCCCTACTGTTTCATACATGCACGCATCCTTCAGTGCCTTAGGTGAAATGGTGTCTTAGCCCCCCTACTGTTTCATACATGCACGCATCCTTCAGTGCCTTAGGTGAAATGGTGTCTTAGCCCCCCTACTGTTTCATACATGCACGCATCCTTCAGTGCCTTAGGTGAAATGGTGTCTTAGGCCCTCCCTACTGTTTCATACATGCACGCATCCTTCAGTGCCTTAGGTGAAATGGTGTCCTAGGCCCTCCCTACTGTTTCATACATGCACGCATCCTTCAGTGCCTTAGGTGAAATGGTGTCTTAGCCCCCCTACTGTTACATACATGCACGCATCCTTCAGTGCCTTAGGTGAAATGGTGTCTTAGGCCCTCCCTACTGTTTCATACATGCACGCATCCTTCAGTGCCTTAGGTGAAATGGTGTCCTAGGCCCTCCCTACTGTTTCATACATGCACGCATCCTTCAGTGCCTTAGGTGAAATGGTGTCCTAGGCCCCCCTACTGTTTCATACATGCACGCATCCTTCAGTGCCTTAGGTGAAATGGTGTCTTAGGCCCTCCCTACTGTTTCATACATGCACGCATCCTTCAGTGCCTTAGGTGAAATGGTGTCTTAGGCCCTCCCTACTGTTTCATACATGCACGCATCCTTCAGTGCTCCCCTTTGATCCCCCCATCTTGACGTCCATGACCATGCACATTACCTTTTCCCCTTCCTTTTCTCAGATTTTGCCTTAACTCTTTAACCTTTTTAAGAAACCATGATTTTCTATATGTTCTGAAGTACATTTTAACAATGTTTTCATCGAATAATAGCTTAAACAGAAATAATGATTAAGGAAAGAAATTCTGTGCTGCTGCTCAACTTTAGTTTCCCTGCATCCTTTCAATATACTTTTCCTGAACAAGACAGCATAATAATAACTATTTTGAAAATTATTCAATTAAATTAGGACCACAGAAGCCATAGGGTTATAGATGGTCTGTAATTCTCTAACCTAACGTTCAAAGCTAACAAAATAGCTCACAATAAATAAGCAAATTGCTGTCAGGATATACAGATCCTATCGGTTAATACTGCCTGCCAACCCCCCCCCCCCAAAAAAAAAGACAGTCACTGCCTGTGCATCCCACTGGTGATAGAGTGTTATGAAAGCATGGACTCAAATGACCAGAATCATGTATTTTAAGTGACTGGTATCATATATATATATATAGATAGCATGCCTCCTCACCCCTAACCCTCAAAAGCAGCCACCTGTATAAGTTCCTGAAGCGTGATTGTCAGGAAAGTGAAAAAGGATAATTATTACAATAATGCATTCCACTTTGTTGCTCCTAGACAGTACACTGTCCCTACATAAGCTGTAGTAACCTTCTTTGTACACCTCTGAGGTCTGTGAGAAAAGTAAAAGAAACAAGGACCACACTGTCCCCAACCCAAATACAAGCTATAATGACATCTCCGCACGCACAAAGGCCAAAAAATGGTTTCGATGGGACCAGATAATATCCCAAGTTGTTTACTAAACAATCTAAAACAAGAACTAGCAGACCCACTTGGTGTTTTCTTTATTCATAGCTTAAGAACTGGCTATGTGCCTTCAGAATGGAGAACAGTAGCAGTAATCCCCCTGCTCAAACAGGGGCTATCATCTAACCCTGGGAACTGCAGACCTATAAGTCTAACCAGCCTTATCTGCAAGACCATAAAAAGAATCATCATGGACCTTGTCAGCAAGGACATTGGTGACCTCCAAAAGCTAGACCCAATCCAGTCTGGCTTCATTAAGGGTAGAGTTTACTTATTAAACTTGAAAGACCTCTTTGAGAATGTCATCAAAGCCATGGACAAAGGTAAGACAGTGCACACAGCTATCTCGACCTTGCTAAGGCTTTTGACACAATTCCCCACTCTGGCATTATTGAGAACCTCTACCAGATAGGGATTAACCCTTACATTACTAGATGGGTAGCCAACTAGCTCACTGACAGAACACACTCTATCAAAATTGGTGACTCCACCTCCACCAATAGACCCATCACCGGTGGAGTACCACAGAGGTCTATGCTGGGCCCCTTACTGTTTGGAATCTATTTCTCAGAAATCCAGGCTAAAGTAGACAGCCTTTGGTTTACCAGGTTCGTTGATGATTGCAAACTGGGAACAATCATTTAGTCCCCCAATGATGTCAACATATTACAAGAAGGGCTAACACAAACAAATAAATAGTGCCAAAGCCATGGTCTAAAACTAAATGCAAAAAATGCATTATTATTCTCTTTGGCAAAATGGAATTCCCTACAAATTCCAGAATTGGCAGCACCCCCTCTGAGTTCCAACCCACTGGTGCGAGACGTGGGAACACAGGCTGATACCAATCTGAACTTTCATCACCAAATTTCCACAGTGGTAAAGAAAGCCTTCTACACAGTGCACCTCATAAACAAGGGCATAGCATCCAGGCCAAGGGATGTTCTAACTCCACTGCACTCAACTCTCATCAGACCACTAATAGAGTATAATGCATCCTTTTGCATGTACCTCACCAGATACCTGCAGTAGCTGGAGAGACCTCAGAGATTTCTCACTAAGAAAATACAGGGGCACCAAACCATGTGCTATGTGGATAGGCTGAAAGCTGTGTCACTTTACTCTGTATCTTATAGGCTGCTGAGAGGTGACTTGTGACTGGCCTATAGGCCAATCTCCAACCCTGCCATAATGGAAATGCTGCACATCTGCAAGTCACATGGCTCAAGAGTCACTCCCTCTAGAGATCTCAGCCTAGCTTGTGACATTAACAGAGCATGATAGAGAGACAGATATGGTTCCCAGAGACTGCTGCTTTTCTGGAATAGCCTCCCTAATCACGTAAAACAGATGTCCTCACTGACCCTATTCAAAACCAACCTAGCAAAACTTCCAGTTCATGGTGATGACAAAGGCAGGAACTACCAAGAGAATAAGATACAGGGGGGGGGGGTTAGAATGTATGGATGTTGTATGTAGTTAATACACAACCTGACAGACTTTTTTCTGATAATTACAGTATTTAGTTTCATAGAGTAGATGTGTTCCTGTAGTATATTCACTTACTCTTTTCATCCTGCCTAAAAATGCAAGTAATGCTCAACTCTGTGGAACCCACTGTGTGCTTCTGTTTCACTGAAGAGGACAGCATCCTTAAGCCATGCTACACGGCAAAGAACACACTACTGTCACCTGTGATCACGAGACAGAAGAAAGTGCAGTGGTATATAATCTCCCTTTCATTCTGTGATGAAAAAACACCTTATAATATAATGACTTCCTCCCTAAGTGGCTCACTGATTACCTCAATGTGTTATAAATCCCAGATCAGTAATGTTGCAGGCTGAAACTAAGGTATTTCTTCGGACAATATGAGTACTTTACTTATTTTCCACGTCTGAAAAAGTGATCTCTTGGCCTTCATGATACAGGTCTGGGATATTAGAGTAAAATGTGCAGCCTGCTTTAAGCAATCAGTAGATTTGTCTCTCCCATCTGGCTAATATATCCTCCAACAAATGGATCTAAGGCAGTGGCCACAGTCTTTGAATCTCTTGTTCTACGGGAAATTACACATTTGAAAGAAAATGAAATGAGTCTGACTCAAAGCACTTGTATGATGTATCAAAACGTTTAACGGCAATGATATGGAGATATAACATCTCTTCTTTCAAGACTAAAGATCACTTATGGTCATGGCCATGGCTTTGATATTCAAGAAATGCAATCATTAACTGAGCAGTTGTACAGCTAAATTATATATCTGATAAACACCTAAGCATGACTTCTTTAACTAATGAAAAGATATTTGCTATAGAGCACTGAAAGTAATTCAAGTTCTGCATGATACCATACTAAGATACAAAGGGGTCACAGGGATCCTTAAGAGTAAACAAGTAATATCGAGTGATTAGCCGCACGATACTGTAGGAGACTGTATAGTTACACAGCATACAAGAGTATTGAGCTATCTCTGTTCCCATCATTCTTTTCATAACATGAATAGGATTGTTTTCTAAATTTTTAGCATATCCTTATATGAATTGCATCTTTTCTGTAAAGTGCTTTGTGATAGGGCACTGTTACATATGTCAAGCAGACACAAGTTGAAATAATATGCAGCACATTCATACATTTTATTCAGTACTTGTGTTTAACTTAGAATTCTGGTGCTATGCAGTGATGTATATTACTTAGTACATAGGTTCATAGAGCTATACTAGGCTAATGACCACTGGGGTCTTTATAACACTAGCCATACAACCCAAATGTATCCTTTGAGTTATTGTGCCTCAGAAGTTACTTTAATTGATATATGTTAATTAGGGCATGATTTCACATCAGTCACTTCTTCACTTGAAACTCTCCCAGCTTTCTCTTACTGCTCCCACCTGTCAATGGATCACCAATATTCTAACCAATAGGAAACAGCAGGTGAAACTGGGGAAATTTACATCTAGCGATTGCACAATCAATACAGGTACCCCTAGGGATGTGTGCTCTCCCCACTGCTATTCTCCCTCTAAACTAACGACTGCACCTCTAAGGACCCCTCTGTTAAACTTATTAAATACGTAGATGATACAATTATCATTGGGCTCTTAAGGAATGGTGATGAGTCTGCGTACAGATGGGAGGTTGAACAGCTGGCCCTTTGGTGTAGTCAGAATAATCTGCAACAGAACACTCTTAAAACTGTGGAGATGAGAGTGGACTTTAGGAACGGTACTACAATATTATCCCCCCCTCTTTATATTTAATACTGCTGTGTCAGTTGTCTAATCCTTCAAGTTTTTGGGATCTATAATCTCCTGGGACTTGTAGTGAGAGACCAATGTAGGGTCCATCATAAAAAAAGGCACATCAGAGAATGTACTTTCTGTGACAGCTGAGGAAGTTCGACCTTCCACAGGAACTGTTGATTCAGTTCTATACAGCAGTTATTGAATCTGTTCTCAGCTCATCCATAACAGTGTTGTTTGGATCTCTGTCTAATCATGACAAAAATAGGTTATGTCGACTAGTCAAGTCTGCCAAAAATATCATTGGTGCAAGTTTACCCTCCTTACAGGACCTGTACTATCCAGAGCCATGAAAAGGGCAGGGAAAATCATCACCGACCCTTCACATCCAGACTACCATCTTTTTGAACTGTTACCATCAGCCAGGCATTGTAGATTAATACGCACCAAAACAAGCAGATATAAGAACAGTTTTTTCCAATGGCCATCAAGTTCATAAATGGTTAACTCAGCTTATTAGGATGGGGTATTCTTTTTCCCATATCTCAGAGGATTCTGCAGTATTGTTTACATATTGTTAATACTTGTTTCTTTCAGAGTTTATTTCAGTATTACTTGCACTGAGTTGTATGTATGTGTATATTTATTTTTTGTCTTGTTCTTAATAGTGCATGCATGTCATTTGCCTTGATATTAATAGTTGTATGTATGTCATTTATGTAATTTGTACTTGGACACTGAAGTTGGAGTCAAATTCCTTATATGCGTGCATACTTGGCAAATAAATGCGATTCTGATTTAATGGCTGCCTGCCACCATCAGAAACACAAGTGTCAGACCAGGGGTGAATTTTTGATTTCCTATCCACTGGACCAATTTGTGCTTGAATATGGTTAGCGAAAGGCTCTGTCTCACGTGGATGGGAAGCCTATTACAGAGAATGGAGATTCTCTGACATACATATCTGTCCCTCCAACATGTCCTATTTAATTTGTAAGCAAAGTTCACCATCACAGCAGGAATCAAGGATGCCTTGTATGGCAGACATAACCTGCCTCTCATCAGTCTGTGGGAATCAGTTTAGAGATAAGGCTTTGAGACGATCTGCCTAGGACATTGTATTTATACTTTCTATTCTTTTTGTGGGGAGCCTCTGTGGACATGCCAGTTGTTGCATGTGCCTGGCCAGGCATATACCAAAGGGGGAGTTATACTTGATGAAGGTCTGATGAAGTCACAGGACAGTGACATAATAACTTCCCTAAATTTTAAGTGGGGCTTTGGCACTAGTTTTTGTCTTTTTTAGACCTTCCTGTAAGATGTTTGTATCTCAGTGGGGGGTGGGGGGGGTGTCTATGATTGCTCCCAGCTTGCAT
>NC_056736.1:490885000-490915000 GCF_019279795.1 Protopterus annectens | reverse complement strand
CAGTGCACCCCATTTAATACAATACTAGTGGAAGACTAATAGTGCACCCCATTTAATACAATACTAGTGGAAGACTAACAGTGCACCCCATTTAATACAATACTAGTGGAAGACTAACAGTGCACCCCATTTAATACAATACTAGTGGAAGACTAATAGTGCACCACATTTAATACAATACTAGTGGAAGACTAATAGTGCACCCCATTTAATACAATACTAGTGGAAGACTAACAGTGCACCCCATTTAATACAATACTAGTGGAAGACTAACAGTGCACCCCATTTAATACAATACTGGTGGAAGACTAATAGTGCACCCCATTTAAAATACAATACTAGTGGAAGACTAATAGTGCACCCCATTTAATACAATACTAGTGGAAGACTAATAGTGCACCCCATTTAAAATACGATACTGGTGGAAGACTAATAGTGCACCACATTTAATACAATATTAGAGGAAGACTAACAGTGCACCCCATTTAATACAATATTAGTGGAAGACTAATAGTGCACCCCATTTAAAATACGATACTGGTGGAAGACTAACAGTGCACCCCATTTAATACAATATTAGTGGAACGCTAACAGTGCATCTCATTTAATACAATACTGGTGGAAGGCTAATAGTGTACCCCATTTAATACAATACTAGTGGAAGACTAATAGTGCACCCCATTTAATACAATACTAGTGGAAGACTAATAGTGCACCCCATTTAAAATACGATACTGGTGGAAGACTAACAGTGCACCCCATTTAATACAATATTAGTGGAACGCTAACAGTGCATCTCATTTAATACAATACTGGTGGAAGGCTAATAGTGTACCCCATTTAACACAATACTAGTGGAAAACTAATAGTGCACCCCATTTAATTTATTCACCCATATATTTAGCCAGTCATTTAGACAAGCTTCTGCAACTTGCCAGGGAAGTACTTAACTTGACACATAAGGTCAACCTGCTCCAGAAAAAGGAAAAACGTTGAGGTAGGTAACTGCCATGCCTTCTGGTATTGTTAACATAGTAGTGTAGCTTTATGTGCTTTACCAGTGGTCTTATTTGGGTAAAATAATTGAAAAAGTACTGGGTTGTCCATAGCATGTAATGCTATCACCTCTCAGGAACCTGTAAGGGTAGTAAGGAGTACTGAGACTTGAGATCTTTTTGATAGGGAAGCATTTAGGTATTTCATGATGGTTTAAGTATATCTAACAGTGCACCTAGAAAGGATGTAATATGGTTGGGGTATAACTTTGTTGATGAGAAACCATGAGCAAACTGTGCATGGAAGAAAGATTTCTATCCACATCATAGGCAGGGTAGTCAAAGAGTAACCAAGCAGTATGAAGCACAAAACACTCCACCCAATCCATGACTGGTAAAATTTAATTAGTGTAGACACAAAGATACATTAACATGAAAAACAGGTACGTTTTTGTCACCAACTTCTTCAGATAAGCTGAACACACCACCTTCATTTAAATATAATTTCACAGTTAACTCCACCCAATGAAAGCATCCACTGACTCACAGTTCCTAATTAATTAATCAAATATAAATTACTGCAACCTTCAAACTTCCCTGTCACAATCCCACTTAATGTTAATATAAAGTGCAATGTGCACAACAGTTATAAATGAATTGATATATATCAAATACATATCAAATACATACATGTATAACCCATATAAATCCACTCATATATAACAAATTCATACATATATACCATTTAAGTTGTATACCTTACATTAGTTAAATATACATAATAAAAAAATTATAAATGCATAGCACCATCTAGTGGACAATCATAAAACTTTTTTAAAAAAACTTTTTTGTCTCTAAAACTTTCTATAAAACTTTTTATAAAACCATTTTGTCAAATAAAGGTTCTTTTAAATTCCCTTGTAATATATATTCAAACTAATCAAGCCCTATCTATAACTTAGCAGATATAAGCTTTAATACAGGCATAATAGAGATCATATCATTTAAACCAGGTTTTTTACATGCTTCCAATATTACTTGCCAATACAACTCTCTGTATTCAACCCTTGTTTCCCATGATCCACCTCTCAGGTCAATAGCTACAAAAAGAAGTTTTTTTTGACAAAACAGGTACCTAATTCCCTAATAACACTAATAGGTTTTGTATAAAGTAAACGAAAACCACTGGAAGCACTCAAATGTTACCAATAAACAACGATAAAGTGCTGCAAGCCAAAGAAAACTGGAAAAACCGTATGCCCTCTTCAAAATGTTTTTAATGAAAAAACCAAACTCCACAGACCATCACATTAACGCCATTTCGACAGAACAGTTTACAAGCGTTTTCATCCAAGCCACTTGGACTTCATCAGACATTAAACAACCATTAAATTAATCTATATATACTTGTTTTGTATTTGTATAAAGTAATTTATATCCAGTAGTGATGATAGATTTCCCAATGGAAGTTGTGTTGCATTTCTTGGTATTGAAGATAAGCCAATGATTATTACACCAAATATTTGTTCAGATACTTGTGTATGCAGTCATCAGCAAAACTAGTTAGCCATAGCCCTCTTGATATTGTCTTTAATGTCAGATGCATGTGCCCAGGACAGCTCTTTATGAAATACAATTGCTGATGTTATTTTTTTCCTATGAAGTGCAAATACCCACCCCACCCTCAACTTTATGATATACAATCAATCATATAACTGGTTATATTTTCCTGCAAACTATGTATGGGTTGAAGTTGAGTTTGGAGAGTCTGTCAATAATCAATGCATGGAGATATTGTTAACGGCCATTTCAACATCCTGGTAGTCAGCATGGACTATGAGCACCATGTCTATGGCCTTGGGAACCATTGTGAAGAATTCAACCTGGCTGAGTCTGTATGGTCTGCCTTTTATGAAGATGAAACATTGTGCTTTGGGAATATAAAGTCTTCTTCTTCTTTCAGCTTTTCCCAGTTTGGGGTCGCCACAGCGGATTACCTGTCCACTTTTGATAGGCAGTGGAGTTTTAATGTGTCGAGTTGCAAGCCCACCGCCCAACTTTCCACAGAAGGCACACGCACTCATGCCTAGGGCCAATTTAGAGTGTCCAATCCACCTACAGCATGTCTTTGGGATGTGGGAGGAAACCAGAGCACCTGGAGGAAATCCACGCAGCCACAGGGAGAACATGCAGACTCCATACAGAAGGCACTCCAGCTGAGGATCAAAGTGGAGAACCTGTTGCTGTGAGGCGGCAACGGTAACCGCTGCATCACCACGGCCGCCCTTTGGGAATATAAAGTAATATATGCTATTTTTATGATTTAGCTATAATAGGTGCAACAGCCTTGCAAATGTTAATAGTGAGACTAGCAGGCCTACAATTCCAAAGTTAGTAGGGGGACTATTTTTATGCAAGAGCACCAGCACAGCTGTTCTCCACACCATGGTGATTTAGCCAGTATATAGATACACATAATGAACAGGGTCTATGTTGGTGCACTGAATAAGAATTACAGCACACCCTTTATAATCAATCATTAAACAGCAAAAGTTTAAACTACCAAACATCCCTAACATTGAAAAGTAATCCATCGAAAGGCCATAGTTAGCCAACAACTAGCAAGTACCTCAATGCATAATGTAAGCAAAGAAAAACTTTTTTTAAATTTGCCCTATTTCCCACTATAGTGTGATCTCAGGGGGGGGGGTGAGGGATACAAAGCACCTCACATTGGGGGGTGTAGGGTGCAAAGCCCCCTACCTTGGTTAATTATGTTTGCGATGTTGGTCAACTATGGCCATTCAATGAATTATTTTACAATGGCAAGCATGTTCGGTAGTTTTTGCTGTTTACTGTTCTTTTATAAGGGGTTTACTGTTTACTGTAATTTCTATTCAATGTGTGAACCGAGACCCTGATGACCAGATGATGAAAGGGTTTTTATTATGTTGAAAAAGCTGTTTAGTGCAGTCATCCATGGATATTGTCAAGACCCATGGAAGTGGTATCTTTAAATATGAAAAGTGCCAGAAATACATGGTCCAGAGTGATTCTGGTAGAGGGGGATGGGGTCAGAAGGAAGGACAGGTGGTTAAAGGTGGAAGACAATTTGTCTGTGGGAATATTAGCAATACCATTGAGGTAAGAGATGACTTACCATTATAGATACATTTAGTATACAATTGTCAGTTACTTCTGAGTTTCCTAATATAGTTATTAGAAGGCCTTATGGTTGTCTTCAGTAATTAGCTGTCACGCTAAGTAGACCCTGAATTTCCTAATGGTAAGTTTAAGGAACTTACTAGTTTGAAATCCCTTTTATAATAAGGGACTCACAAGTTTTAAAGCCCTTTTATAATAATGAAGGTTTCATCATTTACAGCTGTCCAGGAGAGTTTTCTTTTTCTTAAAAAGTTTGTTGATGTGGGAGTTCCACTGTATGGTTAACATGCCGTTATGATTACATTGGACTAGTGTGGATGCCTCAGTGCATCTGTCCAACAGAGAATAGACAGAAGTAGAAGAAGAGCAGGAAGCAAAAGTAATTAAAAAGTTTGCAAGGGAATTATACCATTTGTGATTATCAGTAAGATATATAAATGGTAACTGAAAGGTTGTGGAATTATCCTTTGGTGTAAAACACAGGGGATGCTTTTGATTGCCTCCTCCAATGACAACATAAATGACATGGAAACATAGCAAAATTAATATGACATCACACGGAATAATGCACTGGAACCTTATGGAAAAAAAATAGTTGATACCTGCAATATGCTATTATAAAGCTGTTTTCCTGCTTAGAATTGAGCATTACACCACCTGCCCCCTAGTCTAACTGAAAAGCAGAGCTCTGAATGACAGATTATTTGCACTACACAGTCAAAACCAGAAGCTACCAGTGAATATTTAAGTAGGATTGTTCACATTTCCCCAGAAAGTATTGCCTGTCAGAGGGGAAAACTCAGACTAGTCCAAACGCATAGAACAAAACATTAGCAAGTCTTGTTTCTAGTTATGACACAGCAGGCATATCAAAAGTAATTGCTGTACATTACTTCATGTTCGAAAGAACGTTTTCAAAACTGACTGAGGCAAAGATTGAATAGGACTCTGAAAACAACGCTGAGATACTAGAACAAACCAGTATCTTCCCTTTCACTCACTTCTGTGCTTTCTTTACCTTACTTTCCTTGCAGTCAATATTATAGCTTTGCAAATATGAGACTCCTAGAAGGATTTTTATATCTAAAATGGGTCTAAGAGAAAATGGAAAGGTAAAAGAAACATTATCTTGCAGAATAAGTAAGACATAAGGAAAGCAGCTTTCCTTATAAGGGCTCATGATGTTATTAACCTGTGATATTGGATCAAGCAGGGGAATGTTTTTATTACTGTTCTATAAAGATGCAGTAATGTAAGAGGCTCATACATCTCTGTGTAGTGATGACACAGAAATTTTACACAGGAAGTTAATGAGGCCCTGAACCATAAAAAGTGTTTATCTCAGGAAGGTCCTATATACAGCAAAGCACTTGGAAAGGTTTAACTAAATAGAAATAGAAACAAAGGCCAATCAGAGCAGACATGCATTATTAATCATAGAGCATAAAGTTTAACAGTTCAAATAACATAGTATTCTGTATTCTCTATAAGACAGAGCGATATGTGTGCAACCATTTGCCCAAACTTTCTCAAGCGCACACACACACACACACACACACACACACACACACACACACACACATACATACACAGACACACACACACTTGTGCGCATGTACTCAGACACACACTAGTATATAATACCTGATTATCCATCTGTATTGGGTAAAATGCTGTCAGAAATTATTTCATGTTCTAAAAAACTGAATGGTCAAAACACCAATTTTAAAAGTTAAGAGTACAGAACAAAGAAATGCATTCATTTCCCTAACCTAAACAAACTGATCACAGATAGTGACTTCCCTCTGCCACCTATATGCACATATAGCAGCTACACATGCAAAACCATACTCCCTACCCACTGTCCTCCCCCCTCCGCCCCATCTGCCATTTGGCCTTCTGATGTTGCTGTCCCCAAAACTTTCTTCTGAGAACATGACTCTTGATATTATATCTGATGTAAATGAAAACGCAGCCTGTCTAGCTTCAGTGTCACAGGCACAACACTGCTTCTTTTTAAAAGGTCAAACTGTCTTCTGACATTTCAGCGGAATCACTGGAGACCCTGAGAATGGGTCAGGTATGGCTGGGCTTTTAGTTAAATCACTATGAGTATCCTAGCATCAAGGACCCCAATATCTCACAAGCCCCCTTTCTCTTGCTTTTATTCAGTTATTGAAAAGGTGCAGATGAAAGACTACATTCTTGACAATGACATTTCGATTAGCTTGCTTCTCAGGACCTTCAAATCCCTCTCCTCTTTCTCACTGCAGGTTTCCTCTCAGTTCTTGTGACCTTCTTTTTCAGTAAAAAAGAAATGTCACATTCTTATACAAGGAAAAAAGAAAGCCGTGGTCATTTATCTAAAATGCACAATGAGTTATTCAAAGGCTTTCAGATAAATGACAGGATACTTGGACCACATGAGAGCCTAAGTAGCAATTAGAGCTTGTTACTCAAAAAACTACCATCTGACTGACCTACTGCTGTCAGCTGCTGTACAAAAACATGTATCTGAATGTATAAAATCATGTATCTGAATGTGTATAGTATAGTATATATATATATATATATATATATATATATATATATATATATATATATATATATGTGTATATTTGCTTATAACAGCAATAGTGATCACATGTCAGAAAATAACCCTGGGTTTAACAATTCTACTTCTTCTGTCCTGTTTTTCTCCAGAATCTATTTAAAATTTGGGGTTTGCTTTTTCTTTCTTTTTCAATTAACTTTACTCTTCTAAGTACTAAAACACTGGTGACATTATATGGATTTATTTCCTTAAACTAAACAAATCACCTCTACCTGTAACGCATATATTCTAGCCACATATGCAAAATCATAATCCCTACTTTCAGTCCCCTCAACCCATCTGGCATTTGGCATTCTGACATTGCTATCCTCAAAACTCCATCCTTCCTTAAAACAGGTACATCATAATATCCATAGCTGCAGTCTCCTGGTGCTTTTCAAAGCAAAGTTTAAGGCCAACTGATGTGATTATAAAGTCACTGAATAACTTCCTGTAGTGTCAGCAAGCTGCATTGTAGAGGGTGGGATAAAGTCCTATTTCCCCATAGCACATCCTGCTTCTTAGTTTAGGGAGGAAACGTTTAAGTAGCTGATGCTGTGGCATGGACTTCAAGTAAAAGTTCTAAATATCAGAACTTTAGAACTTTCACACATTATAGGCAGGGGATATAGCATATGAAATACCTTTTTAAACAGCATCCATTTTCATCAGCAAAAGCAATTAAAACTGTAAAGCTATAGCAATGGGAGAGCAGGCCTCTCTCATCTCCTACTCGGCCTCCTGCACTGTCTCAATTAATATACTGCTCTCTGAGGTCACTTAACCTCTGCATAAATTATGAAAGTTTGAAAAGGTGGGATTTTGATAATAAGTCTCTCAATGAGTCTAACAAATACCAAATTCTTCACATATCACTGTAGCTCTAATGCTGGAAACAATGCTGAACAGTAGGAAACTATTTCATCAAATCATGATTGTTACTTCTTTGTGCCATATCACTGCTGCTTGTCAGAGGGAGATTGCATGACAACAGGAAGTCTCTCCAAAGCAGAGCAAACTGAAGAAAAATAAATGTATCATAGTTAAAATGATACAAAAGACAGACATTGAATGTATAAAGGGAAAAAAAGATCTATGTGCATGTGAGTAACAATAAAGTCATTACAAGGGCCTAATGTCTTAAGTCTGCATGCTTACAGTTTATGACTGAGAATTTCCACAGTTAAAGCACTATGATTTAGGTCATTCAGAATAGGTGCATGTCTATACCACACTCCTTATTGACATAGCAATGCAGCATTAGCAGCTGCTTCACTCATGAGTATGTCACTCTTCGAATGACACGTTAAACCAAAGTCCTAACTGCTTGAGTTGGTGGTAGCTTGACTGGTGGTAGTTTTGATGGCTGTACAAAATCCCATGGCATCTATCAAAAAGAGTAGATGAAATTTCCTGATGCCCAGGCCAAATGTTCCCCAGTAGTACAAATATCACCTTGGGTCTCCTTTGAATAAAGGCCACTAGAGTGGTGGCACTATTTTGGTCAAAAAGATAAATAAATAAAGTAGTCGTTTGTAAATATATCTGGGACATTTTATGTTGCTTCAGAATCATTGAACTAATTTTGTCCTCATTCCCTGTATTTTCCTGTCTAGCCTCACTGAATCCTTTCTTGTCATTTAACCTGGTCATTCCTTTCAGAAATCTGTCTGGTATGTCCTAATTGATGTCCAGTGAATGCATGCTTAGTACATGAAGGAAAAACTCTCACACTACATTTGTCCTCATATGGGCTGAATTTGAATTTTACAGTCTGCAAACTGTCATTTTGCCAGTCCCTATACATGGGCTCCAAAAGCAGGCAACGTTGTCCAAATGAGACCTATCAGATAATGAACAGGAAGGCATTAATTCATTTCACCCGGTCTTGGCTGCCTTCCCTACAAACTCTTCCATGCTGAGTGTTTTGTTGTGAACCTTGTTAAAATAGCACATTTATTCTAAAAATCAACATTGGTGATTTTTTTAATTATTTTTAATTGAAGTAGTGTCCACATTAAACTGCTCACCTGGTATTGATTTATTTACTTTTCATTGGATGAGTGCCACTGCATTGTCAGGCACAGTGTGTCAAGTGACAAAGTCTGAACCATCATAACACACACACACACACACACACACACACACACACACACATCATGAAAACTAAATAAAAATACTAAAGTAGATGTGTGTGTGTGTGTGTGTGTGTGTGTGTGTGTGTGTGTGTGTGTGTGTGTGTGTGTGTGTGTGTGTGTGTGTGTGTGTGTGTGTGTGTGTGTGTGTGTGTGTGTGTGTGTGTGTGTGTGTCTTATCAGCCTCTGTGTCTGTGTATACATGAAAGTGTATGTCTGGGTGCGAGGGTGAAGCTGAATGCTCTAACTGAATTTGTATTAGAAATAAGCAAATGGACAAAAGGAACATCATCAGTAAAGGAGATTGAAGTCTGTAATCAGTTGCTCTTTTCTTAGGCATATGGGAAGTAATGAATAGCTGCTGAAAAATGAAGTATACCTCACCAAAGAAATCAGAAGGAATTTGAGAAAGGAATTTCAAAAGTCCTGGAAATTCTGGGATAACAAGTGGGTATTAACGCTTTGGGCTTGTTCTGGAAGTAGGTACATTGCAATGAAATAAAGTAAGAGATGGGCGGCAAATAGAAACTTGATGGCATATGGGAATTATTTAGAGAAGTAGCAGATAATGAGGCAGTGGTGAGGGAAATGATCAGCCTGCACAGATATTTTAGGTGTAATTCTTTTCAGGAAGGTAGAGGAATGGATATAATCAAATGGGAGCAGAATGGCTGTGCAGTTCAAGTTGCAGGTCCTCATCCCACAGACTGTGATTTAGAAATATATTAAGTATTCACAATACAATAATATGTACGATCAAAGACAATAAAATAAAACAATTAATGATATACAGTGGCTTCTTCTAAGGGCTTAGCTGCTGATAGAGTGTCTACATTGTAAATAATTGCCCATTTTGACCACTCTTTGGTAAATTCTTTAAAATTATGTCTGCAGTTCATACGAAGGCCCCATAGTAGAGATTGGGCATACTGTGGACCTCTACAATGCAAAAATGCCTTGTGACTGTTCATTAAATGCCCACCCAAGGTATGCAGTTCGATATTATTTGTGTATCCTTCTTCCACTTGCAGATTCTTGCTTTTTTAAGATGCATGAATAATTCTATTACTTGCAAATTTGGTGTGCTTATTACTTTGTACTTTTTTGGTGTTGGACTTCTATTTCTCCTTATTGCCAAAAAAATAAAAAAAAGGCTAGTTACTGACACCAGTGAAATATTAAATTTAAGGTGCTCAGAATGTAAAGTGTTTTGATCTTGTATTTTTGTTGTTATCACAACTTTTTCATTTAAATGTGAGTTTAGTTGCATTTTCTTTGGTTCAACTTTAAGTTGCATGAACGGAGAAAAACAATCTTGAGGTATTGTGTTTATACAGTAGCATAATCATTCTCAATTTATGGTCTTATTATATAAATTTTAGATAAGTGAATTAAAAAAAACACAAGTTGTGGCTAATGTAAAGGGAAAAAGAGAAAAAAAATACAAGAGAAGAGCAGGAATTGTTGCTTCTGAATGCTCACATATACTGAAACTGTACACCTGCATGTCTAGATGGAGAACAAAACAGAGTTAATTGTAATTTGTGAAACAAACTTTCTAGACGTTGCTCCTCAGAAACTATGGCAGAAGAGTAAAACAAAGGGGTAAAATAAGTTGATTCTAAAGGAAGTTGCAAAACTGCTCAGTCTGTTGGGTGTCTAAAATTTTGGTTGAATCCTGAAGGTCTACAATGCCCAATTTTATGTTTAGTTTATTCATTTTATTTTGTTTATTTGGCAGAAAAAGTCTGACTGTGCAGGATACCCCCTTTTTAGAGGAGTTTAATTGAGAAACTTGCACAGTACAAAATGCTAACACCTGCAATCTAAGGACACTACATTAAGTATATTAGATGGGAGATATATGGGTGTTTTATGAATTACTGAAATGCCATATCCAAAATACCAAAACCAAAAAAAAAAAAATAATAATAATACAATAATATCGAGGAAGGAAAACTGTTTCCTCTCCTGATATTAAAATGAGCCCCCCCCCCCCGAAACATTTAAAACTGTTTGAATAGTGGTAGTGTTATGAAAAGCTTTTAAAGATGCTAAGGTGCAGGGATAGGATTGGTGGAAGAGGTAGCATTAGGTTTAGCACCCACTACTAAGGTGGTGCAGGGTTCCACCTTAGCAAAGTCTGCTACCCCTAACCCTTACACTGCCCCTTCCCCAACCCTAACCCTACACCTTACCATTATTAAAACCTTCCTGTAACACTGCCACTACACAGTACAAACTGCCACTACACAATACAGACATAAATTCTCACAAACACACAAACAACACTACATCTCTCCACTAACTTAACCCTTACCATTACTCTGAAATACACAAACACACACAAACACACAACCATCCTTCACTCTTCCCTGACCCTAACCCTAACTCAGAAGCACAAACACACATATACACATGATGACACACCACACACACACACACACACACACACACACACACACACACACACACACACACACACACACACACACACACACACACACACATTGTCTTAAACCCCCAATCCCACTTACTAGAATCAGCATTCTGTACCATCAACATAGTTACCATTTGGACGACTATATTGTCAGCATTAAATCGCACCCTAGTGTTTGTGGAGCTAACTTACATTAGGTCATATACAGGGCACCCACACAAACACACAACAACCATACTTCACTCTTCCCTAACCCTAACCCTAACTTACAAACACAAACACACATATACACACAATGACACACCACACACACACACACACATATATATATATATATATATATATATATATATATATATATATATATATATATATACACACACACACACACATATATATATATATATATATATATGGGTCTACTTCAAAACACTGAATTGCAATAACGTTGAACCACAAAACATTGAGAAAATAACATTGAAAATTCAGAACACTGAAAAGTTAGAATATTGAAATTACATAACAATGAACATTTAAATCATTGAGACTTATGTCACTAAAAGTGTTACATGGTTATGGTTTGAAGTGTCATTTTGTAGTATCACTTTAAGAAGTCGTAGTATGTACTAAACAAACATTTTGGATGGTAAGTTTTGCGGTTTAAGAGAAATTGTCAGGTTGTTTAGTAAACGTTTATCAGATAATGGTTAAGTATTGTTGTGTTTGAGTGATGGATTTATTAGTTTGAAAGAAGTCATGCTTATGTTGTGGAAAGTGATGGGATAACTTAATAGGGGAGTAAGTTTTTATTTTGGCAGTATTTAAGTGTTGTCAGGAAAATAGAGGTACATGTTTGAGATATTATTTTTATATTCTGTATGCAGATTACAATACAGTGGGGAATTTACCTTTTCTCCACTGTAGTCTGTTCTTAGAGTTGGTATATTTAATTTGCAGGGGGTGATTCCCCCACATGGGGGGGGGGGTGCAAGGGGGCTTGTTCCCCACGGAAACGTTGAAACAAGTGTGTTTGTCAGTTTAGTTATGTTTGAGGTGGAGGGGATATTATTAATGTGTGAATTGCAACATTCAATGCTATGTGATGCAATGATTTAAATTTGCAGGGTTATGTGGTTTCGTTGTTATAAGTTTTCAGTGTTATGTGTTTTCAAAGTTAAGGTTTCATTGTTTTGTAGTTCATCGTTATAGTAATTCAGTGTTTTGAAGTTGACCCATGTATGGGTTAACTTCACATGACTGAACACTCAAAATACTGAATTTCATTTGACTGAGACCACAATACCTAATTTTCAAAATACTGAAAACTCATTTGAGTGAGTCTCATTATACTGAAAGCTTATAATGCTGAATTTCAAAATAATGAATTTTAAGCCATAGACATGCTGCATGTTTCCCTTCACCTGTGACTTGCTTGTGGTAAAAAAAAAAAAAAAAACATTACTGTAACAAGTGCTGACTGTGAGAATACCAACTGTAGTTTAAAAAGTAGTGATGCAGTGTTTCCAAATGTGGGTATGTCCCCTTTACATTTTTATGGGAAGGATCTAAAGTAATATGGCAGATGTTTTGTGCACTCCTGGCAGTAGTAGCAGTATGTACAGTACTGTAAGGTAAGTAAAAGGTACATGCCCTTTTCCCCACTACGATCTTGTAATTAGTATAGGGGAATGTGGGGGGTGTGACCCCCCGCCCCCACCTTGTTTGGTTTCATATTGTCCAGTTTCTGCTAAGAGGGTAAGTAAGTAGTTTTAAAATTTTGGAAAAAGTTAGTCATTGGTGTTATAAGTGTGCATGTCTATGGCTTAAAATTCGGTATTTTGAAATTCAGCACTGTAAGCTTTCAGTATAATGAGACTCGGGTAAATGAGTGTCCGGTACTTTGAAAATTAGGTATTGTGGTCTCAGTCAAATGAAATTCAGTATTTTGAGTCTGCAGTCATGTGAAGTAGACCCATATCAGTCTATCTATCTATCTATCTATCTATCTATCTATCTATCTATCTATCTATCTATCTAATCTATCTATCTATATAAATGCTCCATTTTACATTTAAGTAAATAAAGACAAAATAACAACACAATAACATATCTAGAGAGTATACAGTACTTCAAAGATCCTCTAAGTAAAAACAGGGCATGTCTTGCCTGGACAGTTGGTTTAACTCACAAGGAACAAAAGTAATAATTCCCATAGGAGGACTGATCATAATTTGTGTTAAGTAAAGGAGACATTCTTCCACTCATAGGCAACAATAATATATTCATATCAGAGTTCAAAGGGCATGACATATCATTCCTGCCTTCAAGGATAGCCCACTGGTATATGTAGTTGCATTTTAAACTGCATGCAAACTCAGTTTTTTTTAAAGTGTAAAAACTCCATGTTTTGGCTAAGTTTGAATACCCATTTTTTGACTTTCATATTAGATTATATAATATAGGAATGACAGCAGAATGTGATAAGCTGCCTATCTAGTATGCCTTTTAACTAGTGTCTTTCAATTGTCGCTCCTATTGCCCTTTGATTAGCCAAACACACATCTTAGGCCTTCTGGAAGGACTTTGTGGTCCTGCATTATGCTTACCAATCAGGTAACTATCTCCATTTATCTGGAACGTTTTGTAATCAAGCCTGATGCGCCCATATTACTCTATAACTATTGGTTGCTTGTATCAGTATTAACCCCATTTTTCTCATTTCTGTATAGAGTTGGGGTGTCACATCAACTGTCAGCACCTGACCTTTTTACAGCCATTCTCCTATCTTCTTTGACAGTTATACCTGTCTCAGTTCCTCTGTCATGCAATCCAACCATCTCCTGTACAGAAGTCTTTGTTTTTTCTTACTGTCTTCCTCCCTCTTCCAAATTTGCTTTACTAAATTGTATTCTGCTTTCCTGTACCTGTGATTGAAACATGGTCATCTTTTCTGCTAGACCTCTAAAGTTAAGACTTCCTTAGCTTACACCCTGAGGTCTTCATGTCTACGTCTGTCTTACAGTGTGCATCTTGCTACCTGTCTCAGGTGCTTCATTCTGATCACCTCAAAGCTACTTCAGCTGCTTGGCCTTGGTTGCCCTGATTTCTGTGCCATACTCAAGCACTGTTTGCACTACTGTTGTGTGCAGTTACTCTTCTGATTCATGCTATTCTGCTACACGCTAATCTTGACACTTTGCTCCAATTGTTCGTAAACGATTCTTCATACCAGGACCAGCAGAAATTTAGAACGGAAGCTCAGCCATTTTCAAAACTCATACCAGCAACCCCTAATCCTGATAAACTGCATCAACAACTTTGCCTTACAGAACACCTGATATAGGACATGATACTTTGAAATGGCACATAAACCATTTAAGCAGTATCCAACAGCTAGACGAACTAAAGCCAACTGCAAGCTAACTAACTGCTGTAAAGAGCTCATGACAAATGAGATTATAACATAGATGTGTTGACTACTGCCATGCAAATGTGACAGCAAAGCCAGCTAACTGTACGCATAACCAAACATAGGAGCAATTCCAGGTAAACGATCAAAGGGACCATAAGATACGTATACCATATTCACGTTTAAGTAAACACATATACTTTGGAAAAAACTGTTTCATATTCATCTTCCTTCTCTTTTAAATGTTAGATTTTCACCAACTGTGACTCTAGGTAACAATAATGACTGTTTTAAAACTCTTCCCATTTTAAAAACATATACTCCTCATCTAATATATAATGTGTCAAGTCTTCATTCTACAAGTGAAAAACTTTTAATTAACAGCTTATATTAAGGGTTCATTAAAGCTATGAATCTCTGATTTCACATTACTCTGCTCCTCTCTCAGTTTAATGTAGGTGACAGTGCTGGAATTGTACCAAAAGGGGATTTCCTATGTTTAGATGGTGCACAGTGCATGTCTGAGAGCCTGTGATATAGCAGAGCACAAAATACTGCAGCAGAGAGTAAAACATTATCAATAATATGCACACCTGTATTCCAGAATGGCATCTTTAAGTTCTGAATGGGAGTAGAAATGTCAGCTTGTATGTAAGAATTAGCCTTGTGTAGCGTAGACCATTACTGGTAGCATAGCAAATGCACAGCTTTCAATGCTGTAAGCTCATGCAGTGTGTGTGTGTGTGTGTGTGTGTGTGTGTGTGTGTGATTCATATGTAAATACTAAGCTATCAGTCTTCTGAATTTTACAAGTCCAGCCAATAAACAGAGATCACATTCAAATACTGTAAGGCTCAGATGGCTTAGTGGTAAATTGCCATCACTATGGTGTACAGGGTCCTGTGTTCAAGACCTGCAAAGGCCGTTTATTTCAAGAAAAATCTTGATGAGTGGATGGGAAATAGGAAATTCACCCCGGGGATCACATCTGTGGTTCTGCTGGACAGGAGCACAGGAAAATAACTTTCTTGGGTGGCGAAAGCCAGGGAACTTGTTGGCTAGGCTTACATAGGCCCTTGGGCCAATAGCCTAGTACCTACCTTTGAATCATTAAGCCAACTCATTCCACTTTGAAAGTCACTTACCTCTGTATGTCTGTCTGTATTCCTATGCATATGCAGTAGTACCAGCAGGAGGCTATAGTGCTAGCTTTCTTCAGATGGGCAACAAAAGGCTGATATATATATATATATATATATATATATATATATATATATATATATATATATATGCATGTGTTCTTGCCAGGCAGTACTTGGAATAAGAATCTCTGATTCCAGAGGAAACCTTGGGGTTTCTTCTGCTAGAACATCTCTAAACTGTTAAGTAACAGAGTTTCTGCAGACAGGTTTCATATGAAATATCACATTCTCTGAGCTGTATTAACATTGTTATTTGTGATCTGCAGCTCACTTGCATAGGTAATGGGCACTATTGGTCTGCATGGTGAACAATGACATATGCTGCTGCTGCTGCCAAACTGAGGAGCTATTGCTGAAACTGGAACTGGACTATACCCTGAATTTCTCTGCATTCTAATTCCATGCAGTATAGGTAAATTTTAGGAGATTTCTCTTGCCAACTGGATTTATGTGTGGCCTCCCAGCTCAGTACAAAAAAAAAAAAAGAAATGCAGAGGCTGTCAGCAGCACCATGGCATACCGGAAAAAAAACCCCTCTAACTATGGTTCAGACAACCTGGGATTAATTAGGTTGAATATGTGAGGATCTGGTAGGAAGAGATTGACATGCTTATCCAGGGGGGAGGGTGTTACTGCAGGCATTCCTTGTTCATAGCCATGGTCCATAGAGGGGAGTAGCCCTCAGACATAATAAATGTATGGGAGCATGGGAATGAGGATGTGTCACTGCACTGCCCCTATGGCAGCAATGGTAATGTGTGTTTCTGAGATGCCATAATGATCCTAGTTGGCCACTACCCTGTTGGAGCTAGTCCGGGGGAGAATAGAAGGGATAGGTATACCTTATGTAGGACAGAGTCACTGGGATAATCTCTGTGTGTGGAGAAGAAAATTAAACAAAAGAAGCATTGCAGAGACTGTATCTTTCATGTTACTAACAAGTGTGCAGTTCAGTGACAGAGTGATGTATTATTTAGTACCTGTTCAGAGAGCTGAAATAGACATGCAGTTTTCTGTACTCGCCTCTGCTGTTCATTTCAGAAGCACACTAACACCTGCTATTAGGAAGTCCATCTTAATTATAGAGAGAGTTCAGTAGGGCATTGTACACAGCATGGTAGCCTGTGTACTCTTTCTTCACTACAAGCAGGCAGTATATGTCACGTTTTCAGTAGAGTGTACAATATAAGTGGGGATAAAGTGAAGATGTACTCAAAAACTGGGCAAAGAATAGCAACAGACATCATGAACAGCAGACTAGTAACCTCAAACCATGCCCCAGTGTACTATAACAACAAATAACCTGAACAGAACTGCACAAGATGAATCCTCTTGGGGAAAAAACATAACCAAAGTATACTCTAAACTTGTTTATTCAAAATAAAAAATAACATAAAACCAAGACACCAAATTGTCATCAACTATGAGTTAAGCTCTTTTGTCCTTAATTAATAACAGACCTCTTTAGGACTAATTGACACAGTTGCATCATATCTTTTAAATATTGTTCTCGAAAGTGTGAATATATTCTTAAAGAAATAAGAATATTGTTGCAAACAATTTTGAACATGATGAACTATGATTCACAATTTATAGTTTACAAAGTTCTACCAATGAACTAGTGGGTGTTAAAAAATAGAAAATAAACTCCACCCATAAAAATCCACACATTCAAATAATAACATCTTATTGTCTGCCACATTTTAAATAAATAAACAGTAATAAAAAGTACAAAACATCAGATTTAAATTCACTGTGAATCAAAAAACAAAAAAAATATAAAATCTTGATTTATTTGAATGTATTTTAAGAAATGAACTAACTGAAATGTGATCATTTAGACCTTGGGTGGTGGTGTCACTTAGCTTCATCAATAATTCCTTCTACTCTAATCTAGTTTCCTAGGTACCTCCTCTCAGGGTCAGGAAATACCACCCCTAAAATACCAAACCTAAACTTGGTAGAACTCTCACAGCACTTGATAATTTTGGACAAGGCATTATTAGAGTTTTTCTTTTGATATTGTAACAGTGTTCTTAAATCCACTTTCTCAAATTTCTTTTGGTTTTACCTAAGTAAAAAATAGGGCACGTCATGAGGAACACTTCACAGTACACACTAATCCTTCACCTCCAGAGTAACCCCTCTGCAAAAATAAAAAATGCAGAACATCAAATTAAAAATTCACTGCAGACTACTGACATCCAAAGCACTGGGGTAGGTAGCTAGGCTGTAGTAGCGATACAGACAATGCAAGCAGTGCAAAGACCACTGCTGGTGGTGGTGTAACTGGCACCAGAGACATAAGAACTGCAGTAAGCATAGTTCAGGTAGGAGCATTTTAACTTGAGATGTGGTTTGGGAGGGTAGACACAGAGAAAAGACACACAGTCATAAAAACACACAGTGTGTGTGTGTGTGTGTGTGTGTGTGTGTGTGTGTGTGTGTGTGTGTGTGTGTATGTGTGAGTATGTGTTTATGGATGTGTGCACATATGTGTATCTGTCTCTGTGATAACACGAGACTGCTGTTATCAGGTTTACCTTTAATATTGCAACACACTTGTGCAGCTGCTTACTTACCAGACTTGAAATGTTGGAAACGGCAAAGTTGAATGCTCAGAATTGCGAGCCGGATACTTAAATAAAGTCGACACTCAGGTAATGCTGACTTTGAGTGAAACCACCTCACTTCCGGGTTTCTTTTATGAATGTTTTGCAGAGGGGCAAGCTCCCTTGCACCACCCATGTGAGGGGGGTATGCCCTGCACACACCACTGCTTCTTATATATACTAACTCCGAGATTGCGCTACAGTGAGAGAAAAGGTGCATTTCCCAATCCTTCTATAGTGTGATCTCCACTTAAAATGCAAAATTCATAACAGTGAATGAACACTAGCATTTGCTGTTGTGAGTTCGGCATATGTTTTTTGCTAATACATAGTTTTGAAAAGATCCTTTCGCACATATGTGCATTGCACAAGTCAGCCATGGCATTTTAAAGGTAAACCCTGTTATCCTAAGCATTTCTGGTAAGTCTTGGAGGGCATCTGTGCCTGTGTATAGCTGCATAGACTGTATGTACATGCCTTCACTAAATAGCAGGGCACTGACCATTTGAAAGGACCTCATGGAATAAGCAGACTTATAGCCTGTATTCTGTAGACTCTGAGACTCGAGTGTTTTGATTCCTCAAGGTCTTTCATGTGGTTGCTGAAACATTATCTCTGTAGAGATGAGGATGAATCAGATTATATGAAGAATTCCTGGGATCACATACATAATACTCTGTTCTGAAATGGGTTTTGCAAGCAGGGCGTACAGAGTGCTACCCCACCATACAGGAGTACAAATGCAATTTCTAATAATTACGATCTGCAATATTCATATTGCTCATTCATTCATTTCTTACTTGACTCAGTTCACCTGGACTGGTCCTGCAAATGGTCAATTGAGGCAGTGCACTAACCCAGTAAACAAATAAAAATAATCAACTAAATAAACTCATTCTGGGCAGCATTAATGTCTGACCACTGCTCCCTGATGTGTGGCTTAGGTCAGTATAATGCTGCATTATGTCTCCTGAGCTTCCTAACATGTTGGATCTTGGCCCACAGCTGCATGCAAGTCATTGCCGAGGTATACATGTGGCAGCATCACTGGGGACATGCTGCCTCCGTACTGGACTTCATTCTGTATTCTACAAGTATGTTTCATTTTCTACAAATGTTTGCACATCACTGTGTGTCTGAAACTATCGGCCTGGTTTATATGTATATCCGTTTGTCTATTTGTAAACATATGTTCGTGTGTGAGGGAATTGCATATGCATGGCTGTAGCCGTTCCATGGAGATGTGTCTCTGCTGCACTGCATACTAAGTATTTACTTGCCATGGCTGTATCTTTGCTGCCTTGCTGCCTATAAGTACATAGCAGCTTGAGTTCAGCCTAACAATCCATCTAAGTAAAGTGTGTGTACCGTTATCCTTTCTGGTGTAGTTACATAAACGCTGTTGCCTTGTTGCCTTATTTCAGCCTAGCTTGTCACATTCATCTTACAATTTCTTATTTTTGTGCACTTAATGCTTTAATATGGACCAGCCTTAGGAATCAAGCCTTTTTGTTTTTTTTTTTTTTTTTTTTTATCACAATAAGCTTGCAACTGGGTTAGTGTGAGTAATGTGTATTTGTGTGTGTGGGGGTGTAGGTAGTGCACACAAAGCATACTTGAAGGGATTATCAGAAATTTAGCAGGTTAAAATTAATGATCAAAAGATGCAAAGAAAACAGAAGTAAAATGTGTAAAGAAATATGAGAAATAGTAGTAACAGGAAAAGTGGAAAAGGCCGTAGGATAGCCACATCATCTAAGCATACCATCTAACTTCTTAGTGCAAGAAATCTGGACAAAGCCTAATGTAATAGGAGGAAAAATGGTAAAAAATAGAGACATCATTTAAATATTGCTCATAAATTTAGCAAGTTGCTTGAATAACAGGGTTTGTGTTAGTATGTATTTTCTGAAGGATATGAAGTCTGAAACTCAAATGTACGTCACTATTTAGTGACCTCATAGGCTTGACAGAAAGCTACACATTTTATGAAGAACAGACCAAATATATGAAGCAAAAATCTGGACATGCTGCGAAAAATCTGTACTGTTGAGAGGTATGCATTTAAGGTGAGCCTAATTAGTAGAAAAAAGAAAGTTGTTACTTTTCAGTACAGACATCTGTTTGAGAACAACAACCGACATGGTGCGCTAAGCCAAAAATTTCACTGACATTACTTGTCTTCCTTAACTTTACCAGACATAAGGTATAAGGTGCAGTACAGAAAAGTAACAGTGAAACAAAAGGGTAGTTACCAGTTGTACCAGACTGATTTCATGTACTGCACTTGTATTGGTTAACCGTGGTGTGGTGGTAATATATTCAGAGCTAGAGCCTTGTTAACTCAATATTCCTATTTAGAAAGTATTTATGCTTTATTAAAACCAGTTCTGTAAATGCATGCTTTTCAAGTCAATTCCCCTGTAGCTATGGTAACTGTAGAAATAACTGTATACACGTTCTTTTTAAAATGTTGCAGAGCAAAGTGCATGGAAGAGATCATTACCTATCATCTGCAATATGTTAACGTGAAATGTTAGCATCTACCTTCAGCTATGGAAAAATAGATGTATAAAAATATAATGGGTATGATTCAAAGGATCCAGTTTGCTATGCTGCATTGATCACCAGCAGTGGATCTGAACTATATCATTTAAGTGCAAATGTGCTGAATGAAATGATAAATGTGTAGTGTGTGAAGACAAACGGGATGTGTATACAAATCAAGCAGTTCTAGTGCTCCAAGTTCAAAGCATCATCTCTCACACTCCAGCCTAATGAAGACGGTGCAGTATCTGTAAGGTAACAATATGCAAAGTAACATAAGAACAGTGCAAAATTGTACTTTGTCAATATTCAGTATGAGTTTGCATGGGCTATGAACAGAAGGTATAACATCAATTCAGCACACAAGGAAAGTATATGAATGACTGCCTCAAGATGTCCTATAGACTATGTCTTTTATGTTTCCCAAGAAATAGGTATAATGGGCTTTCATTGCCACTGATTTCCAGTCTGTCACAACAGTCCCGGACAATGTTCTTTATGGTTTGCTGTCCACCACACCACTTTTCTGAAGGATTTTTGTATCATATTACAGCAGTGTGACTGGAATATAACTATAGGTGGAGGAGGTAATGTGTCTGATATCCAATCTAGTCCCATAGAGGGCTCATTTTCCAAGCTGTTCAAGGGAAAGGCAAGGGTTTATAACAGCAGAAAGTTGTAAATTAGCCAATTAGCCAGGAGTGGATTGTAAAGTTAGAACATTGTAAACAGAGTCATAGCTTGCTCCTTTGCTGCTCAATGCCAGTCCCCTTTCCTGAAACCCCTCAATGCTAGGTAAAGACCCAGACACTCCCCAGAACCCAGAGACTCCCCAGACTCTGGAATGGATTGCCCATACATGTCAAGCAGAGTGCCTCTTTGGCCCTCTTCAAAAGGAACCTTGACGGTTGGATGGGAGAAAGGAAATTCACCCTGGGGATCACGTCAGTCGCCCTGCTAGACAGGGGTCCAGGGAAGTAAATAGTGTAGGAAGAAATAGCCAGGGAATTGTTATGGCTAGGCTTGTATAGGCCCTAGGGCTGGTAGCCTAGTACCAACCTATGAACCTATGAATAAAGTCTGTTCTCTGATCTAGATCTCCATCCCTCCTAAAGAGGAATGTCAGGCCGTAACACCCTCACCCTATACTGCCTGGCCTCATGTTTAAGTGAGGAGTGAATAATAATAAAAAAAATAAATAACACTTGCACCTGGTGCAATTGCTCCTTTCACCAAATGATAGCTATGTTACTAATGGTGAGTCTTCCCTAATGTCAAATTTATTAAATAATTATACATACTCAACCTAAACGAACCTCACCCAATGCATTTAATGTTTTACTTGTGGTAGTGCAGACAGATTTCTATGCATCATAATGTAAGCTTGCTACTTTTTTTTTAGAAGAAGTCATTCCTTTCATCCTGACTTATATATGCACACAACTAACCATGGAGATGAGCTGCTAAAAGACACAGTCAGCATGTGAGTGACTGTTAGTAATATGCAAGCCTGGAATAAGTGCCTCAAGTTAACAAAATCAGGTGACAGCAGCTACTGACAAGTTTAAAAAAATCAGTTATTGTTTCCCATTGGGTGAGCAGACTGCACTGAAGTAATTGCATGCCAGATCCTTTTCTCCTTTCCAAAAAGATAATGTGTGTGTGTGTGTGTGTGTGTGTGTGTGTGTGTGTGTGTGTGTGTGTGTGTGTGTATGTATGTATATAGATATATATATATATATATATATATATATATATATATATATATATATATATATATATATATATATATGGGTCTATATGAATTCATCGACATGTTATAATATCGACAGCCACTAGTACGACACAAAATCATCGACCTTCCATATTATCGAAATTTCAAATATTCGATGTTTACTTCTCCGACAATTACAGAGAATGCTTGAGCAGTAAATGAAAAGTGTATACACATATAAATATTTCTCCGACATGTAAAGAGAATGCATGAGCAGTAAATGAAAAGTATGTTACACAAATAAATATTCAATATAAATGTCCAACTAATGAGCAAATAGAAAGGCAGTTGAGAACTGAAATACTCGCTTTAGTAAGAGTAATATGTGCTCTGCACCGACGAAAGATGGCAAACTCATACCAGACTAGTCCTGGGGAGATAGGATCCATGTACCAGAAGTGAGAGTGCGTATGTTTACAGGGTACCCACCATCTCCGAAAAGCAGGAAACTACTTCTCCGTCAACAGAGATTTGAAACACTAATTTCTAATATGAGGAACTACTCAAATGTTGAGTTTGTGTAAGGTATCGCGAGGTTACTTAAAATGTAAACACAAGCAGTTTTATGTTTAAATCTGAAAGGTATAGCACGGCACTTGGACGTTGCAATTATGCGTTTTGCACTTTCGTCAATTTAGTTACTGTTAACGTCGGGTTTGTTTCTACGACGAGTTTTGTGTTTTATTATATGGCGGACCCAGAGTATGATGAAAGTGTACCATATGGTGGAGTGTTGTTTTATTTTTCATTTCCTGTTGTCGGGCAAGTCAATGTCGATGATTTAAAATTTCGCTATTATAAGTTGTCGGTGATTTTGTGTCGTACTAGTGGCTGTCGATATTATAACATGTCGATGAATTCATATAGACCCAAATATATATATATATATATATATATATATATATATATATATATATACACACACACACACACACACACACACACACACACACACACACACACACATATAGGTTTGCCATCAAAATGTTAAATGCTCGTTCAACAAATGCGAAAAGTTGGACATTAGTTAGTTGACTTTCTGTGTTGCTGAACGTTAGGAGATCGAGATTACATATCAGCGAATGCAAGTGTGCATTTGCTGATAGTAAATTGATGTTTTGAGTAGAGTTGCAGTACAGTGTGGAAAGGGAAATGTATCCCTTTCCTCACTGCATTGTGATCTCAGAGTTAGAATATTTAATTTGCAGGGGGTGTGGGGGGTTCAGCCCCCCACAGGTGGGTGCAGGGAAGATTGCCCCCCTGCTAAAACATGAATGACAGTGTAGGTGTTTCATTTACATTTGCACCTACATCACGGTCGATTTTTGACATAAATGTCGAATCTGTTGAATTCGATCAACAGATTTGACATTATAAACTAATTGTTATGCCAGAAATGTGATGTCATTTTCGTAGTACTGAACATTCAGTTTTCATATATAAACATATATATATATATATATATATATAGATATATATAGATATATATACATGTACATACAGTGGATATAAAAAGTTTACACGCCCCTGCTAAAATGCCAGGTTTTTGTGATATAAAAAAATGAGGCTACAATTAATCATTACAAAATTTTCCCACCTTTAATGTGACCCATTACCTGTACAATTCAATTGAAAAACAAGCAAATCTGTTAGGGGGAAAATAAATGAATAAATAAATAAATAAAAAAGTATAAAAATAAAAAAATGTACAAGTTTGGTACCCTTGGTAAGTGTAAACAGGGACTTGGGAGACTAAGCTCTTCTAAGTAGGGTTCTGTGTCCATAAGACATGGGTAGCAAACCAAGGATGAATTTCCTGCTCCTCATCCAATTATCCAAGTTATGCTTGAATTGGTTATGGAGGAACTCTGCCAGAATTTGATAAAACTTTATATCTTATAAGCTTGAAAATCATAGCAATGATATTACATCAGTATGTTGTCTAGTAACCCAGAGGACTTTAGATAAGGAATGCATGCTATAAGTGCAAAATGAAAGCTGCACATTCTTTCATCTTGGGTTTTCTTTAAAAATAATACAAAATACAGGTATACAGAGCCAATCAACTTTAATGGATAAAATATTGATTTTATATTTTAAGTATTTCTGAAAAACACATTTTTTGTTTGCTTTAAGCATGCATGCAGTATGCCATGTTATCGCTTCTTATGAAAAATATCCTTTTGAAATTTTTTACAAGTGAGACCACATTTCCCAGTGTTACCTGAGTTCTGAAAAAAGTGGCAGTGACCATAAGAGGAGGTTTCTATACTAAAAAAGTCATGTTTCATGCCAATACACCAACTTATATTGTCCAAGGACATATTTTATACTTCTTCAAGGCACAGTAAGACTGGGATATAAGTCTTAAATTTTTATCACAGAGAGAAAATCCATGTTTTCAAATTACAGGTCATTGTGCTCTCTTACAGATATGCATGTTTGATTTTGAACTTTACACTAGCAGTAGTCAAAAAGGATCAATTTCTGTTTTAAAATAATTGAACTGATTGTAATTTCTTTGCTATATAATAAATGTTTTCAGAATCCAGCAGTCCTAATGTGCCAACATAATTTTTCTATACCACTTTTATCATAAAGAATTTTGATATTTACTAATTCTCCACTAATGGTCCCAATATGAGCACCATAACAAGATTTATAATATAGCAGAGAATGTATTACGTACAAAGTTGCATTTTTAACTTTTTTATATATGTCTTTTCAGATATTTTTTTTTCAAACAATGCAAAGGCTTAAATTTGAACAAACGTTTCCTAAGCAGTAATAGGCATCATCATTAGCATACTAATAATTTTGGAAGAAAAAAGTTTCATTTCTACACATTTACATTCATTGAGAAAATTACAATTTTCTCACACTGTTTTTCTTCTTAAGGTGATTTCTTAAAGACTTTGAAGATTATCTTACAATCTAGAATGTGCCACCAGTCTGATATAAGCCATTCTTCCCATTCATGAATTCTTGGTTGTGGTCCATAAGTCTGAAGATACCAAAGCAAACTTCCACTGTCTTGAATTATGACTATGATGTCCCTGTATAAAATACACCATTTCCTATTTTTTTCTCATTTTTATTGTCTTTAGTATAAACAGCCAAGCAAGTGATTCGGCTTTTTGAATACTGAGACAAACAAAAGAAGTTTTCCTTTCTCACTCACTAAAGCATCACCCTGCTTTGTTCTTAGTAACACAATCAGCTATAGTCTGTGGACCTCCTGAAACACAGACAGGCAAGTGTTCAACACTATATTTCTCTAAAACTGATTAGAAGTTAGAATTATAAAAGCATTACAAATTACAAGTAATTAACAGTACAGACAGGCAATCAGAGTTGAACAGATCATGTGACCAAATCAGCAGAACGAAAACTACCATGGCTTTTACTTCTCAAGCTACAGCTTTAAAGGGTTTCTGCTATATAGTATCAGGCAGCTCAAGACCTTCTAACAGAGACAATGGCAAAAAAAAAAAGGCAGAAATGAATGGTGGTTCTACTTCTTGCTAAATAATTACAAATGTGTACACAGGCAATTGTTTCCCCATATTAAGTCATCACATGGGCAGATTCACATGACCAATGCCATGACAATATATACAGCATAATAAATACTGTAAAAACATGCATAAGTTCATAACTTTGGGCAGAGTATTTGCTGTCTACTTCTTACATCAGCCCCCTATGTTGTGCTTCAAGCTCTTAATTAAAAGGTCTTAAGTCCTGATTCTACCTGCCAGTACATAAGGTTGTTGACAAATAATATCATACCAGTTTCTTGCAAAGTGTTAACCAGAAAAAAAGCTTGAAACAAAATACATTCTTTTTCTTACAGAGCTGTATACAGCATATCTTCATACCTTGAACGATGAGGTGAACCTGTGACGTTTTAGGGTGAAGCTGTGTTTGGACAGAACACGTGTAGGAACCTTCATCAAATACATCTACTTTCTGAATCCTGAGGCTGTACTCCAAGGGGCTTCTCTTTTCCAATTCTACACGGGGGTCAAGAGTCCACTTATCGTGGCCAGCGAAGATAACACTGGAACGGTTTAGCCATGCAACTTTATACTGTGTATCTTCAATGTAACACCTTTGTAAAAAAACAAAATAAAAAAGGACCACTTAAAAGATTCATGTGGCAAACTTCTTTTAAAGTGTATATACAATATAACATATTTTCAAAAGACAAAATAAAAAAGGTCCACGTTAATGACTTGTATTACAAACTCCTTTTAACTACAAAAATAGATGCCACTGTCATGAGAAAAATGCACTTAGGGTTTTGAAGAACTGTTTTATAAAACAAACACTTAACTACATTTTGTTTTGACATGCATGTATTGATCATGTCTTTAGGGATAGTCTGGAAAGACATTACTTCAAAGAAACATTATTTCATTAAAATGGAAAAAGAAAAAAAATAGCTCATATCAGTCATTTAACTTCATGAATGAAAAACAACTGCAAAAATGTATTCTGTCTGATAAAAATTTTATCTCAAATAATGAAACCCATTAAATGTCAAATCTTCATATTGAAGTATTTTTGTACTTGTCAATAATCTTGTAATGTTTGCTATGTTAAGAGGGCAGTTTTCTTAAACATCCCATGCCAATGCATTGATATCCTTACGTTATATCAATGCCCTATAAATAAGGGCCAAGGCCAAAAAAAGTCCACCTTGAATTAGTGATGAATCAGATACTGAATCTGAGTTAATCACCAACTTACTCATCAAAATGTGAAACATTACATTACAAAGATGTGCTTTTGCCTACAGAATGTCCACCATGCCCATTCACAAACAAGACCATACAGCCTTGTAGAAAAGGACAACCCCTTTCTCTGTACAAAAAGACTTGTTTACACTATAGTACTCCATATGTCAATGACCTGATCATCTGATGTGTTCATTCCAAGGAATCTAGAATTGGCAGTTCTTTAGTCAACCAATCATCGTGTGCTTGTACAGAAATAATTAAAGTCATGGAGCAAAATTCAGACAACAATATCTCAAACCATTTCTATTTACTTAGATGAAAGAATATGGATACCTTTATTAAAATACATTTTATAAAAATAAATATGTATGTTGCAAGTTGGACATCGGCTTGCCTTTTAAATCTTAGTTGGAATGTAGTGAAAGCAAAATACAAAAAATTGGAGGAAATTGCAGCTTTCGGCAGATGTACAGAGTTGAGCAATGCCTACTTATGTAACAATATCCAAGTGCATGAATACAAGATGGGTTAATTTGCAAAAGATTCTTACAGCTGTACATGAAATGACAAATCAACACATATTGAAAATCAGCAAATGAAACATCGACTCTAAACTATATAGACTCTAAGTTACAAAATAACGTGCAACGGTAGAAAACAAAAACAGTACAATGAAATTAATCTCGAAAACAGTGAGCAGAAAACAGAGCACAAATGCACTTAATGTTATCACCTCCAAAGGCTATTCATGACTAGCGAATGTACACTGATACTGCAAGTCAGTTATGGAATAAAAGAACAGGAGTTAGGGTATGTAATGCAAGGTGTAGCATGGTTTATAATGCACTTAATTCAAACTGAGAGGCAGCTCATGCTGATTTTCTTAGCTTCTGGGACAGGGAAACATTGAATCATTCCCTTAAGCATAGTAGGTTAGCCTGAAAGTAACAAAGTATATATGGTTTACACTGAAAACCTTGAAATTGCATAGGTCGACCGGCATATGGTCGACTCGCAAGTTGGCAGAATGTTGAACCCAAATCGATCGACTACACTACAGCAAATGGGTAAGTGTAATTCAAGCATTTGGGTTCGACATTGTGCATGGGGATCACGTTTTAGTGAGGAACAGGGAATTGGCCCATTTTCTCACTGAAGTGCGATCTCAGAATTGGTATATTTAATGTGCAGGGGGTGCACCTGCAAAACAGTACAATTAATGTAACATTCACTGTACAATTTATAGTACATTAGTGTGCATAGCAGGAGGTGAGTGACATCATCTTCAGCTATGTTGAATACATCGAACCATGGTTGTCGATGTATTCATTTTCAGTTTGGTTTACTTTTCCATATTCTGAATTCCACATTTAGAGTTGACATTTTAAATAGTCGACCGAACCAGATTCAAAATGTCAGTAGTAAACTCTCTCTCTCTCTCTCTCTCTATATATATATATATATATATATATATATATATATATATATATATATATATATATGTATGGATCTAGATCTAATGGCCAAATCCAAATTATTTATATTCAGCCGAATTACACTTTACCAAGACCAGTAAACCAAAATTTCAAACTGCCAAAAACCCAAACGACTGAACCACCCTTTTCCAAACTCATATTGCTGAAACAACAACTGTCAAACATGACACTGCCCACCACCAACCCATGCATCCATTTACTGTAATTTTATTTAAATTAAATAGTTTAAACACTATTGTGCAGGGGGGCAAGCCCACCTGCACCCCCCACACCACCCCTACTTAAATATACTAACTCCAAGATTGCACTACTATGGGGAAAAGGATACATTTCCTCTTTTTACTTTTATTCAGATGGTACAGGAATCCTTCAATAACAAGCATGTCCCTACCTATCTGAGACTTCTCCGTAGTGTATATACATCCTAAGGTTCTGGGTGAGTCATGTGCCACGTTTGCCATGATGTAGGCAGGTATGGTATACAATTTAGAGCAAACCAGTGTTCTTTATATACTAAACATGCCAGAACTGCTTTAAAGTTCCAATTTGGCAATCTGACGTTCGGCAAAGTGTATTTTTGGCTAATAGCACTTTCGGCAAACTGGTCTCGGCAATTTAAGTTTCTGCTATATGTAATTTCGGCCATTAGATGTAGATCCAGATCTAGATATAGGGTCTATATTGCAACATCAAACGCTTAAAACAGTGAACGATGTTACATCGACACATTTTCAGCGAAAGCTGAAAATGTCGAATCCAAAGAACAGCGATTTCTTTCCGAGGGAAAGAAATCGCTGTTCCAACCCCGGCAAAAAAAAAAAACACATTACACACTTCCAAATGCATACACACATATCCAATCCTAATTATAACCCCCCAAAAACCAGTAA
>NC_056736.1:490800000-490880000 GCF_019279795.1 Protopterus annectens | reverse complement strand
ATATGCTTTGATGTATGCCTACTGATATCTGTCTGAAAAAGCTATCATCTTAAAGGAACATGACCTGATGTTATAGTGTCACTCTAATAATTCTAACCCAGAATGCTGAATTGTATTACACTCCATCCATACACTTTATTTTAACTTATTTGCCACAGCAAAAGTAACAGTTGGATCAAGCTAAAGACAGTAGGCAACATCTCCTTATCCCAAGCAAAGTTTCAAGATCATTCTGTCAGATGCTATGCAAGCATAGAAGCACTTTCCTTCTAGTGTGCATTAAGTCTGCCTGTGGGCATTCTGCCAGTAGAACTAGCTTGGTACACATCCCACTGTACATGGCACCTGTGGAGTGAGATGTAATCTCACTATGTGCCTAAATGACCACAGCCGAGTTCTCTCAACCCAGAGTTGTAGTAATACATGTATATATAAATATATGGGGCTAACTGAAAATGCCAAAATCGCAGATCGCCTACAATGAGAACACCGACACCAGAAGATCGACAACGGAGAAGACCGACAGTTGAGAATCCCGACGCTGAGAACACCGACATGTTAAGGTAAGTGTGCGATAGGGACGGACGTTAGGGTCAGGGTGTGGGTAAGGCAAGTGTGTGATAGTGACAGACATTAGGGTAGGGTGCAGGTCAGGTAAGTGTGTGATAGTGACAGAGTTTAGGTTTAGGGGTGGGTTAAGTGAGTTAGGGTTAGGGTGCGGGTAAGGTAAGTGTGTGATAGTGACGGACCTTAGGGTTAGGGTTTGGGTTAAAATTAGTGCATAGATAGTTGTTTATGTAAGGTTTAGTGTAGGTTTGCAAGGTTTTTGATGTGCTTGTGTTGTGTGTGTGTTTTTTGGGAAAGGTATTTGTTTTGTTGCTTGTCGGGATTTTGGTTTGTCAGGCATGTGAAGTTTTGTGTTCTTGAACTTTTTTTTTTTTTCGTGTCGGTTATTTCGTTGTCGGTGTTTTGGAGTGTCGGTGTTATCAGGTAGACATATATATATATATATATATAAAAACATTGCTTGCTGATAGCTAGCTACAGCTGTTTTTTACTCTCTTTTGAAATAGCACCAATGCTAAATGTTTGTAATTCCATGACATATCTTATTTAGAAAGATCTATTAAACATAATTTCAAGTGTCACTAACAAGTTAAATGTACTGAGATTTTTTTGATTTTGGATATACCTTCCTTAATAACATCTTTTGAAATAATTAGCATTACCTTATTTGAGTCTATGTGTGCTGAAGCTGTCAAATGATGGATTAGCAAAAGAACTTTGCAGCCATTTAGCATCAAGTTCAAATCAGTCTCTGACACCTACATAGAAAAGACTCTTGTTGTGGCGTTTCAAACATCAGTTATAGGGACCCCTGATACTCACAATGGCAGAAGGGAGCCTTTTAAGAGCATTAGGATAAGCATCTGTCATCACACTTTGTACAAGCCTGTTTCCAAGTTCTAAATATTCTTCAGATGCTACTTACAGAGAAACTGAGATTGTGTTAGGATGCTTAGGCATACAGCAAGTAACAGAGCTTGACAATCCCCTGTAGGACACCTGCGGGGAGTTGCAAGCAAGAACATCTGACTGTACTGAAATCTGCTCAGGAGTTTCAGTACCCAGCAAACAATAAGAAACACAAATAAGAAGCTTTATGCCAGGAAGTTTAGTTTACATTGCTACCTAACCCACATTTTTATCAAACCAATACTAACCAACCAGAGGATTTTTTTCCCCTGTTAATTAAAATTTTAGCTCTTTAGCATATGCTAATGAACTTATACACATTATAAAATCCTGCTTATCATAGCTGCAGATCAGCAACATTACACAGCAGTCAGGTATTGACCAGAAGCACTGCAGGGTACAGTTTTATGGATTTTAACTCTATCAGGTAGTTGGAAAAAGAAAGCCCAACCCATTTAATCTGTGGGCTTAAAACTGAGTAATATTTTTTTTGAGATCTCAGAACACTCAAGAGAATGACAGCAGTAACAGCAGCTCCTTCTTTTAACTCCTACAATTCTAACAACTCCCACTGCCCACTGCTAGCAGTGTATCTATCCATCATTGCATGGCTACAGGCACGAAGCCTCACCCTTGTCAGCCACAGTTTGTCCTTTAAACTTCTATAATTCTTACAATTCTGTTTTTCAATTGTCTTTGTCTAATGATCCATCTTTATAAGACTGCAGACATAAAACAAAAACTAAAAACAAAAATATCTTTGCGAGCCTGGGCAATATACCTGGCTGCCTTGTTGTTAGCACTGGGTGCATTATCTCTGAACTCCTGTAAAGGTTTTTCATCACAGACACAGCACATGGCATGTGTCTAATCTCTGGAAAACAGCAGTTGTTGTGCCTTTGTATAAATTCAATATTGTAACTGCCCCTGGTAATTATCATCCAATTAGACTCACTAGTATTATACGTAAAATCAAAGAACAGATCTTGATAAGCTCATTAACAGTGAATCTGGTACCTTACAAGCACTCACCTCTGGTTAGCATGATTTTTGTGAAAAGCAGGTCTTGCTTGCTTGATTTGAGTGCCTTTTTTGCAGGTGTGACTGAAACCATAGACGAGGGTAATTCTGCTCATGTCAATTACCTCCTTCTTGCAAAGTCAATCAATATGATTGCTTTCCCATGTGGGCTTTCCTGATAAACTAACCATATTAATTATCAACTTGTACATTACTCAGAGGTTTAGTAATAGACTCTCTGATAATACACAAAGGTTAAGAGGTAGGGTACATTCTCATCGGACAGTTTACTCAGTTATGGAGTCCCTCCAGGCCCTGTGCTAACCTAACTAGGCCCTGTGCTGAGACTGCTTCATTTTGGCACCTATTTTTCTGATGTGAAAATAGATGATCGACCTTCATTAGCTCTGGGGATCTCTGTAAACTGGGTTTCATTATTGATTTCAGTGCAAACTCTTATATTCTCCAAATGGTCTAGGGAGAGTCAACAATTGGTGTTCTGATCATGGCTTTAGAATTAATGTGAAACCATGTAGTGCACTTGCATTTACAAAACAAGTCTTCCTCAGTGAATATCACACATCTAGTACCCAACTTAAGGTCAATATTATCTTTAATGTTGGAAAAAATATTGTCTTCAATGTTCTAGACATTTTTACATCAATGAACTGTCCACTGATCATTGAGTATTAGTTACATTAACAAAATAGTTTTCCATTGTCCAGTTAATCATCATTCATCATAGATGTATTATCAAATTCAGAACAGGTCTTAGCACACCCAAAGTATTCCTCTGTCATTAGGATGATTATTTATTAATTTTTTAGTTTTTGCACTTTTTGGCCCACCCGTTGACCATCAGATCATCTCTCACTGAATCAGCCCATTTATGTCTTTTGTCAAGTGAGATCTGTCTGAGAGACGTCAATATTCAGATAGCCATCACGAATGGTAGATCTGTCTGAGAGATGTCAATATCCAGATAGCCATCAGGGACGGTAGATCTGTCTGAGAGATGTCAATATCCAGATAGCCATCACGGATGGTAGATCTGTCTGAGAGACGTCAATATCCAGATAGCCATCATGGATGGTAGATCTGTCTGAGAGACGTCAATACCCAGATAGCCATCAGGGATGGTAGATCAGTCTGAGAGACGTCAATATCCAGATAGCCATCATGGATGGTAGATCTGTCAGAGAGACGTCAATATCCAGATAGCCATCAGGGATGGTAGATCTGTCTGAGAGACGTCAATATCCAGATAGCCATCAGGGATGGTAGATCTGTCTGAGAGACGTCAATATCCAGATAGCCATCAGGGATGGTAGATCTGTCTGAGAGACGTCAATATCCAGATAGCCATCAGGGATTGTAGATCTGTCTGAGAGACCTCAATATCCAGATAGCCATCAGGGATGGTAGATCTGTCTGAGAGACGTCAATATCCAGATAGCCATCACGGATGGTAGATCTGTCTGAGATGTCAATATCCAGATAGCCAATCACGGATGGTAGATCTGTCTGAGAGACGTCAATATCCAGATAGCCATCACGGATGGTAGATCTGTCTGAGAGACGTCAATATCCAGATAACCATAACGGATGGTTTGAGATTTTTTTTCCATTTTTGCCCAGTTTATATTACTTACACACAAAACATGGTGCAATGGGCTATTCGTCTTCCTGTTCCACCTTACTAATACTCACTTACTCTAACCTTAACCTTGATCCTAAACTGAGACTTACACTTGACCTTAGAAAAGTGTTTCCCATAACACTGCTACTATACATGACATCTCAGATGCAGAACATATTCACAAACACAGACACATATATAACAACTAACTTAAGCCCGACTCTACCATTAAAACTCACATAACCCCCACAAATACTCCTATATACTATCTCCTTAGCTAACCCTAACCTTAATCCATACAAAATTTCATAGACAAATTACCACTTACTTAATCCACAAAAGTCTTACCTTTACAATCCCATGTATGTAATATCATACACACACACACACACACACGCACACACGCACACACGCACACACACACACACACACACACAGACACACACACAAACATGCACAAAAATACATACACACAAACATACACGTACATGATTATTTACATATCGGTCTACTTCACAAACCCAAAATACCATATAACCAACTTTTAAATAACTGAGACGGGTGTATGACACCCATTTGGAAGGACACAATGTCATAACCCTGGAGATCAATGCCAAAACGTCAAATGAAAAAAATATTGGCACATACTGCTCATGTTCCACAACAGCAAGTGTTTTTGCAGGGGGGCAATCCGCCCTGCACTCTCCCACCCCCCTGCTAAATATATACTAATTTGGAGATCACACAATCCCTAGGGAAAGTGCATATTCCCCAAACCTGGGAGTTGTCAATCTCGCACAAATTTTGACCAAATGGTGTTGACCAAACATGTATTGGCATTGTGTCCATTTCATTTGGTGGCCTACACCTATATATATATATATATATATATATATATATATATATAAAAGAGAGAGCTAGATCTATAAATATATATTTGTGCGTGTTTGTGTGTTTATGTCTCATCAAACTTAGAACACTCATAAGAGTGACTGCAGAAAGAATCAACATTTTAGATCCATCAAAAATGAACAAAATCAACAAAAATAAAAAGTTTTTTTTTTTTTTTTGCTGGGGGGGCAAAAACTTCATAGAAAAGAACGTTCATTTTTATTTGCAGGTTCGATAAGAATTTGCTCATATGAGTATTCACTTTTTTAACCTACAACCACAAACACACACACACACATGTATATATATATATATATATATATATATATAAATATATATGTACACATATTTATATGCACACAAACACACATGTATACATGGTTAACATACAATCTGTCGAACACACAGAATACCAACAGCTGCTTTTACTGTAATAAATCATATTATGGTAATGATTGAGTATCGGAGTTACCAAAAGGAATAACATTGAATGGCTGCTTTAATGAGGAGTGAGTATCAGTATGTGAGTATTCGCAGGTTAGGACTAAAGCAAGGACTAGGGGTTAGGATAGATTTGCATGGTCGAGTCCAGGTGTGTTAATGTTTGTGCATTGTGGTTAGAGTTAGGGCTGGGGAAGGGGGATAGATTTTGTTTTGTGCATGTATGCGGTCATTTGTTAATTGTGTTCACTTGTCTTGTTCAGTATCACTGTTTGGAGAAGGGGTTTTAGTAACATAATGTGGAGGCTTGGGGTTAAGAGGCAAGGATTGGCTTATGGTTAAGGTTTGCACACGAGTGAGGTGGTGTAGGGGCCAGATGTCCTGTAACAAGCATGTGCAAAGCATGGTCAGTTGGATTTTGCATTTTAGTGATGCGTTAAGCACGGTACACAGTTATGCTGACATCTGACACCCCCCATCTGTTATACTCAGACAGCTCACACTGATGAAAACAAACAGACTGACAGATGCACAAATACACAAACACACACACACACACACACACACACACACACACACACACACACACACACACACACACACACACACACACACACACACACACACAGTTAAAGTGACAATGAGCCAGAGCATGCTTGTTTGTAGTATTATTATTTTAAGAGGAACCATCCAAAAGCATCAGATGACAGAAAATGAGGACAGTGTGATGTGGGGGGCACTGTAGTTGGACATACCTCCCAGACATAAGTATGAAAAAAGCATGAACTCAAATGGTCTTGTAACAACATAGACAAGCCCTCAGAGCTGATATCACATGATTTTCAGTTGAAACACTCATTTTGTGCATCAGGCATTTGATCCAAGGCTTCCCGAAAAGTAGATTCGATGGCAACTTAGTTAAGTTAGACATAGCACATTGTGTAATTTCTATCAGTCTCATACCTTTTTAGGCAAAAATATCAAATCTCTCTCTTTTCCTCTGCCAGGTTCATCTAAAGGAGTTCAGACAGAAGGGAAACAACAGCGGCAGAAGGAAAATGAAGTTCATTTTGACCTGTCAAATGCTGAATTCTGGCAAACAACTGACAGCACTACTCTAGTTTTAAACAAGCCTGAAGCAGACAATTCCCTAGGCTAAAATGGATTTTCTGCTAAAATCTGATATAAGCTACTGGCCATTTTCAACTCAAGTACTTTTTGTACTCAGCTAAAACATGTATACAATTTTCATTAACTGTCAAATTAAAAAATACGTATTATTCATTAACTGTCTAAATAAAAAATTAAATTTTTACACATTTCTTCCACTAATGAAATCTATATAGTATCATTAGTAACATTTGACTTCTGATTTAATTACCTGTTTTCAAATTTAATTATCTGTTTTCAAAGAAAACACAGTAAATCCATGCATCCAAACACATTTTTATAATGCTTTCATATCACTTAAAAAATTAAAGTTTGTCAGGAAGGATGAGGTTGGCATAATGGTTAAGGTGTTTACCTTACAGTCACAAGGTGCAGGGTTTGATTCTCACATGGGCTAATTGGCTAGGCTTAAAATGGCCCACAAGGGCACTTAGCCTAGTATGAACTGTTGTTACATGATGCTAGAACATCCACTGCCCACATTATTGTGTTACATCCAGCAGACCAAATGCAGAGTCTGGGGCAGATACCTGAATTTATCTTCTACTGGATAAAGCTTTGCTGGAACATTCTTCCAGATAAGGGTCACTTTTTGTCAGTGCCAGTGCAGTCATTATTAGAAATATTTCTAGAAGGATAATATATGAAATGACAAAAGCTGTTCTGTACTTAGGCTAAGAAAGCAGATGCCACCCAAACCAGCATGGACAAAGCCATTTTTTTTCGACAATGGTTTACAAGAGCTGTTGTATAAATACAGATTAAGCACAGCACCCAATCTAGCTAGTGTTTTATTTTAAGCAATTATAATTGAAAATATCTTACCACAAGATGATTAATGCATGTTCTGCAAATAGATAGAATTAGAGAACTCCAATGGCCTCTACAATACCTGTGCAAAGATGAACATTTTGGACAGAAGGACATATTGAATACTGCTCTTCCTAAATCAGTGCATCAGCTATCAAACAAAGTCTTTCTTCCAGCAACCTGATAATGCTGATCTGTTTTAGATGGAACACACACCCCTGCCCTCCTTTCTAAAAAAAAAAAGGGTTCATAATACATTACTTAATTCCAAGAGTACTGTCCAAGCCTTCCGCACAATATTGAAAGCATGTTAACCATGTCACCCCAACAATGCCTATCATCTCCAACATTTCCATATAGATCTCATCCACTCCCACTGAAGAATGGTTTTCTTCTCACAGTGACCTCACCTACCAAAATTGATCCAGTTCTGTCTTCAGCTTATAGCACTACTTCCAAAGAGAAGACAATATCCACTGGACCTAGAAGGTCCTCAACATGTTACTAATATCTCCCAACACTATCACCAATAACGGTCAGCATTTTTATACTCTTACTGAGCACAACCTGGACAATATCCAGCCTGTACTTCCTGAGTTACAAGATGGCTTGCCACAACCTCCTTGAGGCTGTCCAAAAGTAAAACTAAACAGCATTGACAACTTCCTCCCACACATGGGTCTTCATTTCAGAGACCACCATAGCTGCCTCCTTCCTTGCCTGGTAGTAATTATTTGTATAATTAAGTGACCCCCTTTCACTGGCAATTTATGGTAGAACATGTCTGATGGTAGGTGACACATGCTCTAAATTGTCTTAGGTATTTTTCAGAAGCTCTAATACTTGAGGTCACGCCACTGATATACCAACAGAACTTTTTGCTAGAAATTGAATACCAGAGCAAGTCATAATGACCCTCATTGAATAGCAGTTGAATTCTTGATATTCCTTCATAAAAATGCCATTTAATATATTACATCTGCCACATGGCATTCAGCAACTAATAGTGTTTATAGCCTGAACTATTTCTGGTTCTCATACTGAATTACTGTTCTGTGAATCATACCTCAGTCCTATTGATCATTGAACATCCTCTTCATTCAAGATTCGACTTGCTGCGGCCAAATCTGCAAAAGATTGCCCATGACTGACAAATGAAGCAAAAACAAAAACAAAAATAAATAAATAAATAATGCATGTAGCCTTACCACTGGTCATACAGCCTTTGCCTGGAGTTATCAAAGAGATTGTAAATAAGTTCCTTTTGCAATTAAGGTAAAGTCAGGAACACTGCCTTACAAGGGTCATATGGCCACAGGCATCATTTGGTGGTGCTGACTTGATCAACTATTGTTGTTCCTCTACAAAAAAAAGTATTATTAGGCAGTGTTGACATGCATCTCCCTTAAATCTTTTGAGGCTGCAACATCATGGGCTATACCTAGAAAAGGGACCTAGTGAGGAACAGCATTACCCAACATGCATTCATAGGCATCCATGCAGACTAACTGAGACTGTTTATTTAGCCTTCTTATTCTGTTGTTTGGGGCCTAGAGAAGTATGTATATGCATGTATTTTGTATTTTTATTTAATTTAATTTTATTTATTTATTTATTTATTTATTTATTTGGAAAGGCTGATTGGGACTAGTTGCCTATTTTCAGATGAGAAAAGCTCCAAGAAATAAAATGTTTGCATAAAAGTAGAAATTCCATAACATGTTATAACAAGATTCAAGTTTTAAATAATCTTAGCCATACATGTATATATATATATATATATATATATATATATATATATATATATGTGAGATTCGGTTACATTTTCATATAAAGGACACAAAACAGAAAAAAACATAATCATACACATATAGTTGTGCAAGACATTTGAGGACTTGTTGCAATTTTTTAGTAGATTTTATGGCTGGATAGAGAGCCAGTCAATGGGTAAACTCTAGTTACATAGTCTGGAGGTTCTTAGCTGATCTTTTAGTTATGTTTTAAAGGACTTTAACATATTTTTGACTATGTTTTGGTTTGTAAAGAAATATTTGGAACATTGGGTTCAACTAGACTAAATTGTTTGGAATATTTGGATAAACATTGCCAGTATCTAATGGATAAGATTCACATGGAAGTCATCTGTATCAACCTTCAGTTAGGCCATCAGTGTTGGACTTTCAGGAAATAATGATAATAATAAAACAAATAATAATAAAACAATAAAAAAATACTTGTTTGTCTTGGGGAGGAGTTATATGCACTAGTATGAGTAATATACATGCTAATGTGTGATCATCTGTTAATGTATACATCAGATTCATGTACAATACTGTTGATTGCTAATGCCTTGTTCCCATTCAGAATGAAAGGCTAGCTATGCAAGTAAATTAATTGAGAAGCAACTCACAGTACCTTACCTTTGTTCCTTACATGAGTATTCTTTTTGCTAGTATCTGTACACACTGCATGTTTTTTTAAAGAATATGTTAAGAAAATTGTGAAGATATGTGATAAAAAATAACAAACAGAAAAGACTGTTTTTCCTCATTAAACTAAAGTGTTAAATACACTATTTAAAATATGAGGAAAGCAATTCTGAAGTCACGTGAGATAGAAATGAAGAAAAATGTGTTTCTAAAGGTTAGACATTAGCTAAAAAAGGTAATTATATAAAATAATGTTGGTTGGAAAACTGATGGCTGATTACACCATATAATGGAAAGAAAAAAAGGATTCCAACAAAAAAGAAATTTCCAGGAAATTAAAGTGTTAGTTTAATGCAATGAGGCAGAAGTCAAAGAAAAATGAAAAAGCATTTTAATGATTAGATAATTATCATTTCATTTAATTAGGGAAAAAAAGAAGGCAGAATTCCTAAAAGGAAAGGTACAGTCCTAGTAGATGCACTAAAGAGCGAGCATGTGGATTTAACAGTAGACAAAGCGCATGGATTTGATGAGATGCTACCAAGTATATCTATGAAAACTGAGGGTGAGTATATCTGAATCTTAATTTATGGTTAACATTATGACACTACACTTTATAGAAATACTGAATCAGTGTTGAGGTTTTGTCAGTACTTAGAAAGGAAATAAAATTACCCACTTAATTATAGTAATAATCTTAAAAAGAGTGTATCTATTTTATTTTATTTCATTCACATTTGGTTACCGGTGTTGTGCACTGATCAATACTAACCAATTTCAGGCTCAGCCTGGGTGAACAAAACATTTCACAATCAAAAAATACAGAAATGTAAGAAATAACAGAAGAGTTCAGACTAATTACATAGAAAGAACAGCGTATATATATTCTAGTGCACAAGTACAGTGAAACGTGCAATCAAGCAGAGTATAATATACAATATATACATTAGTTTCTAAACTGAATCAATCTTCAGTGAATCCTGAGAGAGAAGGAGAAGAGACATGGAAAAGATACAGATTAGATGATATGTCCTGTGTTAAAGCAGGAACATTTGGCTTAAACAAAGAAATGCTTTTTTGGCATTCTGAATTTGGAATATGTGTTGATTTCCTTAATGTTGATGTTGATGGGGGCAGCTTGCCAAAGATTAGGTGACTGAAAGGAGAAAGCATGTGCAGTTCTGTGGATGCGTGGGTTAAAGGTGTATAGACCAATATAATTAAGCCATGTACAATGACTGGACACCAAAATGGTGAGCAAAGGTAATCTTGTATTTACTGTACATGGAAGTTTAAAATAGCTATCACTCAGAAAGTGGTTGCAGAAGCTCTCTGATATGGGAGACAACTTGAAGATGGTGACCTGGATAAAAGAATGGCAAAGACAGATGTGAGAAGGTTATAATTAGTGTAGAAAAACAGAGCAGAACAGTAAGATATTAAGTGGACTGCCAAATGGGTTACTTATGAATCATCTTTTAATGCTTAGAGTGCAATGGCTAGCACTCCAGTCTCACAATGCTTGGTTCTCTATTTCATTTCCAGCTGAGGTGCTTTCTGTCCACAGATGTCTTCCACATACTCAGGTGGGTTTTCACAGTGGAGTTATGAACTCTGCCAGCTTGTGAAAGTCATGCAAATAGGCTGACAATTTATCCTAAAAATTTAATGTGTTTTTATGTCTGTCTGTATATATCTGTCGCTCTCTATCTTTGTCTATGTGTTTTAGTGCACATCCTGTAGACCTTACAGCAGACAAGAAAAGCTGTAGGTTTTATTCCAACTACTGGATGAGACAGGCTCTATATTCCCAGGAATAAATATATGCAAAATGCTGAAATGATCGCACTGAAAAGCAAAGCAATATTTACTCACAAGATGAGAAAACACCAAATGTCAAAACTTTCTACCACTTTAGACCTGGGAGCAAGAGCTATAAAGAGTCCTGCAGGGTCCAAGTCTTGGAATTTGGCATTCTAACTCCTGGCATTTGGATATGTTCAATGCAATCATTATGTCATTGTGCATTTCTACAATGAGGTCCATGATATTATAATAATGTTATTGAGCATTTATTATTTATAAGTTTCTGGCAAAATGTTTTAATATTTTATTTTGGCAGTGTTAACACAACAATAGGCATGTTGTTACTTCTGTATGAAAGAAGGCATCTACATACAGTTGCAATTTGTCCCTTTGAAAAATTAAGTTTGCCGCTTTGTTTCCAATTTTATTTTAAAGTCTGACCTTTAAAATGGGGGGAATGTTAGTGCTGAATAGAAGAATATCACAGTGTAGTCTAGGCTGCTACAGAGAAGTGCTGTTTCTATGATGACATTTATCCAACAGCATTTTATTTTAAATAACTCTGTTATATGAGTTCAGTATAAAGCTTCTGATTTTGCTTTATTGAAAACAATGCTGTGAGCTTGGTTGTGTTAAGGGCATGTGTTTCAGCTGTCTTGTTTAATAATATGAAGAGTGATGGGAATATGGAAGTGAGTTCAAGCATGAACTTCTTGAATGTTAGGAGCTTAAAAGAAAATGAGGTTACAGACAAGGGAGCACATCATTCTGTTATATTCTACCTGATACCATATTACATATTCAGAGGTCTTTGCCAGTCAGCATTATGACTCTGACCATCCGTTTTCTAAGAAAATATGCATTGCTGTTAGTACAATGATTTCCGATGCACAAAGGTAGTTTAAGGAGCAGTAGTGTTTTTTGATTAATGTCAGTAAGTACACATTTGTTCTAATAAGTTATCGAAATAAAATAAATATGCATTGCTGTTTTATGAAACTGATATTTAATATTTTATAAGATTAAAACACATAGTTGTCAGTATCCAGGAGACTGTACGTAGTGTAAAGCAATGTTACATAACTTCTGATCTCATCTGTGCTGTCATGTTTCTGTAAAATTCTTAGCGGCAATTAATACTTCCTGCAGATAGCTGATAGTGCACAACTGAAAAGTATATCATGTGTCATGTGTTATCAAAGATTACATAGCTATGAAAAGTAAAACAGATGTTTTGGGCAAGGATCACCAGGCTTTACATGTATTATTGTATATGTGGGCAGGTAATCAAAGGATGTTTTTTTTTAGTATGTTGTGGAAAAACAACGCATGATCCTTTAAGCCAGTTAATATCACACTAAGAATGTGGAGTGGGAAAAAAGAAAGCATTTTACAAAATGGAGTCATGTACATACAAATGAAACTTCATAAATAAGCTATTAAACTTCCTGTATATGTAGCTAAGAGAGATTATACCCCACTTTCTGGTACCAAATGCTTAATGACAATCAAGCTGAACTAACAAGAGATTTTAACTTTATCGTTGTATATTGGATGTCATGTTACAAAACAATGCAGCAAAATTCTCAAAAGAGTTTGGGACCCCGAATGGGACTGAAGTAATTATGTCACTGAAACCTGAATGCAAAATAATGTTTTGCTGACCTCATCACTTATTCTCTGTGAGTGAAAGCAGAGATGACAGTAGTGCACCTTACTGAAACTGGAGTGCAATTAAGGGACATGTATTACTAAAGTTAAACTCCACTTGGAATGAGCACTGTACTTGCCAATGTCTGGAGCAGTATAAAACAGATATTTTGTGACTTTGCTAATGTACAGTAATATTTGGATGGCATACCTGTGATAGGCAGAAATATGGAATAATTCAGATTGTGCATTGGGAAAGAAAAAATATAATTGTTTCAGTCAGCAACAGATATCAAGTATTAGATAAATGGTTTTGATGTGTAACATATCTTCTTTTGTTCTTATACTCATTTTGCAGCAGTGTTAGCCAATCATCAAAAAAATACAATGCATCTGTAGCCAATTTGTTCCCCTGTTCTGCGTGTCTTCCAAGAAACCATGGAAGTGGTTTATACACAAGGGCATCGTCATTAAAATCCTAACTCTGCCATTACTGGCTAGTGTGAGCACTTGTTTCATTGTAGGGCATGCTAAACCAGCCCTTTGCTGGTGCATGCTTATACCCATCAGTTGCATGCACTAGTGTAAAAGTCCATTTCATGGTAGGACATCCGAAACCCTCCACTTAGTTGTGCATGCTTATACCCATCAGTTACATGCACTAGTGTAAAAACGCATTTCTTGGTAGGACATCCTAAACCCTCCCCTTAGTTGTGCATGCTTATACCCATCAGTTACATGCACTAGTGTAAAAACCCATTTCATTGTAGGGCATCCTAAACCAGCCCTTTGCTTGTGCATGCTTATACCCATCAGTTACATGCACTAGTGTAAAAACCCATTTCATGGTAGGACATCCTAAACCCTCCCCTTAGTTGTGCATGCTTATACCCATCAGTTACATGCACTAGTGTAAAAAAACATTTCATGGTAGGACATCCTAAACCCTCCCCTTTGTTGTGCATGCTTATACCCATAAGTTACATGAGTTAGAGTGAGCACCTTTTCATTGTAGGATATTCTACTTCCTCCCCCTGCTTGGGCATGCTTATACCCATAAGTTACATGCACTCGTGTAAAACCCCATTTCATGGTAGGACATCCTAAACCCTCCCCTTAGTTGTGCATGCTTATACCCATAAGTTACATGTACTAGTGTAAAAACCCATTTCATGGTAGGACATCCTAAACCCTCCTATTAGTTGTGCATGCTTATACTCATCAGTTACATGGGCTAGAGTGAGCACCCTTTCATTGTAGGATATTCTACCCCCCCCCCCCCGCTTGGGCATGCCTATAACCATAACTTATATGGGTTGTGTGAACACACTTTTCATTGTAGGGCATCCTACACTCTCCCCTTACATGGGTATGCTTATACCCATAAGTTACACGGGCCCATGACCCCAGTCCTTGCCATTTTATTGCTGTTCCTGCTTCTGCTTGAATGGTAACAGTTAGATGACTGAAATTACCTTTTATTTATTTATTATTTATTTATTTGACATTTGTTTACCAGGATGGTCTGACTGGGTCTACTGAGCCCATTTTCAGCAGAGGCCGGGGGAGAAAAGCTCCACATATAGTACAATACAAATACAGTATAATCCAATACAATATAAACTACATGAGAAATACTGTACAAAAATAAGTTGAAAGAACATAAACTATGTTACAAGATGTTGCAGGATATACTACACATTTAGACAATTCTATAGAGTTAAAACATTATAGACAATTATAGTCACTCTCACCATATACATAGCCTATGAGTAGATAGTGTACAAAAATAGTATATAGGTCGTGCCATATATAACATTGGCTATTATAGTACATAAAAAAATCGAATGTCAATTACAGTAAGAAAAATAATAGCCAGGACATTAGTGATGCAGAAAGACAGTAAGAGAGTTAAGCATTGCAGCCTGAGCAGTAGTTTACGGATATGATATAGAAACAGAGAAGGTTTTAGAAGAGACTAAAGATCTTGCAGACTGTGAGGGAGTGAAATGTGACAGAATAGGGGGATGAAGCTAGTGTGGAAGTAAAGGAAGAGCTGAGCATTACACAGGCTTTATGCAGGAGCAGAGCCATGTATTTTTGAGATGATTTTTTAAAGAGGCTTTGAAATGGGTTAGGCCAGGCATAGACCTGGTTGCGGGAGGTAGTGACTGCCATAGTATAGAAACAGGGTATGAATACAGATAGTGACCTGGTTTTCTTGTAGGTTTTGAGATAGCTATGAGATTTTTGTCTTCTGATCATAGGGATCGATTTGGTGTGTAAAGTGTCACTAAACTAGCTAGTGCTGGCCAGACAGAAGGCTTGAAAATAAGGTTATGCAAGAAGGTTAACTGAAAAAAGGCAGGATGGTTTGGGAGTGCAAGCCAGTTTAGTTCTAGTAGTGGTTTACAGTGATGTGTGTGTATGATATTTAGAGTTTGTGGCAAACTTTGCAAATTTGTTGTAGCACTGTTCCATCTTGCTTAAGGTAGAAGTTTGTAAGTTAGTTAGGATAGGAGCACCGTAAAGAAGGGAGGGAAGTAAAATGTTTTTGCAAGGCTAGTTTTGATTGCTGTAGTAAAGAAATGTTTGTTTCTATATAAGAGTCCCAGTTTTGATGAGTTTTCTTTATATTTTGCTGTATATGGGGGTCAAATTAAAGTTTATTGTCAATGATCAGTTTGTTTTCCTGCACTATTTCTATAACAGTGTTGTCAGATGCAAGGATGTTGAAATGAACAGTGACACGGGAGGTGTTTTGGGGGTGAAAGAGGACTACTTTAGTCTTCTTTGGATTAAGAAAGAGTTGGGCATTTCTTAGCCAGGATTCGACTGCAGTAAAGGACTGTTGAGCTATTGAAAGTAATTCTGGTAGTGATTGAGCAGTACAGATTATGGTGGAATCATCAGCATATTGAATAAGGGTTCCAGGATGAGAGGCAGTGTGAAGGTTGTTTGTGAATATGTTGAAGAGTAGGCGTCTGAGGATGGAGCCTTGAGGGACTTCAGTAGGGTTGTGGAGAGTTCATTGGACCATTTCACTGCATGTTTACTATCCTTGAGGTAGCTCTGAAATCATTTTACTGTGTTATGTGAGAAGCCTAAGTTAGACAGTGTGTTCAATATTAAGGGGTGAGGCACTGTGTCATAGGCCTTGGAGAGATCAAGAAATACTGAGGCTGTACAGCATCTTGCATCTCTGGTCTTGTTCACAGTGTCTGTAAATGATAGCAGGGTTGTAACTGTGCTGTGCCTGGATCAGAGTCCATGTTGGGTCTTGGTTAAAAGATTGTTTTCAATAAATATTTCATTACCTCCCCTTTCCCACATGATGGTAAAGCCTCTGCAGACCAATACTCCCTTCATTCCTTGCACAGCTCATCCAATACCTAAGCTGCTATTCAACTTGAGGGTATTAGGGCATTTTCCTCATAAATCACAAATTTGGGGGCATTGAATTATAACATATCTATGTGACAAACATGACCTTTTTTTCTTGAAGTGGCCCAAATGTATGTATTCACCATTGCAAACCATTCTGCCACCCAGTGCTACCACTGACAGCACTGTCCCACCGGTCTACATTTAGTGTTTTGGACTAATTTATATGACCTACCCAGGAATATCAGTTCTCTTTTTTTAATATAACTAATTTATGCTGGATTATTTGATGACTTTATTGTTGTATTTTCCATATCGCTACAAACATGCATGAGTAACCATCTGAAATTATTTGAAATATAATGACAATAAAGATCAGGAAGAAATGGAAAAATAATATTGTTTTTTAGTTTGGGTGGTGCAAGGACTACCTGTGCACATTTATGCATATTTATGAACAACTAGCCAGTAAGCAGAGTACAAGATTTCTTCTGAAGATTGGATATAATGCTGATGAATATTCACCATTGCTTTACTTTTTTGATATCCTTTATATGTGTATTAGAAAAATTTTGTGCAAAGAAAACAAGGGTCAAGAATAAAAACACATCAGCCTTTTATACCTGATGCTATATGCAACATGAAAATATGGGCAATTGGATCTAATAAAGATCAGAAGACGTTTCAGTGTTAAATAAGTTCACCATTATGAAAAGTATGGTTTATCTGTTAAGGAACGGGAACACTTCACATAATCGAATTACTGAAATCCCGAATTTCATATGGTCGAGACCATATGATCGAGATTTCAGTAAATAGAATATGTGTAGTGTTTAAAAATAAGAGTTTACTTACTTTAATACATTGCGTGCACACAGAGGCAAGGATTCTTGTACGCTCTGTATGTACGTAATGTTTTATTTTTTTTGCGGTGTTGACAGGAAATGAGAAATCTCCCGTTTTACACTTCCGCATATAGCGCAAGAGGGGAGATTTCCCATTTCCCCACTGTAGTGCAATCTTGGAGTTGGTATATTTAAGTAGGGGTGTGCAGGGAGGCAAAGCCCCCCTGCAAAAGCGAAGTTTGTCTTTTTTTTTTTTTTTGTTGGTTTCGCTTCAGAAATTCGAGTTTCCGAAACTCGATCTTTTGGTTTTGGTTATTTGCAGTTTGAGATTTTGTTAATTCGAGCTTCTGAAGTGAATCCGTTAAGGAACACATCTGTTGTACACAACAGATGCAAACACTGACTATACTGAGATCTATAACAGAAACTGTGTCTTTGAGTGGGATTCTAAGACAAATTCTCCTTAAGTCCTTCAGTGGAAGTTACAAGAATCTTCCAGGTGTGTGTGTGTGTGTGTGTGTGTGTGTGTGTGTGTGTGTGTATGTGTGTGTGTGTGTGTGTGTGTGTGTGTGTGTGTGTGTGTGTGTGTGTGTGTGTGTGTGTGTGTGTGTGTGTGTGTGTGTGTGGTATTTGTGTGCTCTTTCATGCATGTGCGCGTGTGTCTGTGTGTGTATTTTGGGGGGTGGTGTGCAGGGAATGGAATCAAGGTTGTGATTTTCAGACTCAATGGTAGTAACACATCACAGATGGAGACACTATATGATATAAATGCAAATCCATGGGAAGACCATACTTTACAGAGGAAGTTATAAATGCAAATCATGGAAGAAAAGATTGCATATAAAGAATGGCAGGCAAAAGCCCCAATGCAATCAGTAGGCATTAAGTTCAGGAAGCAAAAAACAAAGTCTGTGAACAGAATGCAGACCATAGACTGAGCTCAGTAATTACAACGGAAATAAAAGGCACGGATAAAAATGTCTTATAGAGATAGATCACTATATAATAATGATTGAGGTTGGATGGAGGAAATGCATGTAGACAGAAGAGAGTTGTGCTCTTCCATCAAGGCAGGCAACATAAAATGAAGCCACTGAGTAGAGAGTATTAAAGGGCAGGAGAAGGAAGAAGATAGCACAGCTTGACTGTATCTCATGGCAGCTCAGGTAAGGGAGTGTAATTTAAGGATAATAACTGAGTTTACTGAAAAAGAAACAGAAAAAAAAGAAACAAAATATGAAATTTAAAATATGTGCCAATAGGTGAACTGCACCTTCATTTCAGTCAAAAGACCGATTCTGGAAACTGTAAATATAAAACTGACTGCCTTTCTGAGATGTCAGTCCATGCAGTTTCATGAAAAACCTTTTGGAATGTATTCCCCAATGTGAAAGTCTTAATATGGTGCCAAAACAGTAGATTTGTAAATACTGGTACTTACTGGTAACACTGTCTCAGCAAAAATTCAACAAGCTCCTTAAAGAACACCTAAAATCTCTGTGCTTCAGTGGAAAAAATGTAGTCATTTAAATTATCCACACAATACTTTAAATGTACTCTGAAGCTTATATTATGACTTCATCTGTTAGGGCCAGAGAGAAAACAAGAAATTTATCAGACCATCCCTGATGGTTGTTTGAATGATAAAATCTGGAGACATTATACAGTTCATCCGTTCTGTCACATACCCATTATGGTTCTCATCAAAAGCCTGCATGAATGTATATTTGTTCATTACTGTTTGATCCCAGTGTCTGTCCATCATTAGCCCTTTCACAGTCAGTTAGTCCACTTGTTCCCAGTGCCAGCACTGCTAAGTGAATCCATCTACCTAGGTCAGAGTGAGGGTCATGTTTGAATATCTAAAGATACTTTGCTATCTAGCTCATGTATTATCCCTTGAAGTTACAACAGTCAGTTATATTTGCTGGATGAAAATGTTTATCCATTCCACTTCAGGCATTTCCGTCAAGCAAACCCTTCCAATTCAGTGAGTCAGGGATCACACAGTGGGTCCATCTGCCAATCAGACTGCAACACGGTCTATTAATACAGTAGAAAAGACACAAGGGTGACTAACTCTGGGAAGGGAATTGTCATCACTTAGTTATTAGCAATACTTTGAAGAGCTTCATCACGAGGCTCTATATGGAACACCATAATCCAAAGATTCCAGTTCCTTGAATATACCTGCCCACCCTGCAAAATGCCTTACTACCCCTGGGTCTATAGCAATATCAGTTACATGCATATTCCTGAGTGCTTTGTTATGCTTATAAAATGAGCATTTGCATGTTTATAAATACCAGTATTGAAATTATCTGGATTCCATAACAAAAACATTTATTTTATATTAAATTTTGATGTAAAATTCTCAACCCACTAGTTGTTATATGTGCTTTCAATGTAGAACAAAATGCATTTCTATCTTAATTTTAAATATAAGGGCTTCTATAGTCATGGTGATATCCAATAAGTAAAGACATGGTTATTTTATAGTTTTTTCTTTTTACTTAAAAATGTTATAGTTATAAGCAATACTGTTCCCCAGATTTAATAATCTGCCATGCAGGACTAGCGTAGTCCTGCACAGAAGTGCCCGTTTAGGAGCAGGATGGCAATGCGCCATGCATATTAATGATACGAGCTGCCCGAGCTCCTAGGCTTACATGGAGTGTCTAAGAGTGCAGGGAGCATGTCTGAGAGCAGTGCTCTCAGAATAAACATGCCCCCGCAATGTAGAACAGCAGAAAGGGGAATACAATGAGTGAGACCGCTCACAGGTGACCGCATATTCCTACCAACAGTCCCCCTTGTGTATAACAGCAACAGAATATAGAAATAAAATAAATAAGTCTTTTATTTTTTTTTTAACAATCTAATTACACCTAACCATACGTGCGTGGGTGTGCCCATCACTTAGCCATGGTTAAAGCAGCTTAAAAGGCTGAAGAGGATAACAAGGAAGATATATGCAAATGAAGCAGCATAGCAATAGTATAGTGGTTAGAGCATTCGCCTTCGAGCAGGCATTCCCGGTTCAAGTTCCGCTGCAGCACATCCAATTTTACATGGCAAAGCATGTTATGACCAATATTTTTGTTGCATAACTCACTAAATAACATATTTATGAACTGGAGTACTGCAGTAAATGCACATGTGAGGTGTCAGTGGCATAATAAATAAGGCACTAGTAAGCAGGTCCAAGCACCAATAAGCAATAGTAATCATATATAAGCAAATGTAGCCCCATCTGCATAGCAGTAAGCAATGCCTACACTGACTAACTCTCTGTAAGCAGATGTAACAGCAGGTTAGCAGTGCTTACCATTGCGCAAACCTGCTTACAACTGCTCAAAAGTGAATTAATCACTCTGTATCTAACAGCCCTTGTTCTGCCAATCAACAAAATAAACAGCCATGCAGGTGTCAAACCCAGGACCCTATACACCATAGTCTCAGTAGTTATCCACCAAGCCATTAAAGAAGTAAAAAAAGAATGAGGTAGTAGCAAACAAGTTCTCACCATATTATAACCAAACTGAACCTGTGAAAGGAATCAGTATGCAGTCATATGTACCATAACCCACTACATAACATAAATATGTGAACTGGAGTACTGCAGTAAGCCCAGAAGTGAGGTGTAATTGTAACAGAGTGTTAGGTGTAATGAATAATAACACAATGCCAAAAAGGCATTATAATGAAAGTCTAATGTAAGCAATGCTAAGCATTGCTAGGCCAGCTTAGGAGGCATGAGCAATGTGTAGACCAGCTAACTCATTGTGCCCAGTGGTATACCCCTTTAAACAATGCCAACTTTAGGTAAGTAAGTTTGCCCATAGCTTAGCTTTTTCAAAAAAACGGCCAATTACAGAAAAGTGTGGGAAATCGGCCCTACTTAAACCCAAGAGGTTGTAGCTTCCCCTTGCAGGGACTATGGCAGTAAGGGGAGAAGGAGTGCACTTCTGGGCACAGTGCTGGTGCATCCAGTAGTCCAAGGTCATGGCAGGACTCCTAGTTAAGGACCATGCATAGAGATTGCTGCAGGGTTAGTACCAGGGCTGCCAATATAAGGCGGAGGCCTGGGACTATCTCGCCCGTAACCTCACCAGTGCCACTAGCATACCCTGAACTGGTGAGCAGGTCAAGCACCACTATGCTGACCTGAAGCGGCAGAAGTGGGATCTCTTGGAGGAGTGGCTCCAAGAGGCTAGAGCATCAGGGCATGTTCCAGACGTGTGTAAGTATCACCCCCATTATTTGTGTAATAATTGCCAGCTCAGGTATATCATGGATAGGTATGGATAAATATTTCTCTTATGTCCCCCACAGCTGCAACAGAGCCGGCTCCAAACCAGGAGGCCCACATCAGCAGCCTGGCGTGGTTGCGAAGTGAGGCAGGTCAGTAATACTCATACTTTTACTGTCATAGGAAATAAAAATAAAAGTAGTAGTAAATTAATTGCTAGCATAAAACCTGTATTGTTCAAAGCAAGTACTGCATACACTACAGAATATCGCAGGAAGAGTCTTATATTGTTTGTATGTCAATAAAATTGTAATTACCTGACAAAATAGGTCTAACTGCTGGACTGCATGTGTATACTCTGGTATCATATGGTAATGTAGATTTGCAATCATGTAATAGTACTGTGGTATTAAGCACTGTTACCCACACCATACATCATAAAATGAATGTGTAGGGATGCCTGTATATGACAGGTGTAATCCACAGAGGCCATTTAGTACAACTGAGAGACACATAGACAGTAAACAGGAAAAATGCAGACAACAAAAAACAAATAGCACATGCAACTGAGATGTGAACTGTTGTTTTTTTAGCACACACAGCCATGGTTCAAATCCTGCCAGTGGTAGTAGTCTGCATAGAGATATGTCAAAAATGTCTATGAAGGTGTCCCATATCTACTGCCTATCAATCTGTCCTTCTGGAAAATCAGTGGGATGATCCCAGACATATAGGCAGCAAACAGGAAATACAACTGATTGACACACATCTATGAAAACAAACCTGGCACACTAGCAACTCCCCAATACCTTATGTCACTAAGAAACCACATATGTCCCATTTACATCCCAGATTGTTAAGCTGTGGTCAGAGTGTGTACAGTAACAAAGTGAGGTGTATGTGCATAATAGTAATGTGGAATCTGGTACTGTGTGTGGGAACATTCAGGTAGTGCTAATAAACACTCCTCCCACAGGTCTGTCAGATACCAAAACTGTGCCCAGAAATACAAGAATGATATGCAGTTGCTCTGAATAATGAGGTATTACACATCACTGTTACCCACACTGTCCTACAACATATAACTGTCTAGGAAATCTGTATAAGAGTGTTGTTATACAAGGTCAGAATGCAAAAGCACAGGGGATTAATAAGACAGAAAGCAGATTGGAGATATACAGCAATATCAATACAGCAGACACAGCTGTGATGGACAGTGTTTAAGCTGCAGCAGACACAGCCATGATCTGAATCCTGGGAGTGAAATTAGACTGCATACAGATTCATACCCCACAACTGTACACATGAGGCCAGAATGTCCAGTATATGTGCCCATATCTGCTGCCTGTCCCCCTTTCCCCTGGTAAGTATGTGGGATGATCCCAGATATGTAGCCAGCAAACAGGGAATACAAGTGATTGTCAACCATCATGAGAACACTTCTGTCTCTTTAGCAACACCTGAAACTGTTAGGAGAGTAATATTCCAAGTATGTCCTATCTACACTCCCATGTTGTCAAGCTGTGACTAGAGTGTGTATAGTAAGAGAGTGAGATGTATGTGCATAATACTAATGTGTAATCTGGAACTTTGTGTGGCAACAGTCAGGTAGTGCTAACAAACATTGCTCCCATAGGTACGTTGGATATGAACACTGTGCTGAGAAATACAGACCAGTATAACTTGTACTGGTACTGTCCAACCTGGTATTGTAGAGGATTATGAGTGTTGCAGTTTCTCTGAATAATAAAGTATCACTGGTCACTGTCACCCACACTGTGATATATAATATAACTGTATAGGAAAGCATGTATATGTGTGTGTCAGGTCACTAAAGGTGGAAGAGGGCAATATTCTAGATATGTCCAGGCACACCAGCATGTGGCCAATACATGGCCATAGTCTGCGCAGAAAGAGTTGGATAGCATAATGCAAAACATCAACCCAGAATCCAGGCGTATGTGTACAAACAACTAGTCAGTGTTAACAAACATTCCCTCCACAGGTATGTCAGGTAAGAGGTGAAGCAGGTAAAACCGGTTCATGTGTAATGATGATGACAGCCATATCACTGTCCAAAATAAGGCTATAGGGTAGTGTAGTAAGACTTGTAAGGTACAGATAACAGCACTAACTAGGAAAGTAATGTGGACTACAGGAATATACTACTTGCTAATTGACATCTTTATCTTCCCCCACCTTATCTCCAACAGTAATCAACATACCCACCCCAAATGGTATGTAATGACTCTGATAATGTCCAATTGTTTTATAAATACTTTAATGGTTCCCATGCATGTGCCATATTGAATAATTCCAACTGGTGCCATCAAAATACCTGCATGCTATTCTTATTACCACTGTGGTCCCATATATGCAGGAGTTTTATTTGCTATGCAACTGTTCCGTATCTGGCATCTGGGTTAATGGGAATATCTATGCAAGCTGTTATATCTAACCCTGGAATGTGTTGACTATTACTAACCCATATATTATGATGAAATCTAAATACTATAGCACGCTTGGGAAGGCCAGTCCCATCGGACCCACCTGTCCCACCTCAGCTGGATGTAGCACCAGGCACCAACATGTCTGGGACCCAACCCCAGACCCCCCTGTCCATTGGTCCTGCACCACCTTCGGGTGGATCTGCCTCAGGGGTATGGGCTGGCCTCCCCCTGGGAGTGGGCACAGACAGGCACCTGTCACCCATCGCCAGGTCAGGGTTGTGGAGGGTAGAGTGATCAACGAGCAGTTTGGTGATCTTCTATGCCAGCTCGAGGGACATGTGTCCTGAAAAGAGAGTCAGCCTGGCTCTGTGGCTCGACCCCCAGCACAGCCACCTTCGGGGCTGTGAAGGTGTAGTGGTGACTGCCCATGGGTGGAGAAGTCAGTCCCACTGTTACCACTAGGGAGCTTGTGAGCTTCCGATATCCCAACACCCCTCCCCATCAAGGTGTTTTCCCCCCACATGTGTCATATACCGCCCCTGCATTCATTTTGTGTGTCGTTTATCTTAACCGACCCAATCTACATCTCCAAATATACCCTCTACCCCTCCCAAACATCCCACTCTCACCTGAAAAAAATAAAAAAGGGCAATCTGTTCCCAGAAAAAAATATCGCCCCATACATAGCTGTCCATTTCATACGTGTCCACTGGACACATGTAATCCAGTCTAATTGGCATCACACTTATTATTGTTGTCCTCACCCCTCTCACAGGGGTTTGAGTGCCCAAATCTAACTCCAAAGTCAGTGTATTTGCACAGCTGTTGCTGTACCAGAAATGGGCAGCTATGGACCTTTCCTACACCCTTCCTGCACATCCCTAGCCATTTTCCCTACTGTCTTTCCCTATTTGTGCCCCTTTTTCACAACTTTCCTATTAAACCTTTTTTCTTTTCTTTTAAAGAAATTAGCACAGGGTTAAGTGGGAGTAAGCACTTTTAAGCAGCAGTAAGTGGGTCTAAGCCTGTTTGCATGGGGGTAGGCAATGTCTTCACTGGTTAAGCAATTTAGAAGCTAACTAAGTATAAGAAATGGTAAACGGAAGATAGCAGTGCTTACTTCCACGCAAACCCTCTTACAACTGCTTTAAAGTGCCTTAATCACTCTGTATCCAACGGCCCGTGCTCTGCCCAGCAACAAAATAAACAGCCACTGCAAAACTCGAACCCAGAGCCCTGCACAGCATAGACAACATGATTTACCACTAAGCCATGCCAGCTAAACATAACCCTGATGATTTCAAAAACATATCATACAGCCCAGTCATTAAACAGTACAGAGAATGTAGTCCAACATTTAGATGTATGTGTGTGTGTAAATATATTAATATCTAAACAGATACAACATATCTATATATGTATCTATATCTATATATATATTTATATATATATATATATATATATATATATATATATATATATATATACACACACATAAATATATATGAACATATATTCATGTGAATGCCTACATCAACATATATCTATCTATCTATATATATATATATATATATATATGTATCTATATCTATATATATATTTATATATATATATATATACGTTTACACCTATATGGCTGCATATAAACAGCAAGTTACATATATGTAAGCAGATATCCACATCCACATCCACAACCCACCCCCAGTAAGGAGACCTCCATAAAAAACGTCTCCAAGGCCAATCATGCTACTCAAGTCAGAAATTACAAACTTCATGACACCCATGCAGACAGGAACTGAAAGTTCAACTGCTGAGTCCTACACTAAGGCACTGTACGAGCACATCCACTCATGCATGAATCGTGCATTCCCAAATAGAACCAAGATGCTCTCCTCCAAAAAAGGAAGCCAATCTGGTAATCCCCTGCCATAAACTAACTTTATAACAAAAGAGGAAAATCCCAGGATGTAAAAAGCTCCCTTACCAGCCTCAGTAAGAAGCTGAGATCCTTCATAACATCCTGCAAAGCTAGTTACAAAAATAAAATTGCCAAAGATTCCAAAGACAACCACAAGGCATTCTATAACTTTGTCTAGAATCTAAATGGCAATGCTCAGATCTGCCCTGAGCTACAGCAGAATAGCATTAAATATACTGGTCCAAAGGATATTGCCAATATCCTGGCAGATCGATTCAGTGCCATCTTCAGCCCTCTCTCTCCCCCTAAATGGCACATCTCAATACTGGAAGATTGCCAAATTCTGGTAATAATGGCCACAAAGGTAAAAAACGCACTCTGCAAAGCTAAGAATACAGCATCCATGGGACCAGATGACATTCCGGGCTGTGTACTACATGAACTACAAAATGAACTGGAACCTCACCTAAGTGTCATGTTTAATCATACCCTCACCTCAGGCTTCATGCCCACTGAGTGGCACACAGCTGCAGTTATACCACTCCACAAGGGGGGAATCCACCTTGGATCCCAGGAACTACCGCCCTATCAGTCTGACGAGCCTGATCGCAAGGTCATGGAACATATTATCATGGAACTTGTAAACAAAGACATTGACAACCTTAAAACACAGGACCCCACCCAATTTGGGTTCGTGAAGGGCCAATCTTGTCTCCTGAACCTTATTAACTTCTTCAAATCAGTCTCCAGAGCCGTGGATGTGGGTAAGGCAGTCCACACAGCCTATCTGGACCTCGCCAATGCTTTTGATTCCATCCTCCACTCTGGAATCATAGATAAACTTACTAAGCTGGGCATTAATCCCTACGTCACTCGATGGGTTGCCAACTGGCTTACTGACAGAACCCACACTGTAAAAGTACCTGACTCCAAATCCAGCTCCAGAGAAGTGACAAGTGGAGTACCTCAGGGTTCAGTCCTGGGACCTCTCTTGTTTGGCATCTACTTCTCTGAAGTACAGGCTAACACTAAGGGACTCTGGCTAACAAAGTTCGCAGATGACTGCAAACTGGGAGCCATTATTGAATCCCCAAATGATGTGGATACTCTACTAAAGGGCCTTACAGAAACAGATGCTTGATGCCAGAGCCATGGGCTCAAGCTCAATGCCAAGAAATGTATAGTTATCCCCTATGGGAAAAAATGTACCCTTGAATTATCACATAGATGGCAGTACACTAAACACTGAATGTGTGATGAGAGACTTAGGGACACAGGTAGACAGTGGTCTCACCTTCAATAACCACATCAGCACAACAGTTAGGAAATCTTTCTAAGTGGCACACCTCAACACTAAGGGCTTTAAATCCAGAAAAAAGGAGGTCATTGTCCCACTGTACTCATCCCTCATTAGACCCATTATAGAATACAACACCCCATTTGGTATGTACCTCTCAAGACATTTGCAACAACTGGAAAGGCCACAGAAATACATCACTAAAAGAATCACAGGCCTAAAGCAGATGCCCTATGCTGACCACCTTAAAAACTCCAGCTATACTCTGTCGCATATCGTCTACTCCGAGGCGATCTCTGCTTAACATACAAGGCCATGTCAAACCCAGAGCTGTTGGACATGCTACACTTAAAGAAATCCCAATCCCTCAGAGTCACACACTCCAGGGATGTAAATCTTGTCATCACAATCAACAAAACATGCTGGAGGGATAGGTTCCTGACCCAGAGACTCCCCAGACTCTGGAATAGACTGCCCATACATGTCAAGCAGAGTGCCTCTTTGGCCCTCTTCAAAAGGAACCTTGATGATTGGATGGGAGAAAGGAAATTCACCCCAGGGATCACTTCAGTCGCCCTGCTAGACAGGGGTCCAGGGAAGTAAATAGTGTGGGAAGAAACAGCCAGGGAATTGTTATGGCTATGCTTGTATAGACCCTATGGCCGATACCCTAGTACCAACCTATGAACCTATGATATATACCTATGTAGGTATATACGGACATAGGTATAAATATGTAAGCAGATATATATATCCATATAGGTATATATGGACATACATGTGTAGATATCAATGGGAGATTAACTAAATCATATATGTCCACATGCACTGTTAACGGAGTTGAGAGGCCCCAAACGATATATGTTTTGTACGAATAGGTATACTCACTGCCCACAGCTAAACACGTCCACCCTGCAATACAATACCAAGTGTTGCAGATCCCATAACCAGGTCCTGACATGACATAGACACAAGATGTTAATAGTACTACATTCGACCTGTATGATGTCAGGCTGGTATTGGTAACATATCATGCAGTACAGTCTGGCTCTCATAGGAAATGTAAAATGTGAAAGCTATCAACATCCCCAGGATACATATACACAGACACCTATATGCAGATACAGATATACGTATATCTATTTATATATATATATATATATATGTATATATATATATATATATATATATATATATATATATATATATATATATATATATATATATATATATATATATATATATATATGTATATAGATACGGATATATATATATAGATATAGATATGGATATATATATAGATATACATATATATATATATATATATATATATATATATATATGCCTACCGTTAATACCATAACAACTGGACACTGGATGAGCCACCCATACAAATGACATTGAGTGCCTGCAACATATACCCACAGAGAGGCCATAGGATAAACACCACACACAGGTTTGCAGAAATGGAATACCTTTATTTGTGTACTATTACACATGTATATGCCATGTCACATAGCTGTCCAGACACTGATATCCATATCAACAGTGTAATGCAACAGTAAAACAGTTATACTAATACAGTAGTCTGGAAAGGTCCATGACTATTGCTGTCCAGGCCAAGCCCTGCAAATCGTACAATAGTGAGGACAGATTGGGCCACAGGATACCACACAATCAACAGTTATTGATGCAGGTGTATAGTCCAGCAGCCTCAATCTACACTCTGTACACAATCACTAGGTAGTAAAGACTTCAGTTGACCATATGGGATGTAACTGTTAATAACAAGGCATAACTGACACCATCACAGGCACACTGGCAAACAGAACAGTCTGTATGGCAGGAGGTAGTAGGCCTGCAGTAACCCACTTTATGTAAGTAATGTCAAGATAGGTGAACTGTATGGTACTGTACATCCAGATACTTTAAGGCAGCTCACCTCTGATACCCCCACATTTTGTAACATCCTAGGTTATGTATGGTGCATCACCCCTAGACTAAATAATACAGGGCCATATACCACTGTTGCATACACTGGCCTCAGGAGTGCATATGGGCGCACATGTATTGTGTAGGTGAATCCCACACATATATATGGCCCCAGCCCCACCGTATGTGTGGGGGATACAACAACAGTGGACTGCTGGCAGGAATGGCAGCATGGTATACGTATATGTGCATATGTATCACTATCTTTATATGTGTAGACATATAATGCTCTGTATATGTATATATCTGGGTGTGTATATGCATATCTATGTACATATACACACCCATCTATATATGTCGATATGGATATGTACATGTGTAATTATCTGTATAGATATCTGGAAAATCATATGTACATATATATTCACCATATGTCCTGAACATGGGGTGTAGCCCTACCTCAGCCCCTATAGTCCCAACTGCGTAGTGCAAGGGGATGTCTGGTATGTATAGTGGGTCTATTAGTAGAATATTGCTACTGTAACAGGGATTGTCTTCACAGACATGATGTGTGTGGGAGGTCACATCTACTTTTCACATGTGCGCCCTTGGCTACTGACAGACATCCTAAGGGCATCATAGTACAATAGGTTCATAGGTTCATAGGTAGGTACTAGGCTATCTGCCCAAAGTCATTTATTAGCCTAGCCAGAATGTGTTGGCTTTCGCCGACCCTTAGATTAGTTCACTGTGCCTCTGTCCAGCAAAGCCACTGAAGTGATCCCTGGGGTAAACTTTCTGTTTCCCATCCACTCATCAAGGTTTCTCTTGAAGAGGGTTAGCAAGGAGCTCTGCCTAATGTAGATTAGAATCTTGTTCCAGAGCATAGGAAGTCTCTGGGACAGGAATCTATCCCTCCAGCATGTCCTACTTATTGTTGTGGCGAGGTTTAGATCCCTGGGGCGTGTGGCTCGAGGGGATATTGTTTTCTTTAGGTTGAGCATGTCCATCAATTCTGGGTTGGATATGGCCTTGTATGTCAGGCAGAGATCACCTCTGCGTAGGCAGTATGCAACCAAGTACAGCTGGAGTTTCTTAAGTCAAGCTGCATAGGGCATCTGCTTGAGGCCAGTGATCCTCTTGGTGAGGTACTTCTTTGGCCTTTCCAGTTGTTGCAGGTGTCTTGTAAGGTACAGCCCAAATGGGGCATTGTACTCTATGATGGGTCTGATGAGTGATGCATAGAGGGCTCCACTGACCTCTTTTGATCTGTATGCAAACCATTTTGTGATTAGGTGGGCCACATAGAAGGATTTTATAACCACTTTGGCAATGTGATTATCAAAGGAGAGGTTACTATCTACTTGGGTCCCCATATCACTTATTACATCTTCCATATTTAGGGGGCTACCACCTATGTGGTAGCTTGTGGGTACTTTGTTTTTTCCAGAGGGGATGACTATGCACTTTTTGGCATTTAGCTTGAGGCCATGGTTTTGACACTAGGTATCTGTCTCAGTAAGACCCTTTTGGAGGATGTCTGTGTCAGGCAGAGGGTCAATTATAGCCCCTAGTTTGCAGTTGTCTGTGAACTTGGTCAGCCATAGTCCTCCTGTGCTTGCCTGTACCTCTGAGAAGTATATGCCGAACAGGAGGTGTCCTAGGACTGAGCCCTTGGGAACACCAGTTGTAACCAGTTCAGAGTCAGACTTAGCTCCCGCAACTCTTACCATGTGGGTTCTGTCCATGAGCCAGTTAGCAACCCATCTTGCGACGTAGGGGTTTATGTTCAGGCTAGTGAGCTTGTCTATATTTCCAGAGTGGGGAATGGTGTCAAAGGCCTTTGCAAGGTCTAGGTAGGCTGTGTGGACCACCTCTCCCTCGTCTATAGCCTTGGTAACTGTCTCAAAGAAGTTCACCAGGTTTAGGAGGCATGATCTGCCCTTAACAAAGCTGAACTGGGTAGGGTCCAGTGTTTGGAGGTTTCCAATGTCTCTGTTAATGAGATCCTTGATGATGTGCTTTATAGCTTTGCAGACAAAGCTAGTAAGGCTTATAGGGTGATAGTTCCTGGGGTCCATTGTGGCTCCACCTTGTGGAGTGAAATAACCGTTGCTGTGCACCACTCTGTGGGCTTGTAGCCTGTGGAGAGGCTGAGTTTAAACAGTGTGCTTAGGTGAGGAGTTAGTTCATCTTTGAGCTTGTGTAGGACACAGCCCGGGACACCGTCCAGTCCCATTGATGCTGTGTTTTTGGCTTTGGAGAGGGCTGTTTTAACCTGAGTGTCTGTGATTTCAGGGGCACTACATTCTTCTGGTATAGTTATGGGCTCTTTTGGGGGTGAGAGGGGGGTGAGATTTGCACTGAACCTGTCTGCCAGGATCTTGGCTATATCAGTCGGTTCAGAGTATTTTCTGCCATTCTGCAGATCTGAGAATTGCCACTTAGATTCATGACATAGCTAACAAATGCCTTGTGGTTATCTTTGGAGTCCATGGCAATTTTTTCTTTTGAAGCTTGCCTTGGAAGATTTTATGAGGGAATGTAGTTTCTTGCTGATACTGATCAGGGATGTCTTCCCTTCTTGGGATTTTACTCTTTTCTGTACTAGTTTCCTCCTTCTATTGTATAGCTTGTTTATGGCAGGGGTCCACCAGACTGGTTTCCTTTTCTTGGAGGAGTGAGTCTTGGTTTTGTTTGGGCTAGCATGATCCATGCATTTTTGTAGGTGCCCGTAGAGTGCATTAGTAAAAAATTTTGCAGCTTGGACAGCGTTATCCCTTAGCATGGGGGCTTTGAAACTTCCCACCTCGGTCTTAAGTAACATGAAGTTTGCTTTTGAAAAGTTTTTCACGGTGGTTTCTCTGACTGGGGGTGGTGATGGAATGTGGATATCTAGAGTGATTATTTTATGGTCAGATCTAACCAGCAAGGGGTTGATATCCGATGTGGAACACCGATCGCCCATGTTGGTAATGACCAGGTCCAATATGTTGTCACCTCTGGTGGGGGTGTTGACCAGTTGTTAGAGGGCATTTGAGTTTATAAATTCTAGGAAATGTTGGGCAAGGGAGTATATACTTGAGTAGTTCTCCCAGTTAATGTTTGGGTAATTGAAATCACCCAATATCAGGGTGTTTGGTAGGACCTTTATGTTTCCCAGTGTTTCCACGAATGCAGAGTGGGGGTCCTGGGACATGGTGGGTGATCTGTAGCAAGCTATAATTTGAATAGCAGTTTTGCCCATTGTTAGTTGCACGTGGATGATCTCTGTAGCATTGTGCTGTGCCACTAACTTGGAGGTGTGGGTATCCTTGGTGAATATGGATACTCCCCCGCCTTTTGTATTTCGGTCCGGGTTTTGTGGCCAAAATGTATGGTATGAGTTGTAGCCTGGTAGTGCTGGGGTGCTCTCTGGAGCCTTAAACCAGGTTTCTGTTACTGCACATATATCGATTTTTCTCCATACTGAGGAGTGCCTCAAGTGCATGCATTTTGAGGTTTAGACTTCTGGCATTGAGTAGCATTACCATCAGTTTTTTGTTGCTTGTGCTATTTACAGTGGCGGGTTTGTCTTTTGAGCCTTGCCTAAAAAAGGCACTATGGTGGTGGCAAGAGCCTTGGCCAGTATTCGAAAGCTTAAGGGTGATAGGTGCAAGCCGTCTCTAGTGAAGCAGCATGGCTTGTCAAGCATGTCATCCCAGGCTGACAGACACTGGACCCCCTTTGAATGACACCAGAAGCTTAGCCAATTGTTGAAATTGATAATTTTTTCTCTATACCGTGGTATCATTCTTGGTGAGGGCAGGATGCTACTCAGGGTCAGGGTCATACCGGCCTGGGCTGCATGATCAGAGAGCTCCTTCATGTCTCTTTTCATGTAGTACTGATGCAAGCATCTAATGCTTTTGTGGAGTACAGCAGAAATATTGGCCAATAGATGTGGACATTCTGACACACTCTGTACAGTCCAGAGGTATACACAGAACCCCTTAGTGCAGAACATGTGGACCAAGCCTGACAATATAGGTGTTAGCCATGTAGATGGGTATAACACATAATGACTGGTATGCATTCATCCCCATAGGTTATGCATTCACACACCCCTGTCTGTCCTGACACATAATAACTGCTGATAGAGCAGTGCCATGGCCACATACTACCCACTATATATATATATATATATATATATATATATATATATATATACATCTGTACAGCATCCCACTGCTCTGCTTGACATACGTGATTGTTAAGGGAGGTTCAGCAGCAGTACATCTTGCAAGTATCTGGAAATTACATCTCACTGGGTAAGTACACTAAGCTACTAGGCATGTAACAAAGCACTTTGCAGGCTACAGGCAGACTGGCTCAACACTGGCCTACATCTCCTTTGGGGGAATGCACATGTACCTGCATATATAGCAGGCTCTACTGGCATGTCACAGCACAGGGTAAGATACACCTGTGTGAAGGGGCATAATCACAACCAATGTTAACACAGCCACAGCCACATATGGTAAGCTAGCATAATATTACAGTATATGGACTCTCTGTCCAACACCATCCTCATATGTGCCACTCACACACTAACCCTACATATACTGAGCCGCTACACAGTGTGGCCTGATGCCTGTCTGTGGTATGGGACATGTGTGTCTATGGCCCTACAAACATGTAAGCCAATATGGTGACATACAGTGGAGCAGCATGTAACATCAGATAGGATGGGACCTAGAACGATGACATCTACCATCGTTTGTACACAGGCCAAGGTACATATTAACAATACACACACTGTTGACATTCACCATAAGTACTCAGACCTCAGTACTGTACAAACAACCACAGAATGTCCAGGTTATGTCATCAAATATAACCCCTACTGTACATAACATGTGTAGCAGTCTGATATCTCACTGGCTTGTTATCAGATATATAGGTGTATTGTGGAATGTTCATTGATTTTTTTAATTTGGAGCTTGAATAGGATTGGTTGTTTTATATTAATTAAAGTATATAAGGTTTAATTGATAATTTTACTGGTTATCTGATGAAGTCAGGAATACGGAGACAAAAATGCATGTTGTGTAAAGGCGTTCATGGGTTTATGCTTATGTGCAAGCACTGAGTATATTGTGTGGAGATATTGCATTTTTTGGAATTCATCCTCGTTCGTTTCTTCACACACTATTGGCACTATCTACTGTATTTTTGTTATCAGATATGATGACACTAATTATGGTGTACAGCACACATGCACCTCTTAATTCATGACATATGTACAAAGGTTGACAGAGTTGTGGCTGGAAACACATGCAGAGGGCCAATATTGACATGTTGCTGTGATAACATCATGCATTTACTGTTGTAACAGGGTTTGTCACAGCATATGTCCTATGAGGGATATGAAGTCAGTAACTGTCATGGCTTTCACCATCTACAGACTGCAATCCTCACACTACCTTCTGCAGTTCACAGATACATGCTCTGTGGGTAACACATGAAAACAAACGCAACACACACTGCCCAGTCTGTGGATGACCCTACAGATGGGGAGTCCTCATAAACATAGAACTGACATGGCAGGTGTTAATACATGTAGGACAGCCATATCCACACATGCCCTGTTAAACCAACTTTACTCCGAATGCAGTATAGCAGCACTTACAGTCTGTAGTCAGGTCAGGCACATCCCCTCCTGTGTGTTGGCCTGTTTCCACAGTGTATGTTGTCAGAGGTAAATCCCCAATCCATCTGAGATGATGTTTGCCAAACAACAGATCGAGTTCCTGCTCACAGTGAATGAAAAGGCCCATCACCAACATGATGTTCCTAGATATTGGAATGTGTTTCCATGCAATTGACTATAGGAATGTTACCACAGCTGTTCCACATACAATCAGCTAAGGGAGGGCTGCAATTTGTGCAGAAGCCATCAGCTGATCATGAGCATTACCTAAAATACACATGCTGCTGCCTAAGCAAAGCAGGTGTAGGTCTCTACATCCACCAGTGAGGGAGTGAGAGAGGCAACCAAAGGCAAAGACAAGTCAGGGAGGGGTGAGAAAGTAAAACTTAAGCATGTTTGTGTCACACATCTACCAGAACAAGGTATCAAAGCCCTGACGACTATGTAGTGCTATCACAGTTCTTTGCAGTTATTGGATGCACTACATAAGTTACCTGTTGTGGAGCCCTCAGTACATATATGTGATGGTGAGTGACATCTGCAACATGGATATGGTAGCTATACGGTAGGTGAAGTACATGTGCCTGTCCACGTGAACAGGTGCCAGCGTCAACACAGCCACACTCTCACAGGGATGCTCACGTACTGACACACTTCTCAGGGCCAGGATTATAACTCATCATTAGTGAGATTGCCACAATACATTACTGTGCAGGTATCACATGCACCACATGGGTCATACTGAGGTTATATGGGCAAAGGGTATAGGGAGGTGTCTGACATCAGACAGCATGCTTTAGTATGCCAATGGGGGTTGTAGTGAGTGTGGATGTGATCATACTCATTATACAACACACACACATACACACAGGGTGCCAGTACTGACAATCAATGGATGCATTTCGGCATGGGTTTGTGGTGGTTGACTGTGCCAGACAGCTATATAAGGTTAGGTGATGGGTATACCTTGGCATCAGGCCACATGACAATGGTCTGCATTGTGGCTCAGGGCTTTAGTTTCTGCATTTGCCCAAACAGGTGGTTACTGTATCCTCCATCCAGTCACCTGAGTGACTATTGTGTGTGGCCAATGCTGTGCATCACTTACCATGCATGTGTTCCTTAGTCTATGACATGGACAGTGTCTGGGATGTGCACACCTCCCACATGCATGTACAGTGACATGTGGAACTGTACCTGGGGCGTCTGACCCATGTTGTGTACAGAGATTATCATCATATGTGCCATTCTTGGCCACCTGTGGCAGGGACTGGTAATGGACAGCAGGTTTACCCTTTACCTACATTGATAGCATGCTAACAGCATTCCCTGGTGTGAGTGGCATCTGTTCATACAGGGCATGTTTTCAGGCATGGTATGTCCTTTGTGGGTCACATGTGATGGCATCACAGGTGTTGCAGGTGTCCATTGGGGAACATGGAGAAGGTGCACTGTCTGCATGTATGTGTCTGTTGGACAGATGGACAGGGTGGTGCCATGCTCTCTGTAGCCCACTGCAATCACTCCATAGCTACTGTCAGTAGCCAATATGCAGTGTACTACCCATATATTGGCTGTTGCCTAGGCATGTTTGTTTGTGTGTGTGTGTGTGTGTGTGTGTGTGTGTGTGTGTGTGTGTGTGTGTGTGTGTGTGTGTGTGTGTGTGTATGAGACATGAGTTGAGACTGTGCTCTGGGTAATACTGGGGTTGCTAACTGTGATTGCCTGGACTTGATGTCACATGTATGGGTATGGATTTGCACCCCAACCTCTTGGCTATTTCACATCTCTTATCCCTGTATGGTGGACATTGTGATATATACTAGGGCCACCATATAAGAAATTTGCAAACTTCACTCCACATTGGCCCCAGGTGTCACACATTCATACCCACCTCCACACAGGATACGAGTTACAAACACACACACATACACACACCTGTTATGTCTGGGAATAGAAACCCTCCCTACTAGTTTATTAAATTACAGCACTGCACAGTTATAGCATGCTCCACAGAGATTACTGGAGTACTCCTTCCCCAAAGGTGTATGTCACATTGGATATTATCAGCAGGATTGCCAAAGTAGAACATTCGAACTGTAGTGAGTGTGGCTAGGCTAAAATGCATTGGTCTTACACAGACAGTGACACACACATCCACAACTGACATATGTGGGTAAAGAACCCCTAACAGAGGTCTACATCACACTACAGCACGGAGCTGTTATAGGATGCACCACGGGGTTTACTGGAGAACTTTTTCCCCAAATGTGTATTTTACAATTGCCAAAGTAGGGCATTTGAAATGTACTTAGTGTGACTAGCCTAAAATGCATTGCTCCCTACACAGACATTGAAACACACACAAAACATCCAAAACTGCCATGGATGGGAATAGAACCCTATCAGAGTTCTATATCACACTACAGCAGTATGCAGTTTTAGCAGGTGCTATGGAGATTACTGGGCTACAACCTTCACAGAGGTGTACTTCTAGGTGGATGACATCAGCAGCCTTGTCAAAGTTGAGCATTTGAATTGTAGGGATTCTGACTACCCTAAAAAGCATTGCTCTCCACACAGAGACACACACACACACTTGCCAAGTCTGGGATTAGAACTCCTTGCTAACTAGCTTACCACACTACAGCAATATGCAGTTATGGGCCATGCCATGGTGATTACTAGGCTACAGCTCTCCCAAAGGTGTATTTCACAGTGGATGACCTCAGCAGGCTTGTCATAGTACAGCTATGGGGAGGGCAGTGTGTGTGCATGGGCCATAACCCATTCATATAAAGGTTGACACACTACATGCGGGCACACACAGGGTCATATTTCATGAGGTACGTGAATACCGATGCTAGATGACACCTTCCTTGTACAGTCATGTTGCAAAGCTAGCACATGCACCACATAGTCTGTACTGCTGACAGATACCGGTGGCTAGTATCTACAGTGAGTGACATCAGTTTACCTTTAAATAGGCGATTGCACTTTGTCGAATGGCCACTTCTTCGACATGTTTTGTGCGAACCGAAACCGTGAAAATTTTTACATGTCGAAAAACATTCGACGTTCGACATTACCGGCCGCACAACACCTCCACACCCATGCTACCATGGGTCAAAAAGGGGCGAGGTTTTGCGACGATCGCATTTCGGCCTTCTCACAAGTCGAGTCGTCCATATCAGGATCGGCATTATAAAGGTAAACCGTGATATCTGAACCTCATGTGGCTGTGGTCTTCTGGCTGTGTGCTGGGTGGGACAGGCCTTGATGACTCCTTGTCACAGTCACCCTCTTCCACAGATTTATGTACGTCTGCCTTTCGCTTATTATTGTGTGTTGTCCTTAGATATATATCTGTATTCTAGTCCACTGTGTGTGCAAAGCATGTGTGGTGCATAGTGAGGAGTGTCTACACTAGCATCTGTGACTGACAGTTATGTCTGGTCCACTGGTCTTTGCAAACAGGGCCTGCATGTGTTTAAGAGGGTGAGCATGCCCAGTATGACCTTTCAGTGTGGTGTTGGCTAACATTGCCTTCATTTCTCTAAGTGTGTGAGCATGCCCAGTATGCCCGTCTGTACTGAATGTGTGGATCAAGTCCAGGTATTTTGCATTGCAGTGCTGACCAATGTGTTGTACACCTACAGGTAGCATACCATTTCTGGAGGGTGTCCGTCGATCACATGGCATTGACTGTTACTACATTTATACATGGGATGGGAGGGCACACGTGCCTATTTCTACATTTCTTCACAGGACTGGGGGAGCACACCCGACTGTTACTAAATTTCTATGTAGGATGGAGTGGGGCACACCTGACTATTTCTACATTTCTACACAGGCTTTGGGGGGGCACACCTGACTGTTACTAGATTTCTACGTAGGATGGGTTGAGGCACACCTGACTATTTCTACATTTCTACACAGGTTTTGGGGGGGCATACCTGACTATTACTACATTTCTATGTAGGATGGGGGGCACACCTGATTATTTCTACATGTCTACACAGGATTGGGGGGGCACATCTGCCTGTTACTACATGTGTACATAGGATGGGGGGGGCACACCTGACACTTGTACACATTTGCTGTGACTGTACTGGTATGTCAGGTACTCCATTTCATTCTGTAGTCTTACCTCTCATGCTGCCTAGAGGCATACCAGTGTACTACAGATCTTAGCTTTTATTTACCTACATATTAGTTTCAGGCTCTCTACCCTTCAGAACTGACATCCTACTGCCTGACCTGCTGTCGTCTGTCTGGGGGGGTGTTACCCATAGGCATCATTCAGAGGCAATAGCACAGCCTTTGTTTGTGTTAGTCTACACCTGTCTTGCTGGCTGTGACTGTTGTTGGGTATGTAACCCCCCTGACTGGTATATGTGAGTCACTTACCTTGTGGGTGTCCCACTATTGAGGGTGGTGCTGCAGGGCTGCCTATGTTGGATGCACATAGTACACTCCCTACACATGTTTGAGCACAGGTAGTGTAAAGTTTGGCATCCCTTTTGCTGTATGTGAAAGTTGGGGAGAGTTGTCATTCCCTGGGTCTCTCCTGTGTCAGTGTATGTGCTATGCTTTGCCTCTTTGCCAAGGCCAGGGCATACTGGGCACGCCTCCTTCTGCCTACTGGGGCAGGCTCAGGTTGTTCCTCCTATGAGCCACTCTGTGTCTGTGCAGGCCTTGGCAATGGTGTGGGGCTGTGTGGCCCTGCCCGTGCAGCTGCTGCAGCTGTTTCTGCAGAATCATATTGTGTAGCATGGCACATACAAGGACAATTTGGGTACATGTAGCTGGTGAGTACTGCAAGCTCCACCGGATGTGTCCAGGCACTGGAACTGTGACTTGAACATCCCAAACACATGTTCTACTATAATTCTAGTCTGTGCGTGTGCCTCATTATGGAGTTCTTGTTCAGGTGTATGCGCATTTCTGATAGGTGTCATCAGCCATGGCTCCAGTGCATATCCAGCATCCTCCACTAGGCGACCGTCAGAGATGTCCCATTGGCAAATCTCTGGTACAGCTGCGTCAGATGCCAGATGTGGGAATCATGATAGCTTCCAGGGCAGCCAACACACAAAGTCATTATTATGCCCTGGGCATCGCACATGACCTGGCAGTTGATGGAGGGGAAGCCCTTGCAGTTGATGTAGACCCTACCCTGCTCACTGCGTGGTGCTTTGATGCACATGTGTGTGCAGTGTATACCACCCACTACCTCAGGGTATTCTGCTATTTGGTGGAACAGTTGCATATTGCTGGCCAACACCTCACTGGTTTTGGGGAAATATATGTGCTCACCAACATGTGCTGACATGGCATCCAGGAACTGGTGGAGTACCCTGGATGCTGATGCCTGTGAGATCTCCATCATATCCCCAGTTGGCCTTTGGAAGGTACCTGTAGCTAGTATTCTTAGGCCTAAACATACCTTGGTATCTTCTGGGATGGGTTCCCCTCTGTTACTTCTGTGTGTGAGGCGTGGCCAGCACACCTCAACCATTTGCTGTAGGAGGGTCTGTCCACCCTATAGAGCTTCACTATCTCCAGCTCATGTAGCCCCTGGTAGGTTACCGTGGGTCTATACACTCTTCTCTGTCTCCTCATTGTGGGTTGGTCGACAGCATTCACATCCTCACCACCCTCAGCCTCTTCCACAATGATAGCTATTGCAGCCCCTATCATTTAGCTGTTGTGAGTGTTAAAAGTTCCCCGCTTGTTTACAATGATGGTGTAGAGTGTGGGAAAAACCAGAGGGGAAGGTGTTTGCATAGTTTATAGTAGTGTTCTGGGCTGGGCTTGTCTGCTGCCTGTGTAATTGGCTGATTCTGATACATTTTACCTGCCAGCTATGCTAGTTCTCCTTGATTGGCTTCCTACTGCTGTTTTCACTTCCCATTGCCTTCCTGTTTAAGCCCGGGGGCACGCCAAACAAACAGAGTGCTCAAATGTGCACAGTGCTACTATTTCCTGGTTTAACTTTTGTTTTCTGCCTTAAAAACCCATTGCGCAGTGCGCACACCTGCTGAGGCATTGTAAAGAGTGCTAGGCAGGTTTAGACACACCCCCTAGCTTAGCTGTGCTAAGCTAGGAGCAAACCCGATCCACAGGGCTCCAGTCTGCTTACAGTATGCATGACACCCCCTCCCCATGATGCCACCTAATGCCTAGGCTTGCACCAAGCTATTCCTACTCTTACACTGTTGGGACCTGACTCACATGCTGGGGAAAACTGGGATTCACTATCCTTCCCCTCATTTAGGTTCATAGGTTCATAGGTTCATACTAGGCTATCTGCCCAAGGGCATTTATAAGCCTAGCCCAGAGTTTTGTGGCTTTCGCCACCCCTTTAGTTTGGAGGATACTATGCCCATTATTTTGCTGTGCCTCTGTCAAGCAGTGACACTGAGATAATCCCTGGGGTATATCTGTGATCTCCCATCCATTGGTCAAGATTTCTCTTGAACAAAGCCAGCGAGGTGCTCTGCCTCACATGTACCGGGATTTTGTTCCACAGCATAGGGAGTCTCTGGGTGATGAATCTGTCCCTCCAGCACATCCTATTAATTACTAATTAATTACTATTTGCATAGGATTGCCTGCTAATGCATAGTTACATGTCTCACACTGAGCCTCCCCCCTTATCAACCACTACTCACTGGCATTGTTGTCTTCTGCCTGCCATTGACTTGCACGGCAGAATACTGATTTTAGTTAGAATGCTTAATTTAGGTCCATTTTGTTAATTTTCCTCGATCCCATTTGCGCGCCGCTGACCTACGCTTAAACAGCCGAGATCGGCTAAAACAAATAAAAGTTGATTTTTTAATTTATTTCACTGTTTCAATGCCAGTGGCCTTATACTTGGCCATTGGCATGCTTACTACATGATATGCAGCCTTTATTTGGAGCTGTCATAGTTCCGTTTTGGATTTTGCAGAAATGTACTTGGTTACTAACCGAGTACATTTCTGCAAATAGCACTTGTCCTGGACGGACGGTTGCAAGCTTCCTGGATTGCAAAATCACCTCATTTGCATAGATTTCTCCTGCAAATGGGGTGATTTGCATGCAAGGGCTTAGTCTGTGCAGGATTAGTGCAGGAGCGCTCATGCATACCCCTGAAGGCTGTTCCTGGATCGCATTGCTGGAGCTCCTGCACCAATCTTGCATGCCATGCAAGCTTTAGAGAATCCAGGGGGTTTATTGAAAATAAATGTATTTATGTAAAGTTTGGTAGCTATAAACTTATTTCAAAGCTGTAATAAATGTTGGCAGTTACAGTACTCCTCCCAGCACAAATAGCCAGTCCACAACTGCTATGTGGAGGCCTTCTAGCTGGTGGGTTAAGGCTTCCCTACCTGTGGCTGAGTCTGAAGTGAATAAGGATGCAACTTCTTGATTGCAGCTGAATGAGTTACACCTCATCTACTGCAGTTTCTCGTAAAAAAAAAAATTCTTTGCAGGTGGCTTCTCCATTACATTGCTGGCAATGATTCCCAACTTTATATTTTTCACTATTTTCTGTGGCTGTGTGATCATGGGGATAGAGTGTGGGGAGAATTACCTTGCTCTGAATGGGGGGGGGGGTGCAGGGAGCTTCCTACTACTTAAAAACGCATTTTACTATTTACAACCTGATGAACTTGTCATTTTTATCCATTTGTAACTTTCTCCAAATACAATTAGATGATTTATGGTGGAAATATGTAAAGTAACCTTTTATCAAGGAAGGTGTCATTGACAGTGCAACATTCATAGGATAAGGTCCCCATAAAGTCTGGGTTGAAATTTTATCCTCTAAACATTGAAAAAGGAGAAAAGTTACAATGAAATATAAGGCAAATTTCTGCTAAGTATGGAAGAGTACTATAGAGTTATGGTTATTTTTTACGCCAGTCAGAATACAACACGTACGCACAGTACCAAATTCATTATTAGCAGCACCTCTGTTATGTTGTTGCTGCTCCTGCTAATTGATGGAACAAATAGTCAATCGAGCAGAATAATAATTAAAATAAACAAATAAAAACAATCAAATGATGCTTGAAGGAACTTACTTCAAGAGTCAGTAAAGACAATTCTGCATAATCAATAGTCCTCCTTCTACATATTTCTTAATGAAGCACGATTTTGTGCTCGGCCTAGAGCTTCAATTTGCAGTGATATACAATGGCCTGTGAGAGTGTGTTGGGCTTAAGCAATTGTCCAGTTTGCACTCCCAATACAAGTAAAGGCTACAATCTGATAATTAGCTTGTTTTTGATGTTCTTGGTTTGAGTCCTTCAGTCTATATACAGACTGGTACTGAATAAGTCATATGACAAGAAAGAATTCTCAAGCTGTCTTGTAAAGAGGTACCTATGAGTCTAACTTTATAAAGAATGAAAAATGAAATGCAGGCTCTTAGATTTTCACTTAGTAGTCAATCTGTATTAAAATTCATAAAATTTCACTGAAGCGATGTTAAGTCAAGATACTTTAAAGTTACTAAAGTTACATGAAAACAGAAACACATTTGATTAACATTTCAGACATTACAAACATTTCAAATCATTCAAAGTACAACTTTAAAATGGAAGTGTATTTCAGACGTCACATGTTGTAGTCTGACTTTTTTTATATTTGTTTTTTTTAGTTTTTTGCCCCCCCAATCTGTTGCGTATTTTCCAGCTGACGATCTTCTACTTTCTTCTCATATTACATCTAACATTTCTTTCCTCAGCACTTTCATCTGTGACCACCTGTAATTTAGGTGGGTTGAAAAGGGGTATGTGAAATATGGAGTACAGCCTTCCAGCCGTATCATACATAGTGGCATTTGTGCATAATATTTTTTTTTTGAAATACTCTAACTGGGTGTAGCTCATGATGGCACATACATCACCTCATGTAATGTCAGTCAGATCCAGCTCCGGCCTTTAATGCTGAATGGCTTTCAACAATCTGTCTTGCAATATCACCATGTCTCCCTATTACTGAGGTCATGCCTAAATGCAGACAGATGTTTGTCTCCTCCCCTAAAAGTGGGTGAGCTGAGCTGCTAATTGATCTTGGGTCATTTAAGGTGTATGCTTTTATAAATATCTGAAATTATTCTGGAGAACTTGTAGTTCATTTCCTCTTACGTGATTGTGATACCCACCTTTCTTATTCATTTAGTGTATCATAACACAATAAATGTTTCTAGTTTATTCTTCCCTGATTTCCACAAAACTGAAAGCACATGAACATTAAATTTTTGACATATAACACAGATGTTATGTTCTGCTGCCAAAAATATTGCTATTCCAAAATTCTCCCAGTGCTGAACAGCAAAAGTAATAGCCTGGGATTACCTTATATAGCTGCCAGAGAAATTGGCAAACATATCCTAAGGATAAAGATACAGGGATGTTTTGCTAAGCCTCCACGGAAATAGCTGTAATGAAAAATATGGGCACAAATGATTCTGTACTAAGTTTATGTATATAAAAAGAACATAATTCTACAAAAAATAAAAATAACTAGATTGCCATATTCATTGGACAGCACAGACAGTAGCACAATGGATATCATTGCTGCATCACAGCAGGAGGTTTCTCAGTTTGATTCTCAGCTGGGGTTCCTTCTGTGAAGAGTCCGGACTCCTCCCTGTGTTTTCATGGGTTTCCACTGGGTGCTCCAGGTTCCTCTCACATCCCAAATACATGCAGTAGGTGGATTGGACACTCTAATATTGGCCGAGAGTGTGTGGTGTGGAACAAGTACTATGGCAGGGCTAGCAACTCAGCTGTGTGAATCTTGGCTCTACGTGATTGTTACTATTGAAATGGCACCCTGACCCCATGTGCAATAATGGGAAGAAGGGGTTGTGGATGGGTGTAGCATTGCCATATTCATTATTTGGTGCACCTTTTATTGTATAGCTTAATTAAAAATATTCATTCAGGGCATAGCCAAAAGCCAAGGTTACAATGAAGGCACTATTGCGAATTTGACATTAAATTCTTGATGCTGTCAGTTTTGGGGATTTGTCATATTTTCCCTTTTGCATAGAAAAGATTTTATTCCCCTCTGATCAGTAACAGGTCTCAGGTTTTCATAGCTGTAACATACATTGGTGTTGGCCTTTAAAACACATTGCTTATTGTGATCGGATAGTGGGTCATGGAAGGAAAGTAAAAAAAGTAGATTGTCAAAGCAGAGAAAGGAGCAGGCCTCCATAACAACTAATGGAGAGCAAGTGCTTTAGGGTCTAAGCAATGGCCTCTACTTCTTGAGGAAATTAGATTCATGACATTTAAGACTTGAGAGGTCCTGAAGAAGAGTCTCCAGAGAGTTGCATGTTAAGGACTAAAACAGTCAAGAAAGTGCCCCTAAAAACTGGAAAATGAACAGCAGTTTTTTTTTTTTTTTTTTTTGTGAAAAGAAACTCGATGGAGTTACTCCTTCCTGAAGACTGAGAGGATCTTGAAAGGAAAAAAAAAATGACATTTGTTAAAATTCTATTTTGTTAGCTAGCCAGCTTCGTGGAAATCATTGCAAATAATTTTTAGAATACTGAAATATATATATATATATATATATATATATATATATATATATATATATATATATATATAGATGTACATACAGTGGATATAAAAAGTTTACACACCCCTGTTAAAATGCCAGGTTTTTGTGATATAAAAAATGAGACCACAATAAATAATTTCAAAACTTTTCTCACCTTTAATGTGACCTATAATCTGTACAATTCAATTGAAAAACAAACAAATTTGTAAGGGGAAAAGTATAAAAAATAAAAAAAAAAACGCACAATAATCTGGTTGCATAAGTGAGCACACCCTTAAACTAATACTTTGTTGTGTAAACTTTTTATATCCACTGTATATGTGTGTGTGTGTGTGTGTGTGTGTGTGTGTGTGTGTGTATGGGTGTGCTCTACATTGAAAGGAGTATATCAACAGTCAGTTGGTCAATGTCAAAACATTTAACATCAACGCGTACTGTGCATGCTCAGAGGATCACCACAGAGCATGCTAAACTAAAAAGTGTTTTTGTAGGGGGCAAGCATCCCTGCAACTCCCCACACTACTAATTATTTATATATATATATATATATATATATATATATATATATATATATATATATATATATATATCAAAAGTCCAAGATTGCACAAACATTGGGGAAAGTAAATATTTCTCTAAGTAGGGATTGGTAATCATCTCCAAGTGTTGATCAAATGCAGTGTAACGCAGGACACCTATATATATATATATATATATATATATATATATATATATATATATATATGTATACGTGTGTGTATGTGAATCTAATTTCACCCACCAGTTAGTAGCCCAAATGATATCACTTCAAAAAGTAACTTTCAGAACCTTCCAAGGCAGTGTGCCAGAAAACCCAGAATTACAAACAAAAATGTATTAGCCTGCTCTTTATAACTTTATAATAAAGTGTCATCAACTAAAACTGCAATGGCTTTTTTTAAAACTGCAATATTTTTTTTAATCGTGACAACTAATACAGATTCTTCGTTGAAAGAATGTTATTTAATTATTGTTTCTCAAGCTTTTTCAAAATTCATTCCCCTATATCCAGAGATGATTTGTGTTAACTTCTCAGCATGATTCAGTGCAAGTATAGTCTACATACTAAGGCAGAATGTATCAAGAGGAGACAGCAGACTTCTAAATTATTCAGTGCACTTTTCAGCAAGACTGTGAACTTTTTAATTTGTTTTTAATCAGGTAAGACCTACTTATCACAAATGCTTCTTTTTATGGGTGACCCAGGAATGCTGATTTGCTTAAGTGACTTGTTCAAAGTCACACAGTACGCAAATGAAGATTAGGAAAATCAAACCAATGCCTATCGACTACTGAAGCTTAAGATCTTTAACATTTGTGCTTTTCTGTGAGATTTCCTCTTTAGTGTCCTTAAGATAAAACGCATGAAGCAAATTTAACGAACATATTTGATTATGAAGGAAAGCTGCAGACAGTTAAAAATAAGATGATTCAGAAACGGGTTATTTGCAAACTTCACATGTTCTTTGATCTGAAAGATGTGTTGAATAATATCAGTATGAGATGCAGGTAGGTACTTTCAGCAAGTTTCCTTAAGGGTGTGCTGACCATTTGCACCACTGTTAAACTCATTCATACAAGAGATTTGTGTAGATGCAGATGACTATGACAGTTGTTAAGTCATACTGTCTTTTTTGTGTTAGTTGCTATGATAATCTGGAGACATACCTCCATACCTCTCAACTGTCCAGATTTTCACAGAATGTTCAGATTTTTGCCTCTTATTTTTGGCATTTTCTTCATAAAAATTGTGTTTTTTTAGCAATTATTGAGATATGAAGTCACTAAATAATTAGAGATGTTTGAGTTTCAGACTTCATATTCCTCAGAAAATACACAATAATTCAAAACGTGTTATTCTAACAACTTTCTAAGTTTATAGGAGCAATATTTAAAATCTTTCCCTATTTTTGGGCCTTTGTCCCCCAGATTATTTCTGTCTTTGTCCAGATGTCTTGTGCCAAGAGGTTGAAAGATTTGTCTGGAGACCTGTAGGTATGTCCACTTTGGGCTGGAAAACTGATGTGGTGACAGGGCCAAGTAAAGGCAGGATATACTATGGCAAATGACTATGCAATTATTATGTTTTTATCCTGTCTAGCCATGGACGAATAATTAGGATTGGGAATCCAGTGCCTGAATAACATTAAGGGAGAGACTGACAATACAGCAGAGTGAAAACAAGACTGGTGACAATAGCTGCAGATGCACGAAGGGTGTTTTCTTTTTCATGTTCTCAATCCCCTTCTGATTCTGTTGCCTCTACCATCAGTCAGCCCATTTGTTCTGTCAGGGGAGAACCAGGCATCACAGGTAGTCCTATGACCTCTTCCTTCCTTCTTGCCTGGATGGCATAATCAGCCCATTATTTCTCCCTCTATCAAGAATTGGGCAAAATGAATTTGCAGGAAAATACCAAATTTCTTCCAAACTTAGCAGGGTACCACAAAAGAGTAGCATCCTTAAATACAGGTTCATTTAAACATTGCCAGCCAGACATCAACAATGATGTCAGACCTATGACTGCAAATAATTTGTGAAACAGCTGTGACAGAGTTCACCCTGAGTTTGTTCCCTACCTGATACTGCTTTTTTTAGCTTGAACAGTGCCAAAACAAAAGCAAATAGACAGGGTTTCAGTTTGCTTAGTAGTTTTGTAACCTTCCTTTTGTTGTGTTGGTGTACATTTGATAGTGTAACAGTTGAGTTTCCTTTTCAAAGCAACTCCTTTGTGGAGCTGTGTGTTACCTGAAGAGAAGGTGAAGGGGGTACAGGGTTATCACAGGCTCCAGGTGCTGTGCCTCTTTAGCAAAGCAAGTTACTGGGTTCATTTGATGAAGTTCCTAATGAACCCATTTAGTGTGGGTATGGATGCGTTATTTAAACTCTGAATGCACACTATACATTATCATACCTCAACGTACTTCCTCAGAAGTTCTGGACAAAGCCAAAATTGCCGGTGGGACAAATTTTAAATACTGCTCCAAATCACTTAGAAAGTTAACAGGACGGCGGGCTTCACATTTATATGAATTTTCTTTAACCATAAGATGAACAATGATCAGCAGCAGTGTTGCTGTCTGATCTCCTCAATGATTTACCAGAAAATCAAAAATAAAAGTCATGCAGAACAACACAAATGTATGTGGCAAAGTCAGGCTATGTTCTACAAATTCAGAAACAGGTTTAAGGTATGGCCACAAATTGAGAGTAACAAACAAAGCACCCACAAAGCAACATTATTGCAAGAAGTCAGATGGTGATGGAGGAGGAAGCAGAAAGCAGAACAAGAAAAGTATTAAGAACTTAGAGTTTGGGATTCAGGAAGGACTGCAATCCAGAAGGAGTAACTCATTCATAAACTAATCTGAACAGAACGTATCAGGAAGAACAACATTTGTCAAAGTTCTTCAAAATCTATCGGCTGGATAGGACTCAGCTGACAGCAGATACACCAATATGCATACTTTTTTACTGGTGCATGTTTTATAACAGCCACTTATGGTCATATATAGTGGCTTTCATATTTAATTTTTATATTTATGGTCAGCTTTTGTTTTGTATTTTGAAACTGGATTTAACAAATATTTTTGGCCATCCAGTTGTGCTATATTGTTTTACTCTCAGTTCATTTACAGGACTGAGCATCTTCCTGTCCTTCTATGCCCATTTCTGGCACCCTGCTTCCTGCGCCATATCTCATTTATAGAGCTATCAGCTCTTCTGGTCATGGTGATTTGGGGATACAAGAGCTGCAGGGTGGCTGTCATTAACTAGGGTGAGTATGTGTGGGTGTGGATGTGGGGGTGTAGGTGTGTGTGTGTGTGTGTGTGTGTGTGTGTGTGTGTGTGTGTGCGTGTGTGTGTGTATGTGTGTGTGTCTGTGTGTGTGTGTGTGTGTGTGTGTGTGTATGTGTGTGTGTGTGTGTGTGTGTGTGTGTGTGTGTGTGTGTATGTGTGTGTGTATATGTGTGTGTGTGTATATGTGTGTGTGTATGTGTGTGTATATGTGTGTGTGTGTATATATATGTGTGTGTGTATGTGTGTGTGTGTTTGTGCTTTGGGAAACTGACAGCCTTTTTCATCATCCTAGTCATCATCATCATCATCATCAACTTAATTTTTCTCATTTTCTCTATAGGGACTGGGTGTAGTGCTAACTGTCACCATCTCTCTCAATTCAATGCCACTCTCCTGCCTTCTTCAACACTCAGGCCTGACTGTCACAGATATTCTCTCACACAATTCATCCACCTCTTTGCTGGACACCTTCATTTACTCTTGCTTCTTCCTGACTGTCTTCTTCACCAGATTGTCTTTTTCTTTTCTGCACATGTGCCCCAACCACCATAATCTGTTCTCTTTGATCTTTTCTGCAACTGGAGCCACTTTGGCTTCTGCTCTTATGTTCTAATTTCTTCATCTGCAACTCAGACCTCAGTGCCCCCTACTACCCATCTCAGGCACTTCATCTCCATCGCCTCTAGCTCTCCCAACAGCTCTGCCTTTACTGCCCAGGTTTCCATACCATACCATACAGTAGCACTGGTTCACAACTGTTTTGTACACTTTACTTTTCAACTTCTTTGGCATTCTTCTGTTATATACTACTCCTGACACTTTGTGCCATCTGGCTGCAGCCCGTCTGATTCTAGCTTTGACCTCCTCATTCAGACTTCCCTTCTCCTCAGTCCCCCATCCCAGATACTCATGGCTGTTAACCTGTTCCACTATCTTCCCCAGCTATGCCTTTTCTTAGCTTCTTTTGAGTTCCAAATAAAACAGACAGACAGCCACAGCACAGCACAGCAAAACATCCTGGTAAAAAGAACAAGAAAACTTCCAGAAGTTCCAGGTAAGTAAACAGTTTTAATGCTTCAAAAACAAGTTTAAAAACAAGTTAAAAACAGAGATAAACGCACTCACGGCCTCTTTTTACTAGCTGCTTCATCAGATCTAACTAGTAACACACAAACTAGCATTTAAAAAGAGAGATACACTGTTACCTCATCAAGTAACGTGACTTCAGTATAGGTCTTAAGAGGACAGCTTAATTTAAACCAATCCCTTTATCAGATTGTATTTCTAAAATTTATTTTGTTTCTATGTGTTCAACCTTGGTTCTAATGTCACCACCCCTTTTATTACAGTTAAACAATTCTAAGACCACAAATTTAAACTGATGAGAACTACCACATGTTTATATAAAGCATTCCTGCTATCCTGTTTTGTTACACTCTATAAGTGCTCCCATATCTGGTCCTTCAGGCGTCTGTTTGTTTTACCCACATAGTAGCTGTTACAGAGCACCCAGAATGCAAGGCAGACAAGATTACTGCTTTTGCAGTCTGCATAGAAATGCAAAATATAAGTATGTCTTGTGGTGGGATGCATGTATGCATCATCATTACATATATATTTACAAAAGTTACAAGTCCTGCAGGCATATGTTCCTTTCCTATCTTTTCAAATATTTTTTTATTAGTTTTATTTATTTATTTATTTAGTTGTTAACCGGGAAAGTCCATTGGGCCATATTGAGACCTTTTTCAATGGAACCCAAGGAGAAAAGCTCCAAGTACATTCAAAATTATATTGTCAGTTAATACAAGAAAGTATATATAACAATCCAAGCAGTTAGTACAAAAAACAAATAATATTGGCAGTTAATACAATTATAGGAGAGGAGGCTCCACGTACAATACAAAATTTGTTGGCACTTAATACAGTTATAACAGAAAGCTGCAAGATACATTCACATTTATTGGCAGTTAATACAATGGAGATTAACTGCAAGTCAGGAAATAGGAGAAATTTAGGAGGGATGTGAGCAGGAACATTCCCAGGTGGAAGATAGATAAGAGTGTAGAAGAGACTTAAAGGCAGAATGATTTGGGGTAGTTCGAATATGGGGAGGAAGTGAGTTCTATTTCCGTGCAAGAGAGAAGGCTAATAGAGATTGGTCTGGTGTGTGAAGGGTTTTGTGTAGTTCAAGTAGGATCTGATTGGTGAATCTAAGAGAATGGCCAGAATGGTATGGTACATTGTGAGAGTGAAGGATAATGAAGGGCAATGGGAAGGATTGAAAATGAGTTCATGGGCAGTGGAGAGTTGAATGAAAAATAAATGATTAGGGAGTTCTAACCAATTCAGTGAATGTAAGGAAATGCAGTGGTGAGATGAAGATTTGGAAATTTGGAAATTTTATTGTAGAAGGATGCCAGCTTAGCTTTGAGGGTACTTTGAAGGTTGGTGAAAATTGGAGTTCCATAAAGGAGGGAGGGGTGGAGGTAAGTAGTCAAGAAGGTTAGCCTGGTTGAGGTGGTTAGGAGGTGGTTATAGTGGTAAAGCATACCTAGCTTTTGGTGGGTTTTATTCATGTTGGCTTGAATGTGCATGTCAGTTTTTAGCTGTTCATCAATAAAGACTCTGAGAAGCTTGGTTTGAGGGACTAGTTCAATGGGGATCATGTTTTGGCTTTTTATAATGAAGGACTTTTTAATTGTGTAGTTCTTGGTAGGGGAGAAAATCATAAGTTTAGTTTTAGTTGCATTAAGGGCTAAATGGTTATTTAGCATACAGGTCTCAGTGCAACTAAAAGTTAGTTGCATAAGTTTCGAGAGACAATCAGTTGAGCAGATGATTGCAGAATCATCTGCATATTGAACAAGTTTAGCATTTGGGATGCAATGATGGAAGTCATGAATGAAGATATTAAATAATAAAGGGCCTAAGATAGACTCTTGGGGCACTCCTGTGAGGGTATCAAGGAAAGAAGAGGTGGAATTGTTCCATTTAATGGACTGTTGCCTGTTTGAAAGATAACTGGAAAACCAATTTATAGTTGGAGGAGAGAGGTTAAGGTGTGAGAGCTTTGATAGTAATAGGTTATGGGAAATCGTATCGAAGGCTTTAGATAAGTCTAAGAACAGAGAGGATATAACATTACCAGAGTCTCGGGAATGGTTGACAATGTCAAGGAAACATAAGAGGGCTGAGGAGGTACTATGGTGGGGTCAGAAACCATGTTGTGTAAGGGACAGGAGGTTATTGTTTAGGAGGAAGGAAAGAAGTTGTTAGTGAATACATGTTTAGAGTATTTTTGAGATAGGGGAGAGTATGGCTATGGGGCAGAAGATAGGGATGTCATTGTTGTTGACTCCCTTATGTAAGGAGATGATAAATGCCTTTTTCCAAGGGAGAGGTACATAAGATTCCTGGATGGAGAGGTTGATGAGAATACAGAGGGGTAGGCTATGCCATCAACAACTAATTTCAGAAAGTTTGATGGAAGGTTATCTGGGGCATTAGAATAAGGTTTTAATTTATTGAGAAGTTTTTAACAGTGTTGACAGGGATAGGTTTGAGGGAGAAAAAAGGGAGGACGGTAGGGTTGGTGCTAGTGGAAGAGGGGTTTGTGTAGACAGGGGCTGAGGTGGGAGGGGGGAGGAGGAATTTGTGATAAAGGAAAAGGGGTTATGGAGAGTGGGGCAGAGGAGGTTGATGAGCTAGCAGGGAAAGATGTGGTACGTTTGGTTACAGAGTCAATAAAAAAGGAGTTAAAGTTAGTGGCTATGGTATGGTCAGGAGTAGAAGGGTGTTAGGACAGGGGTTGTTTCTTCTGCCAGGTTTGAAGAGGGCTGTAATACTACTCCAGAATTTCTTAGGGTTAGATTTATAGTTGTTCTGGAGTTTTGAGTAGTAGGATCTATGATAGGAGAAAATACGCTGTTTTACTGTGTTGCGCAGTTGTTTATATTGATTAAGAGATTGTGTGATTTTGAGTTTTTTGGTGGAGTTTCCAGAGTTTGCACGTGAGTGCATAAGAGTGATGGTATCTTTAGAGAGCCATGGGGTTTTTTGGACTTCACTCTATTGGTTCTGGGAGTGGCAAAGGTATTTAGTAAGTTAGTGAAACACAAAAAGAAACATACAATTTAAATATAACAAAGGAAAAAATATAACTATAAACAAGGGTCCACAGCAGTAATACAGCAAACAAGTCATTAATATTTTTCCAGTAAATCATTCAGTTTTTGCCAATATTTTTTTGGTGATTCTTGTCTGAGGTCCTTAGGTTTAATGTTGAAAGTTATTTTTTGCATACACTTTTAGCTAAAACAAGAAAATCATTTAAAGACAAAGAAGTTTTACATTTCCAGGTTTTTAGAATTATTTTTTTAGCTATTGATAAAATGGAAAGGCAACTGTGATCTAGGGACAACATCTGGTACTGGAGCATTAAACAAGGTAAGCGAGTCAGAGATACTACATTTTTCAGTCCATAAAGCCTGTGAGAATTTTTTAAATTTGTTCCAGAAATGAACAACCAAATTACATTTTAATATCATATCTGACCAATCTGGTTCTGACTCAGATCCACATCTCCAGCATTTAGTTTTCTTTGTGTTCCTTTCCTTTCTGATATACTCTTCTTCGTAATAATGGGTTTGTAACATAGAATCTGTTTTAATGACCTGTTGTTCTTAGAACAGAAACATTGTGTATCACCCAGTGTATTCCTATACTTCATATCAGATGCTAAGATATGCCGGTTCTTCTTTTCCACTTCACACACTGTACCACAATCACTCAAGTAAGTAATACTCATTCTAAAGTTATTTTCATATATATATATATATATATATATATATATATATATATATATATAATTTCACCTAGCAGAGGTTACATTCTCAATTTGTGCAGAAAATTAAGGTCTAGCCTTATCACCCCTGTGATGAACAACTTTGTCACAGATCGTATTAACCTCAGTGTCATTATATCCCCTTGTCAAAAAATCATTTCTAAGGCTCTCAAATGATTCCTTCATAGTGGCTTCACTTACATTTCAGTGTAAATACCTATAAAACAGTGCCTTCAGGACATTTTGATAAACATGTTTTGGATGCATGCTGTTTAGATACAGTACATTGTTGTTCTTACATTTCTTCTTATAAAGTTTTGTGCTCAATGTTGTATCTTTCAGAAATACACTTACATCTAAACAAATCAACACTTTTTTCAGATACAGATGGTACAAACTTCAGAAAATCCGTTCATAGGTGTGTACTAGGCTAATGGCCCTGAAGCCTTTACAAGCCTAGTCCATAGCATTACCCTGGCATCGTGCCACCCGACCTTAGTTCCTAGTGCCTCTGTTGAGTAGAGCCACTGGAGTGAACCCCGGGTTGAATTTTCTATTTCCCATCCACTCATCAAGATTTCTCTTGAAGAGGGCCAGTGAAGTGCTCTGCTTAACATGTATGGCAAGTCTTTTCCATAGCATGGACAGTCTCTGGGTTATGAACCTCTCCCTCCAGCATGTTATGTTGTTTGTGGTAATGAGGTTGAGGTCTCTGGAGCGTATGATGCGGAGGGATTGGGATTTCTTTAGATGTAGCATTTCTAACAGAGTATTGCTCAGATACAATATACATTCTTGTAACATTTCATTTGAACCAGACCAAACCAAAAAAATATCATCCACAAAGCATGCATAAAAAGATACATACTTCAGAAAGAAATTACCTTTGTCAAACATGTAAAGATGTTCCCAATACGCCAGCACCATGTTGGCATAGCTGTTCACACACATGGTGGCCATTGCTATACCAACCTTTTGAAGGAAATGCTGGTCATTAAAAATAAAAACATAATTTTCCAGTATAATATTTAGTAATACACATAAAAGATATATCCTGTCCGTACAATATGTTGAATTTTTAGACAAAAAAGTCTCACATACTCAACACCTATATCATTAGGGATTATAGTAAATAATGTGGCAATGTCTAAAGTCACCAAAGTACATGTGTTCAGTGTGTTCAGTCTAGACCAGATATATAATCTATTGAGAAAGTGCTTGGTATCCCTTAAGATAGTGTCTACCACATGAAGAATATGGTGTAACACTTTTTTAATAAATATAGACAGTGACTCTGTGGTCCATCCCCGTCCAGATACAGATCTGATTAGAGGTGGATCTGTTAAAGATTTGTGCACTTTAGGCTGACCATATATAGTGGTAATAGTTGGAAATTTCATAAAAAAATATTTATAAAGATTCTTATCTATACCAAGTTCCATTAATAATGAATGTATTTCAGAATGCACATTGTTTACCAGACTACACACCTTAGATTGCTCACACTTCTTATAGGCTGATGAGTCACTTAACATCAGGTTCATACCATCCAAACATCTGGTGGTGTCCATCAAGACAACCCCATCCCCTTTATCAGTGGGGCATACCTGAACATGTTCTAAAGATACCAGCTTGTGTAAAGCAGGCCTTTACAAACCAGTCAGATTGCAGAACGTATTGGTAAGTGAAATATTTCTGATTAAACACTTTAAATCAGTTAATATATCAGGTATATTCAAACTTCTAGAAGGCACAAAAGAAAGGTCTTTATTTAAAACACTATGCTGTTCACTCATTAGTTCATGAGATGAAATGTTTATAACTAAGTCCAATGTATTTTGCTTCACAGAGATAGTCCAAAATCTAGCTGTTCCAGCTGAACTAATTTCTTCTGTGGTGGTCAATTCCTGCTCATTGACCTGCATTCTATGTGTTGAAATCTACGCGTCAATTAAGGGACAGAATGGTAGAGCATAGATCAGAGATACGTAGAGAGATCTGTACAAATGCTTTGGCTTGGCATATAAGTGAAAATGGTGATGTCCATAACTTTTCTTTTAGGGTTTTGGATGTGGTTTTTAGAGACTTAATAGGTGGAGATATGAACAATAAACTGGAGGTTAGGGAATATGACTGGATTTTGCATTTAAATGCTGAACATGCCCCTGGTATAAATACGATGGTCTCTTTAAAATGTATATTGAAGCATAGAAAAATGAGTCTAAGATAATTGTCTTTTAAATTATTTTATTGGCTGTGTGATGTCACGTGCTTGTTTTACTTTATTATTTAAATGAGTTCTTATGGTAATTCATTATACTAATGAAGGATTTTATCCAAAAGCTTTATCATTACAAGGTTGATGCTGTGATTACAAGTGTTGTATTCTTTTTGCTTCTTCAACGTGTTATTATTTTATCATGTTCTGCAGTTGTCTTGACTTGGCTTTGTGTTCTTTGCATTGTGTGCACCAATTTTAAAGAACTTGGATTTTAAAGACTTAAAAACTATAATCCACAGCCTTGGTCTGGTATGTTTGTTCAAAGGATTAGTGCACTACTCCACCCTCGTTCTAATCCTTTACTTGGACATTTTGGTTCAAATGAGGAACTGATTAATTTGACTCAAATTCCACAGAAAGAAGTTGATTCTCTACAACACAAGATGTCTCTACCTGAAAATAAGGTAAAAAAGTTTAAGAACTTGCAGTGGCAACGTTATAGCTTTTCAGCTTACCTCAATTTCATGTTGCTACAAGCGGCTTACGCATACTAAAAAAGCCTTCATATAAAAATACGTATCCTCTTCTCTTAAAAAAGTGGCAAGAGCTCAATATTAAATTGAGCCTGGACTGTATGTCCTTGAAGAATGACTTTTTTACTAATATTGAACAAGACCTACAAAAGGAAATAACTGATAAAGAAAATAAGTTGCTCAATTCCCCTGTTTTTATTTTGAATGTGCTACACAATATGAGTCAATGCATGAGCGGATATCCACTGATGATATTAAGCTTCAGTGTCAGAAACAATAGAAATTAAATAGGGACATTCCAGATTTCTGTTCTGGTCATATTATTTCTTGGCCTAAAGAAAAAAGAGGAATGGATAATAGCAAAGGTCCTAGTGACAGTGCTATACAAACTAGAAACAGTCTATGTATCACTTGGATGATTTTACTCCTGCTGCTTCTGTTATGAATGCTGCTGTTGTTAATGGTGGTAATGATTTAGCTGCACCTTCAACTTCCACTACAGTTGTCCAACAACTTAATCAGCAGTCCGCTTTAAATCCAACTGTCTCCGTGGAAACAGCTACTAACTCTTTGGATTTTCACGGTGTCTCCTTGGTGATAAACTCCAAACTACTTGAGGAAGTGATCAATCAGCAAAGGGGGCATTCCCAGTGATGGCTGCAGTCGAGGAAGAGAGAAGGAAGCTACCATCAGCGTCCGCAAACATGCAGCTGCGCCAAGTGGTGAAACCTACTTGTTTTGGCTTAGTTGTGAACCTTAGTTCACATTTACTCATGGACTCTGAAGTTAAACTTCTGAATAAAGGTACAAAATGTATACCTGCGAAAACTGACTCGGTTAATGTTTTGACCGATTTAAAAACTTTTTGTCGAAACTAAAACCATAAGTTATATTTTGGTGCATCTTTGAATACCGATGCACCTTTGAATAAAAGATTAAGTACTTTTATTCCCATCAGCCATCCTGTGATTACAGCATTTCATGATGTTTGTGAGGGCCAGTTTCATAGGTTATATGAACGCAGCCTCACCAATAAGTTTTATAACTTGACTAAATGAATACCAAACTTTAGTGGGGCTTGAAAATAATTTTGATATTGTTTTAAAAGAAGTTGATAAAGGTTGTGCTGTGGTCCCTATGGACCGTTGTAATTACTTTAGTCAAGTGGGTGTCTTGCTTCAGGATGCTAATGCTTTTAAACTTGTCTCCATTAACCATGTATGGAAATGTATACAAGATGTTTATTAATTTATGATTTGCAACTTAATGGTGATATCGGCTCGGATTTGTTTCACTATTTTTCTGTACCCTGTTCTGTTATACCTAGGCTGTATGGCCTTCCAAAAATACATATATATCTCTTCAAAATCCGCCAATGAGACCAATCGTATCTGGATGTGGATGAATCACGGAACCAATTTCATTATATTTGCAGAATTTTTTAAGCAAATATTTGAAAAATGTTAAGAGTTATATTAGGGACACTGGTGACTTTTTAACCCAATTACATGAATGGTGTTTACTGAATAATGTTAGCAATTGTTTTCTTTTAACACTTGACATCGTTTCACTTTTTACCGTGATTCCCCAGGAATATGGTATATCTGCTATTACAAACGTATTGGTGGAAGTGGGTGGCCATAATGGGCGACAGATTGAGACTATCTGTGAGTTACCTCAAATAGTCTTTGATAATAATTTCTTTTTGTTTGAAGATAATTATTATCATCAGTTAACAGGTGTAGCGATGGGTACACCGATGGGTAATACATATGCAAATCTTACTTTAAAAAAATGGGAAGATGAGTATATTTTTAATAATTCCTTATATGGTTCTAATGTATTATTTTTTCAAAGATTTGTGGAGAATATTTTCCTCATTTGGGGTGGTAATGAGCAGGAACTAACACAATTCACTGATTATATTAATTCCACTACTAGCTTTTTAAAGTTTAAGTTGACCTATTCGAGCTTTAGGATACATTTTCTAGATGTTGAACTTTTTGTGAAAGAGGGGGAATTGAATTTGACTGTGTATAAAAAACTATCACATAAAAATAATTATTTTAATAGGCAGAGTATGCATGCACAATTTACATTTAAAAGTATTGTGAAGGCACAGTTTACTCGTATCTCCCGACCTAACACTGATAATATTCTTTTGACTTTTCAGTTACAGGAAATGATGAAAGAATTTGTTGAAAAGGGTTATGATGAACGTTTGGTTGAAAATCTTTATCATGATACATTGGTTGATAGAAATGATAGATGTAAACCTTATCTTATTTCTACACCATCTGAAATTATTGCTCGGGAAAGGACTAATAAATTGTTTTATGTTACAAGATTTAATAGGGCCAGTAGATGAATAGAAGTTATAATAAGGGAAAACTGTTGTATTTTATTGACCCTTCCTGAGTTAACTCAGTATATTAACCTTTCTCCCAGTTTTTCATATAAGAATTGTTTGAATTTAAAGACTCATCTTTGTTGCAAAGATTTCAATCAACAACAAAGAATAACATCTAGTAAAATATGGACTGTCCCTTGTTATAATTGCTCTAGCTGTGCTTATATAAATAAGGATGAATACTTTATACATCCGAGTACTAACAGAATGTATTTTGTTAAGCATTATCTGAAAACTTTATCAATAAATGGTTGCTGCTGTGATTACACATGTTGTATTCTTGTTGCTTCTTCAACATGTTACTACTTTACCACGTTCTGCGGTTGCCTTGGCTATTTGGATACAGGACATCACTATTATTTTGGAAAAATTTGGCTAGGCTTAGAAAGAACCCCCAGGTCATTAAACTATTAACAATCTATGAATCAATGACTCAAAGGAAAAAGGAAAGTAAACCAGCCCAGCAAGAAAAACAAAGTGCTAACAACAGCGAGAGGCTGTGTTGAAGATGAAGAATCACAGAAGCAGTGCTCTGACATGGAGAGAGAAGTCATGTCAGGAATGACAGAGATACTAGAAAAGTTGGAAAAGATGTATAAGAAGGTACAGAAAATGAATGAGTCATGGCTAGAATATGTGAAGAATACAGGCAGAAGAACAGATGGAAAATGCCCTATCAGCCCAATTGGACTATATCGAGGTTGTAAAAAGGAAGGAAGATTAATAGAACAGGGAAGCTTCCCAAAGGAAGTTAGGGAAAAGCTAATGGAAATTGAAGACTGAGAGCAGACAGAAAACGTAATATTTATAAATGTCCCAGAAGGAGCAGAAAGAAGATACTGTATTAGTTTTATGAAACTAACTGAGTCAATGGACTGATCTCCCTCAGGATACGATGTTGCTGGACAGATTGCATCGAGTCTATACAGGTCCAGGATTAGCAGCACTTTTTCCAAAGCCCTCTGTGGTCAAGTTCCAAACATATCAATTGAATGAGCAAATACTGAGTCAGTAATACAAGAAGAACAAAATATTGTTGGTTGGTCATAAATGAGTCTCTGTGGATCAGGATTATTAGGTGAGCATGAGGCAGAGGAGGGCTACATATTTTGCTGCACGTAAAGATATGTAAAAGGCTGGGACTCAGATTTAAACTGCTATATCTTGCTACGTTAGAGACATTCTTCCTGATGGGAACCAAAGTTTTCCTAGACCTGGTGGTGACATGCAGGGAGATTGAGAGACACTAGCAGACCAACCAAGGAACAAGGACTAGAGTGTGGGGGGGGGGGGGGGTAGCAAAAGGAGAACAGAGACTGCATGTAGCAGCAAGAAAAATAATTTTCCAATGTTTCATATGAAAATGCAGGTTAGCCAAAATTCAATAAGAGAGAATTCAAAAAGGGTACAGTAGGCACTATAAACAAGATGTGAGTGATTAGAGAGATCACAGAGTAGTACAGACGAATGAGTGCCAACTGAAAGAAGCAGATAAAATGAGTAAAGCACGTAAAACAAAAGGGAAAGAATACACTGAAGAGGAAAGAGAAAAAGACTGCAACATCAACATGTTTAGTGGGGCAATTAATTTTATGATAAAAAAGGTAATACCTGAAAATATATAAAAATGTAATCAGTGTCCTTAATAAAAATATTGTTAAAAGGGGTAATAGGAACTGAAAAGAACTGTGAAAACAACTGTTGCGCCAGAATATCTGTAGAGATGCATGCATGATAAAAAAGTTGAAATTTATAATTTAAGATGCAAACGTATGTTTGATGAAAGGGGGTGGTGTGGAACAAGGGATGTAATAAAACACAGTGACTCAACAAAGGAATATAACATAGAAGAATACATGAGAATTGTTTTCAACAGCTACGACAGAAAAATAAGCAAAATCATGAGACATGAAAAGGGTGGGAATAATGGAAAATCCAGTACCTGCAAAGAAGGATGCACCATCTTAATGGTTTTAAGGTTATGGGCTTTTTAAATGCACAAATGGCTTGCAGGGAGAATACAATTTGAGAATAGTTGTGTTATGCTGGGAAGTGAAAAAACAGTAAGTCTAATACTTGACAAAATGATGGTATTAGGGGAGTTAAACGTGACAGAGTATCGGGGGTAAGTACAGTTAAGATGTCTAAACAAAGAGAGCAGAAGGGGAGAGTCTAAGTCCAAATGGAAATACACAGAAAGGACAAGGGGAGGGAAACACAAATATGTGATTAAAAGGAACAGAAGCAAACACTACAGACATTATTAGAAGAAAGAAAAGAGTGGGGGTGATATGGTAAAACGCAGTAAGGGAAACAATTCTAAATGCACTGCTAAGAGAGATAAGGCAAATGCCTGCAAGACATAACAAAGCTTAGACAGGTATTAAGGAGAGTGAAAAAAGATGAGAGAGAACTCTGGGAAAAGGGGGAATTTTGAGGAAAGGGGGAAGGTGAGGAAGGGCAATGAAAGCTGAGGAAGTTTCAAGGCATAGTTTTGAGCAATTTGCTGAAGAGCAAGAGCAAGATGCAGCATTTCTCAAAGGTTTTATATAGTTAACAGAATACAGTTCAGTCTGTTTATGAAGGGGGCTGGGTTTCAGAAGATAAAATATAAGACAGATATACTAATGCAATCCCTCTCATGTGAGCAATGACAGAAAAAATGCCTGAAGTAATTTCACTGTTAAAAATAGCAGAAATAAGAAGTAAAGGTGAAATAGGCAAATGAAAGGGGGGAGAAAAAGTTGAAAATGGCTGTAAGACTAGCAATGTGGAATGTAAAAGGCCATACTGACAAAGGTACGATGTAGAGAGCAATAGCTTATATAAAATAAAGTGATGGAAATATAATACAAGGCAACTACAGATAACTGTGAATAACGTTATGATATCCTATCAGCACCTGCATTAGTTTGGCCCTGTACTCTGGTCATTTATAATTCTGACATCATTATAGAATATGGCATAGCAATAAACACCAACACTGCAAGTAGACTATAAAATGGAATCATTGTACCAGCTTAGCCTGATCAGCCCATAGTAAACCAGAGCGCTTACCTACACCACCATGACCTCATGTGGAAGCTTTTGTTCCTGGCAGATCAGCCGGTTCTATATTAAAAGAATGAATGTTTACTTACCTGAATACCTAAACGCCAACACGTTGTCATTGAACCTGCAAAAACATCAATCGTCCTGAAGCACGAAATCCGAAACATCAAATCATCATGGTTGGCCCTTCTGCGGTATAGCTCCGTAAGGTAAGTGTGCAATAGCTATGGACCTTAAGGTTAGGGTGCGGGTTAAGGTAAGTGCATAGATGGTAATGTATGTTAGATTTAGTGTACGGTTAGAAGTATGGTTTTGTTAAGTGTATGTGTGTGGATTATTTAATTTGTTTGGGTATAGCTTTTTAAGGTAAGTGTGCGATAGTTACAGACCTTAGGGCGCAGGTTAAGTTAAGTGCATATGTGGTGGTTTATGCAAGATTTAGTGTAGGGTTAGAAGTAGGGTTTAGTTTAGGGTTAGAAGCATACCTCTCAAGTGTACATCATTACGAGGAATGTACCTCATTTTGGGTCATAAAAATTTCATGTTCCTCAAAGTTCCTAAAAGTTCCACATTGAAAGAGTCTGTCACACATTCAGTTTTAGGAATTTTTTTTAAGTGAAATCCGTGGTAAATAGAAATTAATCATATTAATTCATTAAAGGATCTTCTTTATAAGTAAAACCAATATATTTTAACCATCCTATGACTTTCCTATTTGAAGTTGTTAGTAACCCATTAGTATGTGTTCCACATTTTGCCCATTTGTTCCACATTATGAAGGCGAGTGTTCCTCATTTTGGAGATGGAAGGTTGAGAGCTGTGATTAGAAGTAGGGTTTTGGTTAGTGTATATATGTGGTTTATTTAGTTTGTTTGTGTAGGTAGTATGTAGTGGGCGGTGGGGTGGAACAACTATGATGGTTCGAGTTTTTGAATTTCGTGGTTTAGGGCGTTCGGTGTATTTGTGGTTTGTGGAATATGTGTCAGCATTTAGGTATTCAGGTAAGTAAATGTTTGTGCTTTTAATATAGACCTGATCAGCCACAGTGATTCTGTGTTCCATTCTGCTGGTAATGGGAAGACATTTCTACTGACCTCTGTCACTGGCTAGAGATAGAAACTGTATCCCAATCGTGGAGATTAATGACTCGTACATTTCTTTCGTGCACACAGGCATGTGGTAACTTTCCACCCCTGAACTGACTCCAAGTCAATTTATAAGGGTGAGGTGGGTCGGAGAACATGAACTAGCAGCAAATGGAGTGATAGACTGCTCATAGATAATTAAATCACACATCTGCCTCAATGCCAAGTCTAGAAGCTTTCACACCATCAGGCAATTGAACAAGAAGATAAAGGTCCTCCAGGGGGAATGATATTTCATGCATATGCCTTTGGCTACCAGTGATGTGAGAACATGATTAGACATAGTGATATCACAGTGCATCAAGGCTACTCTTGTGAGCATGTGAGTAGAAACAGGAAATATCTGCATCCATATTTATGTATATATGTAAGTTCTATCTATCTATATCTGTCTATCTAGCTAGATATGTATGGTGGCATTGCAGTTCTTCAAATGTTCAGTTGTTCAATGCTCTTAAGGTAGGAATAAGTGACTGAAAATGTCTTTGATCTCAGAATGCAGGCATTACTTTCTGGGAGACTGTGGCACAGGCAGAGAGGAAAATTAATACTTTCCCCAGTATTTGCTGTCTCGGAGTTGGTATATATATATATATATATATATATATATATATATATATATATATTTATATATATATATATATATATATATATATATGAATTCACTTCATAATCTCGAAATACTGAAACATCGAATTTCAGTATTTTGAAACTAAAAAACCGACTCCACAAAACACCAAAACTACAAAACCCTGAGCCCAAAACCATGAAATTCAAAACACCGAACACACCGCATACACTACACCATACATACACCACAGCACCCACATCACAAAATAAACAAACAAAAACTACACACATTCACAACTCATACACACATAAGCAGGAGGGCACACCCCCCTGCACTCCCCACCCCCCCAACTTATATATACTAACTCCGAGATCGCACAAGCAGGAAACAAAAGCAAACTCACACATGCACATTCTCCAGTCCCTCACAAACACATCAAACATATCAGCACACTGAAACACACTCTAACCCCCACTCAGATCCCTTACAAAACACTCATTTACCTGACAAAACACCTAGTTCCACACACGGCACTGTGCACCATAAACACACAATCCCAGACATCATGTAGAGTAAGGCCATAACAGCAAATTTGAGATATTCAAATTTGTGATTATGAAGTTTTGCTATTTTAAACATTCTGATTTATAGTCTCGAGATACTGAAATTCGACATTTCATTATTTAGAGATTATAAATGATATATATATATATATATATATATATATATATATATGTGTGTGTGTGTGTGTGTGTGTGTGTGTGTGTGTGTGTGTGTAAAAAGGTGTGGGGGCTACAGGCAGTCTTTCACCCATGCAAAAAAGTAAAGAAAGAATTTTTTCAAAATGTTAGGTTTTAGCCTAAAATTTTTGTTGGTGCAGGCATGCGTAACAGTTATATCCACTAACTTAAATATGACAGAACAGATATTCAATGCACCTTACTTATTGTGTCGAACCCTTCCCCATTCGAGAATTTAAAGACCATGATTGCTCAGTTGCTAGCCTTTTAACAGAAATGAGGTTGGAGATTCTGTACTTATGAAATACTATGTTGTGTAACTAAATGACCATATTGCCAAACTTGACATCTTGAGGGGGTGAAGATTATTGTGCTGTTGGAGGGAGTAGGCTGTTCTGAACTGAATACTTTGTAGATAAATAGGTCTAATGCTAAATAAACATTTTTCTGATTAATTATAAGGTAAGTTCAGAGGCAAAAATCATTTCCAACAGAGAAGAAGAAAAAAATGAGCTGCTGCTACTTGGATAACTGCCAGGCGATCATTTCATACTGAACATTTGACACTCTGGTAATTTCCTTTTTTGTTTTCTTCTCATATGCAGACTCAGCAGAAATTTGGGGACAGTGTATATCAGACCTCTGTAAGCAAGAAAGATGCTTGAAATCTGCCAGACATAAAACATTCACTTGGCAGGTGTTTTTCTTTTCTTTCTTCCTTTTTTCTTTCTTTCTTAATTTCTATTCTTTCTTTTTTTAATGCAGGATATTTTCCTTTGATCCTGTGAAATACGGGGTTGTTTGAAGTGATTCTAAATCCTGAACGCTACCTATTAACACCTGTTCCTGCCCCTCCTCCAAGATCATTCATATCACCACTAATAATTTCAATGTTCACTACACATGAACATAAACCAGATTAGTTTACCATAAACAGTAACTTCCCCACTGTCTAATTAAGCGAAGACATACATGCGCACATACATTTTCCCTTAAACCTTACCACACCAAAGCATACCCAGGTGTCTTTATTGCTATGTTGCTTCACAATCTAAATTAAGCCAGTTCTCTGCAAAATCACTGAAGTTTGTAAAAATAATAAGGTTTCCTCCTGGGTTATAATTGCTACTACCTCAGATCATCAGACACCCCTATAACATGTTTCCCATAGTTTTACTCTTTGTTGTCTTTTCCAGGGCATCTCTCTTGGCCATGGATGATAGATATTGTCTGTGTGTTGGGTCCCAGTGGATCTAGGCCTCCAGGCAGCCCACTGCTGACTGACTAGCCAAATTCTGAGTCTAACAAGGCACAGACCAAGGTACACACATCACAATGTGTCACTCATACTTCTATCTCAATATTCAGGTGCCCAGGGACCTGATGTATTAGCATGTCAAGGAAAGAGAAGCTCTAAATTTACATGGGCAGTGTTCCTTCAGTGAAGCAGCTTCTGCCAGAAAATAAAGGGAAGCAGCTTGCAGTTCCAAGCAAGTCATATAAAAGTATCAAAAGAAACAGTGCACAGCTGCTCGTCTGCTTCTCCAAACATAATGTTAATACTAGTTCCTTTCCTAAGTTTGTCCATAAGATGTAATGAATGATTTAGGCTTTAAAACCTCCTAAGGCCTTGTGGTCTGATACTTCTTTTATTAACAAATCTTTGATGCTGACTGCATGTATAAGTCCAATACAATACTCTTTTAGGTGGACACTTCTAGTGACTGCAAGAAAGTTTTTTAAAATAAACTGCGAAAGTGAATCTCCATTAAATGTCACAGAATTTATTAATTTAATCAGCAGCAAGGCATAAATACAATATCTAAAATGTGTTCTAATCAGAACCATCTATGAATGTTTGATAACATGTTCTCACACGTTACTGCATAGGACATAGTTTCCTGTAGCTGCAGTAGACTGTTTCTCTTAGCTACCTCTGGGGTTCCTCCTCTCCAGTATAATTTATAGTTTGTCTATCTGTCTGTCTCTCTCTCACACACACACACACACACACACACACACACACACACACACACACACACACACACACACACACACACGCACACACATGCACACACACTCACACACACACACACACACACACACACACACACACACACACACACACACACACTCACACAAACACACAGAAACAGATGCATCACACACACTCACAAACATGACCCACTCTCAAACACATGCACACAAAGAAACGCACACACACACACACACACACACACACACACACACACACACACACACACACACACACACACACACACACACACACACACACACACACACACGCACACACATTATACAGAAAAAAAATCCATGCACTAAACATTGAACCTTGCTGAGTCAGTCTGTTTACTTATTTAATAATATGTTGGTACTTTAAAGTATTTTGGCAAAGAAGAAGGCTATGAGATATTACTAATTTAGTAACAAATGAACCTGAGACCTGAAGGAAACACAAAATACTTGTCACCCTCTTCCATTTTCTCTACTTTACTTCCCTTGACTCACTGCTACAGCAAGCTGGACAGTTAACTTCTGAACTGTTTAAATAATCTGTGATGGAAAAAAAAGCCTTTCACTACTGTATTGTGAAACTTAAAACTGTTAGGTGGCTCCTGAAATTGTGTTGGGAATCTAACTCTGCTCCCTCACTGCTGTAGAGCTGAAACTAAACTGTGCAACTGCTGAGAAATGAACCAGATTTTATTCTCCTCAGAAGACTCTGAAGGCTGACACCTACTGTTTCCATCACAGTGGAAAGAGAGGATAGCACCTGCCTGTGGGGAGCTTTCTGCCTACAGCAACCTGTTAATCCTCTTTCCTGTGGATTGCTAAGCAGCAACACTGCGCTCTGACACTACAACCTCTCCATGTTGCGCTGAACTCTGCCACCAGCTAATCATAATGTTGGCACTAGTAAAACACAAACCACATCGACAGGGACACACAAGACTGCAGCAACAGGGACAAAAGCAAATATCTTACAACGAAGAATGGAAGCAATATCCAAGAACAATGTTGAGAACACATCATGCTTATCTTTTATTCTCTTTGGTTTTCATATGTTGCTACTCTCTGCAGGCAGAAAATATTTTCAGTAATGTGTCTCTAAGAGAGGCAGACACAAAAGACATAATAATCCATGTATCAAAGATGCACAAAAACAGGATAGACAAAGAGAGTAACAAAGCACCACACACAAACAAAGACTCACACACACACACACACACACACACACACACACACACACACACACACACACACACACACACACACACACACACACACACACACTCATGCTCACACTCTTGTATAACTCTTACATGCCACATACACATGCACACAGAAATGTGCAAATGTCTATTTCACTGATGTTACTGCATTAGGTAATCATAACCGCATTGTTATAAAATGGGCGTAATCAATATAGCATGTTGACTACAGCATGGACAGAAATCCATAAATACGTTGCACATGGCCTCAGCTTAGACTGCATCACTGTCTCCCACAGTTGTCAAGAGTAAAGAAAAATGGCCAACAATCCTGAAATGATTCTAATTGAATGCATTGCTTTTCAGCATTAAGTTGCAATAAAAAAATAAATAAATCTGATCTATGTAAACCTTCTACCTTAATAAGAGGAAATCTTGCATTTTGATTACTTAATGCACACACTAGATTAATGTTGCATTGGCTGTTAATATTCATTTCAGACTGAACTAGAACACCCACAAAGCTGATACATTGATAACTGATACATGTAGATATGTCATATTTGCACATGCATTTTTGTATCCACAGGACAGTTCAAATGAAAAGTACCATCTAATTTCCTTGAGACTCTTATCTGCTCATGGACACAGAGAAGTACCACAGTATGCCTAATGCCATGCTGCTGCAGCAGCTGTGATAGCACTGAACGCTTGGCATAATCTAGGACGAATACTTTTATAAGTATACTTCACAGCAGATTGCATTTGTTCTGATATGTTCAGAATAAAGCTTGTTTGAGACAAAATGCATGCTGACTCTATAATACTACAGTTTTGTGATTGTAGGTGCTGAAATGCTGCATGTGTGAGGCTCTTCCAATAGCCAGCAAGAACTATGCATGTCCACTGCCTATCTGCTGTTGAAATATTTCTGCAGGTATGTGGAGATAAATGCACACACATGTCCGACACACACACACACACACACACACACACACACACACACACACACACACACACACACACACACACACACACACACACAAACATCAACATTGTCAACAGTGAATAGGTCACCATAGGTCACCCTTATTTCTACACAGCTTTGTACGTTGGGGAGAAGGAAACAATAATATAATCCCATTTGATTTCTGGATTCTACATTACAGATAGATGACTGCACTGGTGATAGACACCTATACTTGTATATGCAAATGTAGTAGTCAATATTGTGATGTTGTATGTTAAGAATATGTTTGCTTTAAAACTTAACAAGTTGCATAAGTTTTACTACTATTTTTGAAGGCATGTCTAGAACACATGACAACAAAACAATCCTCATAATATAAACATGAAATATTTCTACACAGATTTCTACATGGTAATCAATCCTTCCACACACAGATGACTTTGTATATGAAATGAATACACTGAGGAATCCGCAATGTGCTTTAGTGCTTTACGTGGTATGTGGAAATGCTCAAAAAGGAAAGTTTTACCTTCCTGTATGCAATGTAATCAGATGACTGGGCAGCCAATCACAATGCCATCAAAGCTTCACACTTGCTGTGTCTTTTCAAAGTTTGCAGAATAACAATCAAACTCTCCATCACGTTACATTTATATAAATACTCCTTTCCAAATACCATATCATACTGCATTCTAAAAGAAATCATGCCTTCTGCTTTTACATCTTCTCCATCATGTAATAGGCAGAATTTCATATGTGGTACCTTAATGGTTCATTTTGACCAATTGAACTCCACTTCCTACTTGCCTCTGCTTCAGGATTCTGAATGATAAATTGTTTCATCATCAAATAAGGACACCATGTCCAAAGCAGGGTAGATGGGCAAGGTATGTAAGGAAATATGCATGTTCCAATCTTGTCTTCAAGCCAGCAAAAAAGATTTTCAGCTTGGTGGGTTTTTTTAAAACCCTAAATTTACAATGCTGCTAGCTGGTGAAATCTGGCAGACTCCTTCTTGCTGCTACTGCCACAGTCACATGAAGGAGTGGTATCTAGGTGACACAGCTGCTTTTGATGACAATCAGGAGGAATGACAAGGTGTATGGAAAGGCTAATATAATGTTCAGGGCTAGCCCTGAGTCTTTTTTAGCAGTCTGTAAGAGACCGAATATGGTGAATATAATCTGCAGCAGTAATGCTGCAGTCATCCCATTTCAGCCAAGTGGAATTGTCCTCCGTACATTTTCTGGTCATGTATTTCTCACAAGCAAAGTGATATCTCTTATTTAGTCATTCTTTTAAATGAAATAAAACAGCTTATATTTAATGAATGCTGTTTTATTAACCTGTTAGCACAAGTGCCTTTTTCATGGCATGACACAAAAATTTGATCTTTTAATAGCCCTGTTTTGGAATACACAGCATCTGTATGAGGCTTGCTTTTGGAACTCAAACAAAGGTTATCAAGATACAAGAAATTTGTAATTTGATGCACTAAATACTGCTGCAAAAATACTCATCTATTACTTTAAGTATACCTCCAGCCTCCTTGCAGACTGGCAAAAGCACTAGGTTCATTATTAACAAATGTGTGTGCATTCCTTCTGTGAGATTTCAATGGCGGGAACCTTGTATAGTCGTTAAGCAATAGATTTGCATTTAGAAGAGCAATGATCTTGCTTGTGCATTCCTCCATTAAGCTTCAAATTTGTGCAAAAGCAGTATTGCAGCTACCAAGCAAATTTTTCAACCCTCTTGCAAACATACAGTCGAACCCTGCAATCAGCTATTTGAGTTATGCACCAAAGCTTCATTGCCAGTAGTATATACTGCATGGCTGACAGAAACACAGTCAACAATAGGGCTGTGTGGGTGTAGGTACGTATGTGGGTGAGTGTGTGTATGTGTACGCGTGTGTGTCTACATGCTGATCTGCAATCCATAATTGCCTCTCAGGTTTTCAGTTTTAAGGCCTAGTGAGTGACAGAATATAGTGGGAAGAAAGACTTTATCCTGGGAAATCTCAGAAATAATTACAGGAGGTGAATCCTCAGCTGAAACATTGGCAGAACAAAAGCACGGCTTGCTGCCAGAACTCAGCCAATTATAGGCTCTTCTCCTGAATTTGTATTTCTTTGTTGTGTTTCAACTTACTCTGCCGAACATTGTTTCATCTAGGTTCTCATTAAATCAATGAACCATTGTTTAATGTGGGAATTCGTAAATAAATATTATTACAAGTTGAACTGCTGCTGGCATACATGGAAACTTACAAATTGCAACATGGCATATTTCTGCAAGAGTGTGTGTGCGTGTGTGTGCGTGTGTGCCTGTGTGTGTCTACATACACCTAGAGGCACACACACACACACACACACACACACACACACACACACACACACACACACACACACACACACACACACACTCACTCACACATTCTGTGTTCAGGTGTATAGGCACAAACAACTATAACTACTACTATAATAGAAATACCATCTTGATATATGACCATGCAAATGAGTGCTTGTGTGTGTGTGTGTGTGTGTGTGTGTGTGTGTGTGTGTGTGTGTATGTGTGTGTATGTGTGTGTATGTGTGTGTATGTGTAAGACTACATTCTTTTTGTTGCGGTTGTTTAGAAAGTCTTAGCAGTACTCAAGCCAAATGTGCTTAATAAAGTAGGGAGTCTGGTTATTCTCTGTTGTCTATAAAAATAAATTTGTTTTTTTAATTCTAAATTTTGTAAACCTGCAAGGGAAAAATTGTTTAAAACAGAAATAATAGAATTAGATAAAATAATTATAGAATCTGATCAATCAGTCCTATTGTCTGGCTAAGAATTCAAGGAAGATGTCATACCTACATACTAAGATGCAGGCAATTCTTCCATTTTCTACTTGATTCTCAGAAGAAGATATTAATATTCCATTACATTTCTAAAATAACAGAAATAATGATGGAAGTAGCTGATGCCATCTACTTTGCACTTGCTGACTTTAGAGCAATAAATGGCATTGGATCCAATGGAGTTTTATAATTCAGAGATCAACAGACAACAACGTGGTTTACATAAAGTAAAGCCTAACAATGTACATGACTCTGGCTCAAAAAACAGAGCATCTCAAGGACAGAATGCACTGTGCATTTAAATATTTCTTACGATAAAATATGTGCACATGCTGCAAAATGTCCCTGTACCTTGGTTAGGCTGTGGCATCTTGCCATCTGCAGCACTTAACTGGTGTTCTTGGGGTACTGCCAGAGGTAATCTGAAAGCATTGCTATAAATGTTCCTTGTTAGCAGGTTAAACCTTTATGACTTGTCATTTCTTCTTGTTCTTTTCTTTCCGGTGACAAATGCCAACTGATATCATTGTCATTGTTATTTTTAATGACCTTTGCCAATACCAGTGAGCTATTTAGAAAATGCTTAGCTTTTTCAGAGATTGACATCTTGGGTTCTGTTTTACTCTTTCCTTTTGCTGATTAACAGTATCTGTTTCATCCCGGTTTTCAAATTTTGGTTTATTTATTGAAAATCTGTAAGAGTTACATTGGCATATTTGGCCATTTGCTGTTCATCTAGACCACAGCTGCACTGTTTTTTTTTCCCACCAACATCAGAATGATAAAGCTACATCATAAAGCTATTCAAACCAACCCTGTCCCCTTCTATAGTGAATTCATAGATGCTACAGGTGTTTCTGTGACACAGTCCTCTGGTTTTGGTGCTAAATCTTCTCAAGCTTTGATGCTGGCTTTAAATCTTTTCAGATTAAACTGCTGTCTTCATTATGTCTTTCATCTTCACTTCCACACTAACTGTAATGTGACAATGTAATACATCTATATTGTATCCTCTTTTGTCTTTCTTTCATCCATTGTCTACATTACCAGTCTGGCAAGTCTCTTCTTGCATCCCATCTCTTCATTCTACTCCAAAAGTATCTTTATTTTTGGAGTCAAAATACAGAACTTTAATTGCACTTCACACCATTAACCTTATTTTGTATTAATAATTAAAAAGGAAAGAAAAACACTGACTCCTCTATGGGAATATAATCAGTACCACACACACACACACACACACACACACACACACACACACACACACACACACACACACTCAATGCAGTTGTCACTACCACTGGACTGACATGCAGTCATTGGGTAGATAGATACCAAGTCTATCTAACTACAGTAGGAACCATTAACCTAGTTTTGTGTTATCAACTGAAAACAAGAAAGGAAAAAACGAACCCTTGCTTGAGGATTGAATCTAGGACCCCACCTCCATTCCATGTAGTTGTCACTGCAAAACACTTAACTAGGAGTGTCTGAACAGTTAGGTACCTGGTCTCCCCAAGAGCAATTGTTTCTCTAGCTAGGAAACCACCATAATGGCAATTTCTTCTTTTTAGCACATAGATATCCAAATATATCTGACAGCATCCAAATTCAGTACAAAGCATTAACCTAAACTAAATATGCAAACCAACTTGGCAATTATTTTTACCCCTCTGTTGCAGCAACTGTGTGGTAAGAATCATTAGCTGGGGTTGCCGCAGGCATAGGCACTTATATTACAGACATTAGCATAAAATGGCAGGGATATTTATGTATTCAATCTTTTAATTTTGTGTTCAGAACTTAATTCATTAATGGTATCATATTTCCTCATATCATAATGATAACCTTTCACTGCACACTACCAAATAATATATTAACATGAAATGGTTTCCGGATATGAGCAATACATTCCAGATCTGCCTTCACTGGAGTCTTGTATAAGGCTGAGTCTGCATTACTAGTAATGCATCACATCATTCAAGTAGCATTTGTCAATATCCTCTCACAGATCCTGAACCTGATTATTACACCATGATCAAAATTATTTTTTCTCTGTCAACCCTAAGAATACTTCCCCAAACATACAAATCATCAACTGGTTCCTCTCAACATTTAGTTATACTGTGTGTGTGTGTGTGTGTGTGTGTGTGTGTGTGTGTGTGTGTGTGTGTGTGTGTGTGTGTGTGTGTCTCCTCACCTTGTAAGCTACACTATGCCACAGTAGGGTCTGTTTCCCCATGCATTAATCATCTCGCCAGTTTTGAACCTGCGATTAAAGAAGTTGTTTCTGACAGCAGACTGTTATCTGTCATGAATATACCGAACATAGTTTGTCCAAGCAACGAAATGTGCACTGTACTACTGCTCACTGCATACTCACTCAATGGTATGTCACTTCTAGCCTGTCCTTTTACTCCTCTTAACTATAAGGTTTGCTATGCTCTTCAGCAGTTAGAATCACATAGGTGTGCTTTTTTGTTTGACCACCATCCACTTATGAGGCAGGCATCTGAAGATTCAAAAGCTTTAGTTCAGTCCAGAGGATACACTTAACCTTGACAACTTTGGGGGTAGGCTATTAATAGAATTAGTTCAGACTACACTGTTAGCACCTCTGCTGTGCAAAACAATGCAAACAACCATCTGCTAAACAATCTTCACTCAACAGCTGCACAATTGTACAATGCAGAATTTGTGTGATAACCTCCCTCTGGATGGACTTAGAAAAAAAAAGTTAGGCCTGTAGTTCCTCTTCTCATTTACGAGGCCGTATTTTGCAATGAAATCCATAATGCTACTGTGCAGACCTATGGAACCCTTACAGTCCTGAATGAAGACCACACAGCTATGATTCAGATAGCAATACCTCTAACCTTGTTTCTTTAACCACTACAAGCTCTACTGAGCTCTTTTCTTCTTCCATATCTTTCTTCATGCTGGCTAATTGCATCACCTAAGACTGAATCTTTTATATTATTTAGTGCATCATTTCCGTTTCTCTCCATTGCATGGCTACCAGTTTTAATCTGTTTTTCCTATATTACCCAGCAGAATCTTAAATGAAGCCACGGTGGTGCAGCAGTTAGTGTTGTCGCCTCACAGCAAGAGGTTCTCCCGTTCGATTCTCAGCTGGATCGCCTTCTGTGTGGAGTCTGCATGTCCTCCCCTCGGTCAAGTGATGTTAAAAACATGTAGGTAGGTGTAAGCATGAATGGGCGTGCCTTCATTGAAGGTTGGGTGTTGGGCTGGCAACTCGGCACTGTAAAAATCCACTGCCAATCATGAGCAGATCAGAGTTTCGCTGTGGTGACCCCATACCGGGAAAAGCTGAAATTCTTTTTACCCAGCAGAATCTTAAATGTTTCATAATCCCTTCCTTTACTCCACTATCCAGTTTGATTTGCCTTTATCTAATAGATGCCACTAGCTGCCTGGCCATTAATTGTGAAATGAATGGGTGAAGTCTATTTGGCTGAGAATAGTCAACTGAACAGAGCTAATTTTATTAAAAGGGGATGCATTAGAGAATGGGATTTGTGATGGAGGACAAAGCTTGTATTATTCCATATACCCATTTTATTATTTCCCCAGCTTCTCACCTTAATATACACATTTCTTTTTCCTCAGTAATGAGTGCTTACACTGGTGGTCATTCTTTGGACTGCTAAATACTTCCAGCCAATCAGAACAGCACAAGCAGTCAAAGCCACACAACATACAAAAGTAATAAGGTAATAATGTGCAGTGAAAAGGAAAGGTTCAACTTGCCAACAGCTACAAGTATAAAGTACATTTCTGGAAGTATTTTCAAGAAGTAAGGAAAAGCACAAGGGCATAAACTGGCCATGTGAACCATACTTACCTTCATTTGTAAACACTGTAATTAAATTATTCTGTAGGACTCAATATTTGAAACCGAAATATGTCCACCTTGTAGTTCATGTCACAGAAGTGAAGCTTTATGTAAGAAAGCACTGCACTCCCTCCATTTTACCTTCCGTGGGTTTCCAGAAGCTCAGGTCAGTTGCCTAATCTCAAAACCTGCATACATTTCCTATTCTTTAGTCATTTTCCCAGTCAGTGGTCATTTGTTACTATAGTATAGTACCAATTGACTGGGGCTACAAAACAAACAAGTAGTTTGACTACTGCAAGGACAGTGAAACGACTATGCCTAACAGTCCATCCACTCTTCTGTTTGCATTTTTCTTGCACAGTGCAAATCGCTTGCCCATATACTAGGCAATGGCAGGTGCTGCTCCTTCTGAACCTTTTTGTTATTTATTTTCAGCAGGTTAGATAGGGCATTAATGATATGGAGCAGCATTAGAGAAAATGTATGCCATGCCATTTTATAGTCAATAGAAAAAACTCAGATGGCAAGAATAATTCAGAAAATATATTTATTTTACATTTTAATTTTAAAAATGGCAATGTGAATGGAATTTCCAGACAAAAGCACCACTGAGTTAACTACCTGTTAATATATAGTAGATCAGGGATCAGACTGGTGAAGTAAAGAAAGCCAGATGTAAAACTGTGCTGCAGAAAAAAAGCATTGATTGTGTTGAAAGAAAAGGGAACTGATACGCAGGAATGAGTATTAAAAACTACTGGATCATGAAGCCTTTTAGCCAGTAGTGGCTGCCGCTATGTTCTGGTTGAATAACCCATAACTGAGTATGCTAGGTACTTGGATGGAAATGGAGTAATGGAGTGCTTGTTCTGTGTGACCACCAAGGTTACCATTACAGAAAAAGCAACACATATTTTACCAGCATGTTATTCTTTGGCAGAGTGGGGACAGATTTTTACCAAACAGTGCTATGGGCAAGCAATTTTAATTGGTCTGTCAAGTGAAACTGATGAGCTCCGACACTTAACTTTCATGAGGAAATGTATGTATTAGTGATTTTTTTTTTCAAGCATGAGTTTCATTTCGTCAGATATAGCAAATGATTATGCTGCACATATCAAAAGGTGCCTGAATAATAGACATTCCTACCCTACTAAGGGTCATTGAGCTTTCTTTTACCTGTTGCCTGTAGTTTAAAACCTGGTTAGTTCATCACACTCAGGAAGAGTCAGTCTAATGACATTATCAATTATTATAACATGGACAGAAGGACAGATACAGTTAATGGTTCAAAATCTTTATAAACATGTAATCGAGTCCAAAGAAAAAACAATCCAAACAGTTTTTTTTTTCAGAAAAAAAGAACAGGATCAAGATGGATCATACAGGTTTGCCTACGCTCTGGTATACAACTTTAATCTCTAAAACACTCTGTTTTGCAGCTTTTTGTTCAATACTGTTAGTAATATAATGTAATAAATGCATACACATACATATACTACTCACATCACCCAACTACCAGTAAACAAAGTTCAGAATGCAAAAATATCAATACAGCATCTTACAAAACGGTAGTACAAATGCTGCAGCATGTGTTCCACATACATATTCTATACAAAGAAGAGAAATGCCATTATGTATTCTAAGCATTACTCCAGCAGTAAAATACTAGCATATAAACTTAAGATACTATAAAAGTAATGCAGCACTATAGCAATGAAAGTTCAAAAGAAAAACTGTCTACTCTGTGATCATGTAAGGTTTTTAACAATACAGTTAAACTGCATAACTCCAGAAATACACTCTTGTGACAGTCAAGTTCACCAAATTAATAAAATAAATTAAAATGCAATTATAAAAGATTTAGGTGAGAAAAAAATCACATTACCCGTGCAATTAATGTAAAAAGTGAATGTATTTAATATTAGGTTGCACTTTTTAAGAAGGCTGAGGAGAGCAAATCTTCCATCGACAGTTCTCACTACCTTCTACAGAGGTACTAAAGAAAGCATCCTGATGAAGAACCTCATAGTATAGTATCAAAGCTGCTCTAGCTCTGAGCACAAATCCATCCAGAGAGTGGTGAAGACAGTCAAAAGAATCATTAAGGCCCCCTTACCACCTATTCGCAACTTGTACTTATCCAGATGTCTCAGCAGGGCCAGAGGAATAATTAAAGACTGCACTCACCCTACTTACAGACTGTTCCTGTGTCTATCATCCAGAAAACACTTCCAACGCACAAGTTACAGAACTATGAGATTCAGGAACAACATCTTCCCTAAAGTCATCAGGCTGCCAAACTCTAGTAACCATTACACTCCTTGATGGCCACCTGGGTCAGCAGAAACTGTCTCAAACTGTGCATTAACCCGGTTACCAGTCATATATAATATGTAGTGCAATATTCACCATGACTGTAATTTATAGGCCATCTAAGGCAGTAGCAATGCAGTAAAATATCTCTTCTTTCAGTGCAATACATGTTGTGAATTCGTAAATTAACCATAGTGCAATACTCTAAGGTCCATAGTGCAATATTCGAATGTTCACAGTGCAATGCTCAAATGTCTCATTTTGTGCAAGTATCAAAGCAATGTCTTAACTCATGCAAGTAAGTGTTCACTTCAAAAAGTGTTAAAATGTTTTTCTAATTATGTGCAATATTAGTGTTCACCTGCATGTCCATGATGTAATAGCTAGGTGTTATATGTGTAAATGTCTGTGAAAATAGTCTGTATGTTGTTTACACAATGAGTCTGTAAACACCCGATTTTGTTCACTTTTTATACTTGTGTGACTTCTGAATGACAATAAACTTTACTTTGACTTGTCAGGATTTTCTCCTGACAGTCAGGAATTCAGGAATCTCTATCATGAAATCTAAGAATCAGAGACTGTGTGTCAGGAACTTAAATTTTTGTTAGTACTTGTCACGTATTATGAGACATTCTGACAGCTCACATATTTCTGAAGGTTATTTACTGTATCATTTGGATTTCTTATTTGCACTCAATTTATTTTCTCAGAATAGTCTTTAGTTTGTTTTAACTGGTATCCTAGTCACTAGGAAATGTGACCATTACCTGTAAATATAATCAGAAAAAATATCTTCATGATGCGTCGTAGAAAAGTATACACAAAGTCTGAGAAGACTTTTTTTTATGAAAGTGAAAGAATAGATCTGTTTTCCAGTTAAACATTTTGCACTCTTTGGTAAAATTATACACATTTTTTTGGCTTCCACTATGAGTGGATAAAAGTGTATCCACAAAGGATTGGAATCCCTCAAACTATATTTGCTGAAATAAAATTGCTGAAAAACACTTTTTAATAGTTTTTTGCATAAAGTAAAACCTCTACAATGCCCAAACCTCTATATACCAATGCACAGAATGGTGAAATTCCCCAAAAAGGCAATTGCGTTTGGTACAACTCACTGATCGTCATTTCCTACTGAGGAACTCTAATTATCGTCAGGTTGAAACTTGGGCAATTGAAGCTCAAGTGTTCAGTCTTCTTGCCCCAGTAGTATACCCCTTTAGTATACCCCTTTATTGTCTTCAGTATAATTAATGTTGCTGATATGAGCAGAACCTGAAATCAGGAAAATTGTAAAGTACATATTCTAGTAAACAATGTACAATTATCAGTTTTTGTCATTTCCTCAGTTTGATTTTAAAATCCCATTGCTTATCCAGTTTAATAGTTTCAACAAATATACCGTTTGACAAAACAATAGTACAGATATCTTTTACTGTGTGCAGTATGTTCATACATTTGCTCATTTGCTGCATTTAGCATATTATCTAACATTTTTTTTCAAAATTGTTGCTAGCACGATTATTAACTTCAAAAGAAAAACAATGCAGTTAAATTTAGTGAAATGGGTAGGGCAATAAGCAGAGCAAAAGTTGGGACTTTTGTCAGTTTTTTGTCTCTTCCAAAGTAGCAAGCCTATTTATTGTCTTAAAAGACAATCGCATGATCCAAAGAAGAATTTTCCAAGGATGTTGTAACTGGGTACAGAAGAACACATCACAAAGAACGAGGAGG
>NC_056736.1:490792500-490795000 GCF_019279795.1 Protopterus annectens | reverse complement strand
ATTTAAAACTGTACGGCTCAAAAGATGAGGAACTGAAAGCACAACTGCAACTAGTCAAAACTTTTTCAGATGATATAAGAATGTCATTTGGTCTTGATAAATGTGCAAAAGCAACCTTTAAAGCAAGAAAACTGCAGCACCAGTAAAACATCAGTTTGGGACAAGAATGTGAGCTTGAGGAAGAGGGAGTGTATAAATATTTGTGAACTGATGACGGATAAACAATAAAACATGCACAAATGTGAATAAAACTTAGTAAGGAATATTGTGGAAGACTTAAATTAATCCTGAAAACAGCACTGACATCTAGGAACAAAATTCAAGCTATAAACCAATTTGCTCTTCCTGTCCTAACTTACAGTTTTGGAGTGATTGACTGGCCCCAAAATGTGTTGGATTGATTTAAAAAGAAAACAAGGAAGATGCTTCATGCTCAACAAATGATTTATAAAAATCAGTGCATACCAATATTATATATTCCCCGTACCTAAGGAGGTATGGGCCTCCTTGAAATTGATTACATGTACAGATCTGCAATCATGGGACTGCACACATTTCTGCTGACCTCATGAGACCCAAATGTAGTGAAAGTTTTGAAGCATGAGTAGAATAAATCTAAGATGGCTTCCCTGCTTAGTCTAGCAGAAGCATATCAGCATCAAGCAGGAATGGAAATCAAACCAGAAGTAGATAAAAATCAGGTGGATAAGGAGGGGCAAATTCAAACCAAAAGATGAAAGGTTAATATCGGCGGCCCAAGATAGTGGACTACGCACATGTTGGCTCACAAAGTCCATTGAAGATGTGAGAGAAATGGGCAAATGTAGGTTTTGTAAAACAGAATTGGAAACAGTCGCACACCTCGTTGCTGGTTGTGACATACTAATGGCAGAAGGACTGTATACTGAAAGGCATAATAATGTGGCAAGACTGTTGCACTAGATATTGTGTAAACATTATGGTACTGATGTAGCTGAAAAACACTGGAAACGAGTCACACAGCATTGTAGAAAATGATGAAGTCTACATTACATGAGATCACCCATTACCAACAGCTCAAAAGACAAACGCAAGAAAACTAGATATAGTGGTTCATGAAAAGAAGACAAAAGTAGCACTGATCATTGAAATCTCTACACCCAGTGACTATAGAGTCTTGCATAGAGAGAGACACAAAGTCATAAAATATGAGGATCTTCAGGCAGAAACAACAGCAATGAAAAGAAAGATACGCAGACAGTTTCAATAGTAGTGGGAGCAATGAGTCATAAAAAGAATCAACAATCATATTTGGATATGTTAAGAAGGCATGTAACTCCATACAAATTGCATGAGTCATTACTGCACACAATAAAGGTGCTGCAAACAGCACTTCCGGCAGATATCAAAGATTGAAACAATACTAATATCATAAACTTTAATCATACTTTGACGTAGGAATTGGGTTTATTTCCATCATGGTAATAAAACCTCAAAAGACTTGGAGAAATTAAAAAAAATGGCTATCAACTCATACACTGATAGAGCTTATTCGGTCAAAATAAGGGACTCCACCTCCTCCAGCCAACCTGTAACCAGTGGTGTTCCACAGGGATCAAGTCTGAGACCCCTAATGTTTGAAATCTAGTTCTCCAACTTACAGGCAAAATTATAGGTCTGTGGCTGACAAAGCTTGCTGAAGACTGCAAACTAGGAGCAGTCATTGAGTCCTATGTCAACATCCTGCAAGATGGGCTTACACAGACTAATGATTGGTGCCAAAGTCATGGTCTTAAGATTACTGAAAAAAATGCATTATCATCCCTTTCAGCAAGGGTGCTGTTCCTGGTAACTACCACATCAATAGCAACACCCTAAATATGCATTTAGTGGTAAGAGATCTGGGCACAACGGTTGACAGCAACCTTAGCTTTGATCACCATCTTTCCACACTGGTTTGTTTGTTTGTTTGTGTCTTTCGGCTTTTCCCATTTAGGGGTTGCCACAGCGGAACTCCGGACCACTAATGATTGGCAGTAGATTTTTACGTACTGGTTTTCTGGGCCTAATGCACAACCTTCAATGAAGGAATGCCCATTCACGCATGTCGCTACACAGAAGACGCTCTAACTGACATTCGGATGGGCAACGTCTAACTGTGAGGCGACAACGCTACCGCAGCACCACCAACGCAGTAGGGGCATTTTATACTGCTCATGTTATATGTAAGGGCATTGCCTCCAGAAAAAAAGCAGCTCATGACCCCCCTGTAATCTTCCTTCATCAGGCCGATAATACAGTACAATGCTCCTTTTAGTTTGTTCTTTTCCAGGCACCTACAGCAACTGAACAGATTACAAAGTTTCCTCACTATGAAAATTCAGGGACTTCAGCATCTGTCATATGTGGACAGACTGAAATCACTGTCACTTTAATCTGTGTCGTACAGACTGCTCAGAGCTGACCTGTGTCTTGCATATAGGACGATCCTTGGCCATGCTTTAATGGAAATGCTACACAT
>NC_056736.1:490720000-490790000 GCF_019279795.1 Protopterus annectens | reverse complement strand
TGATATAGACCCTCCTGCACCCCCTTCTACTAAGACAGACCATCTCCAAGATCATACTACAATGATGGAATGGGCATGTTCCCTGATCCCCACTATACCAGAATATTTTATTGCAAAAGCCAGTACTTTTCAATCAAGTGTCTGCATTTTCACTGATAACAGGCTAAAAAAAGAAAAGACTTCTTGCATTTGACATTATTTGGGAATGTGTAGAAGTTGCAACATGGGTTCCTCATTTTTGAAAGCATTTCTTCACACTTGTCTGACAAGAGCAAGTTTCTGTTCAATTTGTCCACCAGGGATCCTGCATCCCCAAAAATTTGAACTTTAAACAGGAAACAGTTAATTAGTCTGAACCATTCCAACCATAGCACTCAACCTTCTATCTCCAAAATGAGGAACACTAGCTCTCATAATGTGGAACAAATGGGCAAAATTTGGAACACATATCATTTGGTTCTCAGCTAGAGCATCTTCTGTGTGGAGGCATACATGAATGTGGCGTGCCTTCGTTGAAGGTTGTGCATCAGGGCTGGTAACCCGGTATGTAAAAATCCACTACCAATCATTAGCGGACCGGAGTTCCGCTGTGGCAACCCCTAACCGGGAAAAGCCGAAAGACACAAAGAAACAAACTAACGGCCCACTGACAACTTCAACTAGGAAGTTCATGGGATGGTTTAAATGTGCTGGTTTCACTTACAAAAAAGATATTTTAACAAATTAAAATGATTCAGGTCTATTTACCATGGATACCACTTAAAAATTTCCTAACACCGAATGTGTGACCAACCCTTTCATTGTGGAACTTCGAGGAACATGAAACTTTTAAGACTCCAAATGAGGTATGTTCCTCATAATGAAGTACACTTGAGAGGTATGATTCCAACCCTCTCATAGTTTCCATGCAGAAGAAATATGATTACTGTCAGCCTGTTTGTTGTAGTACCACACAGCTGCCACATTGTCTGCCTATACATTTATAACTGCTCAGGGTAGACAGCTGTGGAATGCTTGATAGATTAGAAGAACTGCACGCATCTCCAGTATGTTGATATATAATGAGCATTCTGCTGATGTCCAGAATCCTAAACCTTCCATCTCCTGCAATGTCCCCTGCCACAGTGCTAAAACTTCCATGGTAGCTGTTGGTATGAAGATTTAGGAATGTGGAAAGAACTATCTACATATAGACTGCTGACATAAATTCACCACAAAAGATGTCATTGGCATGACCAAGATATTTATAACTCCTGCTCCATCTGACCTACATTTTCAGACCATTAGAACACAAGATCCACTATAGAACGCTCATATGAAATCTTGAATAAGGCATCACTAGAATGGACCATACCATGAGACAAAGCACCCCAAGGCAATGATAGGCAGTTGTTTTAAACAAATCCAATCACATCTGCTGTTATGCTTTGGAAGGCTCTGCAACATTTCCTTCTTTCTTTCTTTCTTTTTCTTTCTTTCTTTCTTTCATGAGCCACTAATTGTCAAAAGATATTCATCGGTATGTTCTTCAGGAATGTCTTCAACGACTTGCTCATGATTTAGCTAAGGCAGTCTGGTCTGCTGAGGCCTGGTACTTTTACTCATTGTTCTGTTGTCTTAGTTCGCTCATTCATTTACTCATTCATTCACTCAGCACTGCTAACCAAGTTGGTCCAGCTTGATAGTTACTTTTCCAGTAGCCAAGAAAATGCAGTTTATGTAGTTGAAATTTTAAAGAAATGTGATACACATTTGGGGTCTAAACTATAAAATTGCATACATGCTAGGGTGGATATACAGAAAAAGTATTTTCCTTGTTATTGCAAAATTGAGAGAAATTAATGTAACAGTGTAAGATATAACATTAACAGACTTATACTAACACGTGACTTTTGCAGATGAGAATATATTTAGACAAATTTGATATGACACTATTCTCTTCCATGTATGTATTGGAAAGTACTAGTCATTGTATCTACTAACCTGATACGCAGGTAAGCTGGATCCTATAGCTGTTACCTGATACGCAGGTAAGCTGGATCCTACAGCTGTCTCTGAGACCTGCTGTTTTTATTCGAGTTTTTAAAACCCGTCAGATAACTTCTCCTCATATATGTGGTGGAGTGAAGTTCTATCAGCTTTTAAAAGCTGTTTTTACATCTGCTGCTTTTTGTTGCAGCCCAGTGCTGTTTGCTGTTGTTCCCTCCTGCCAGACTTGTTATTAATTGGGTTTATGGTGTCCTTAACAAGTTTTGTTAAGCACCCCAAGCACTGCTAAGACCAGGTTTTGCACTAAAGAAATGCTTAACTTTTTTTATCTTTTTGTTGATAGTGGAGTGCAGTCACAGCGATACATGCACTACATCAGAATTTTATACAATTAAGAATCATGAAGAAATATTATCAGGTTGCAGGCAGGCAACATTTCTGGGAAGGGGCATTAAAATGTTGAACAGAAATACCATAATACAGTAGGGCAGCCAAAACATCCTGATTCATCTTCAGGTACTGTTTATTCTATGCAGTGCACAGGAAGAACTCCCACAGGCTTTTCTGTTTCCTTTTGCACAAGGTATTCACTTCACAAATTGTGACATTGATTATTGCACCTAATTTCCATAGCACATCACTGCTGTCTGTACTTTTTATGTCTGCATTCATTGTGTTACTAGATTCTTCCTGCACTGTTTCCTGATGTATTTCACAGAGACATAGACTGTGAGTCTGCAACTTAATTAAGGGTTATCAGTTCCCACACCCACACAATCTGCTCATTTCCCTATGAACTGATAACCTTCCAATTGTCTGGCAGTTGGTACAGAATACTGTGGTACAGGGTTTGATACCCTCAGCCCTTCTTTGCCTACTGTGTGTCCTTAATCAAGGTAACAAACTATCCTTCTTAGCCAACTAATTTCCCCCTCATTACTGCTAGGAATTGCATTAAATCTGTCCTGTGAATGACTGAATTTCCTAGTTTCGGTCATTAACCCTCCTTTCTATTAGTGAAATTATTCCTTAATTCTCTCATTGCTCTCATTTCACCCACATAGTTTCTGCAAATTGTGTCTTTATGGTACATAAAGACTAGATTCACTTTACAGAGAAATGTTTCTGTAATGCCTCACAAAATGGTGATCGTTTTTGGTAAAGGTTTTTTAGTGAACCATTTTTATTCTCTGTATGCATTGTGAAAATGAGATTCCCAGAGCAGTATACAGTACACTAGATACAGGGTTAAAAACTTTCTTTAAAAAGGTTCAATAATATTTTGTCTTTAATTGTGCTGTTTGCTTCTTTGCATGCCAGCATTCTGGTAGTCTTAATTCCTGCTTTTGCTTACTAATGGAGAATGTTTTTCTTGGGATGTTTGATATAACGAGTTCTACCAAACTGAACTAAATACAACATCATAAGTAAATACATTAGTAGGTATTTTAAATTGTAGGGCATATTGTGATTAAGTGCTGCATGCATATGTTTTAAAGTAGTCCTAGAATATGAATACTGGTATGTTTTCTCATCACAGAAGGATGCTTCTGGCCTGCAGTGAGCTGTAGAAGAGGTCTCATAGTGATATAAGTAGATGGAGTTCCGCTGTGGCGACCTCTAACCGGGAAAAGCTGAAAGACACAAGCAAACATGCTCTAATTTTGTAAAGATTTTTGCATGCTTTTCCTTGTAACATGGAATCTTATCCAGCACAGAGGGCATCATCTTGGCATACAGTTTAGTGCTGTTATTCCTGATTTCCAGGGTCAGAGGCTTGATTCTGATCTTCTGACACTGTTTGCACTTTTTCTGCCTGCAAAAGTTTTTTACTGGGTGTTTGGATTTTTCTCTAACATCTTAAAGGCTGGCTTCTTAGAGAGATGGGTTACTTAAAGTGCTCTTGACTTTTTGTTGTGAAGCTTTTTTGCCTGGACGCCAAGCCCAATGAAACTAACTCTGTTAGCAAAATGAAATTAATAAATTATATTAAGGGTGTTTCAAATGCTTTTGAAACTGTTTTGCTCTACTACACATTTCCTAAGGATTCAGCCTTCTTTTCTACTAGGCACAGGGCTACCCTCTTTATCTATGAACCAAAATTAGCAATAAATGAGTACCTAGACATCACCACCTTTTGCCAGTCCTCTCTCCTTAATAATAAAGGCAGTTAAATGCTCATTACATGTGCCGGTTCCTATTTTGAAGAAATCCAAGCTATCAGATCAGCAGTGTGTGGTATTCTTAGAGTTTTCAATAGAGATTGACATGACAGTTCTTACAGATAATACGACTTCTGGGAGAAGAAACACCTGAAAAGCATCTTCAGGTTTTATATCCTATCATAAATGTTGTGGGTTGGTAATGGTGGCCCCTGTCAATCAGAGATGAAAAGCAACATTCTGTATCTGACTGTATCATGACCATAGCTTATCTGGGCTCTTTGAGATTCACAAAACTAAATGGAAGTGATCTGCAAATATCAGCATAAAGAAGAAGGAAATTATTTTAGTGATATTAGTTACAACACAAAAAGGTGCTGAATATACAGGTTTTGTTCTGATCATAATTTCAACTGCATTAAACCATAATAGTGTAACAATCATTGTGAGTTCAGCATGCCATCTCTGCCTTGAGTTTTGCTCTGGAATTAGACAGATTTTATTTCACTGATGTTGAGCTCTGCATTCATGCCATTTAGGTAGCCCCAGTATTCAGGCAACTTTAAAAGGGGATGAGCAGAGCTGTATTCCTGTCCAACCACCATCTGCTAACCCAATGTATCCATCTATCCCTCTCCTACTTAGGCATAGGCTGCATTTCCAAATTCTTATTTCTGAAAGGTGTGTTCCAGCTATCAACTGACACTGTTTTTATAATCCTATATGTTCTTGAAATATGTTAATTTTACATTGGTAATATATTTAAAAAATTCTTCAGAATTATGCAAATTTGCTACTTTTCTGTCTCTGGTCTCCTGCTGTATTTGTTAATACATTTCAAACCATACAGTAAGTACTGATTCACTATATAAGCTCTTTGACAATCCAGTTTACTGAAGTGTCTTTATATCATTTTGAGTTTCTTGTTTCCCCCCATTTAGAGCCATTGTTTAACATGTATTATGCACTTCAAGATGCTTTCCTTAATATTCTAAGAGCTGAATCTGCAGACATTTAATTAAATAAACATCAGTTTGGCTTCACAGAATTTCTGAAATGTACAGATTATTTAATATGACTTCCAAATAGATGCCATTTCAGGTTTCATATATGGCGTCACCAGACCTCCCAACCATCCCAAATTACTCGTTTTTTTCTGTGTTTTGGGGTCCCAATAATGGGGTGCCATGATTCCCGAGTGGCACCCCTTCATTTCCAATTTTTTTCATCAATTTTTTAAAAATTTTAATTTCCGCACTTTAGGAGCTGAAGTCATCACCTGCGCGATGAAGTCAGTTCCATCAGCCTGTCGGAATTAGGGAAGGGATGTGCAGATGTGCGCGGGAGCACGTTTGTCTTCAAACTGTTTTTTTTTTTTTTTTGAATAAATGCATTTTAGAATTGAGCTTCTGTTCTCTTCAGCTTTTTAAATTTAATTTCTCTCAACCTTCATTTTAGTTAAAATTATTGCTGTCACTGCTTGTCCCATTGGACAACCGTAGACGTTGGGTGAAAAGTGAATTGTATGGACGTAATTAGACTTACAGACTGCTTTTGTTTCAGAAAGTGCATGACAAGTCGCTCGCCCACCTTTATTCTGGTAACTTTAAGAACATGCCTCTCAACACAGGAAATCTGGGCAACAAAGCCAAAAACAACGGTGAGACAAATGCCAGAAAGTAGGTACAAATTTTAAATACTGAAGATATATATTACTTTTGCTAATATTACTATTACTTTTTTGCTGCATAATCTTCCACCTATAAAATGGAACTACAGTGTTTTATATCACTGTTAAAATCAAACATGTACATCCTGGCTTCCATATATTTTTCTGGGGGGCGTCAGCATATTTGTTACCTTTTCCCCTTGTAGTTCCCTTCCTCTGCATTGTGACTTTGTCTTTTAAGTCTGACTATTGATAATTATGAATACTAGACCTCTGGTATCTTTTGCCATAGTTTTAAGTATTTCTCAGAAGTTTGTACTGTTAAACATTGCTACATGGTAACTGCTGGTATTTGTTAAGTTGGCCTATCATGTTGATGTTCTTTATGACTGCTTTATGCTTTTTTCCTTCTCTTTCTATTTGCACCCTGAGTTTTCCCTACAAAATTAACTTTGGGGCTACCTAGTTGCCAGTAGACCTCTCGACTATCCCTGTTTTGGAAGAACATTTCTATATTCAAGTTTCATTTACCCCAATGCACGGAGTTCCTGTTTTTGGACGTATGTCCATATTCTCAGGCTTAAGTTGCCCATTCAAACAATTCTCTGAATCCTCCTAATCACTTGTGATTTATGAAGTTGTCTAGTACACAGAAAAGCACACTACATAACCAATATGCTAGTGGCACCATTAATATAAATAAAGAGAATACAAATCTTAAAACTCTTCTTTTCAGAAGGGAAAAAATAAATGACTTTATAAGGCAGAATCTTGCAATTCAGTTCATTAAAGTCTGCATATTTTACACCATCTCTTTAACATGCTTATATATTTCTGTTATTAACTAAGATCCAGGAACAAAAATCACTTGCAGATCACTAAAGCCAATAACTCTGCTGGTGAAGCACTATTCTCTTGCACCATAGCCAAATTATGGGACTCCCTCCCACCCACAATTTCCTCCATACCATCATGCACCCACTTCAAAACTTTACTAAAAATGCACCTAAAAACATGCTGGCTATGCCCTTCCAACTCCCACTCTAATATCACCTACCTCATCCAACCACTACCTTTCTTTCCATTCCACTAACTACCTTGATTATAGCAAGCTCAGATGCTCATAAGCCTAGTACTTATTGTACAGCAGGAACTTCTTATTGTAACATTTGTTAATGTCTGTTATGTACTTCACAGATAAAGATTCTAGTTGTCCACTGATGTACTATGCTCTTCATCTGTAAATATGTTGTAAGTAATTGCTATGTAAATTGTTAATCACTATGTAATCCAATGTAACTACTGCCTGCTTATTTTAACTGTGGACCTTTTCTCCCCGGGCCTCCGCTGAAAATGGATCTATGTCCAGTCGGACAATCCCGGTCAACAAATATAAATAAATAAATACATTTTGTACAGTTAGAAAGTTATTGGAAACTTGACTGTCTGTCAGTAAATATTTAGTGGCTTCAGTCCTCAAAAGATTTGTCAGAAACCACACGTTTTATGAGGAAAAGACCAAAATATGAGGCAAAAATCTAGACAGTTGAAATGTATGTGTAATGAAATATTTTAAAATGTGTCACTGATTTTGACGGTAAGAACTTAAGTCATGCCCTCTGTAGAAACTGCTAAATGGTGAGACATTTCAGAGTATCAGTAGCTGCAGATATTCATTACTTTAGGTGTAGTACTTTTTTAATTTAACAGGACTACTAGACCACTGATCCAAATGCAATGTTTTCAGGCCAGCAGGAAAATGATACAGAAAATATGAAAATATAAAGCTTGTGTAACAATGCCTGTAACAGCAGGGTTAAAAACTTCCATATGCTGTTGTACTTATTTCTTAGATCCCATTTGTCAGCAGCAAGGCCTTTATTTGTGGATACTGTTTCAGAATGCTACAACTGCCATTGTAGTCCAAATATTGTAACTTTTCAAAGCTGTTTTTAAGCCATTAGTTTGCGGTATCTTTTGTAGTGGTCTCTAATGGAATGTCCAGTGAAACGATAATAAAGATGGCCAACAAACAGTTCTTTCTTCTATGTCTTAATGTAGATGCCACAGTCACTGATGGCTATATACCAGCCATTTGGCATTAAGGTTATAAGCATAATTTTTTGTTCATTTGGAAATGGCTTTTTGATTTCTGCACAGTTTAGTTTTGGGATGTCCACTTGGAAATTTGTTTTGAGCAATCGAAAGGCAATGTATATCTAATCATAAGTGATGTTACTCTGCGGCAGCGAGTTGGAATGTTTACAGTTCCTTACTGGGGATTGAGGAAGTGTTTCATTTACTTTTAACTTTATGTAGTGAACTAATTGGTTAACTGTTTAGGGGTCAACCACTGTAACACGCGTTGGTTAAAGGTGACATTGATTGTAAAAATTAAGGTGCTGTTCAGTTGGCTTATGTGCCATACAGGTTGTGAGGCCATGGCAAACTTTTATGTTGGGAGGGTCCCCCAACACCAGTGATGGAATTGACAAAATTCTTTAAGAAACAGGGGAGGTCTTTGAAGCCACTAAGTCAAGGTGTGAATTTTCTTCGACTTCCCTCTTTTTAAAGGTCTTTATATTATAAGTGGTTACTTAGGGCTATAGTATTTTTTATTTTACAGGTTCATAACCCAAGTAGGTGAGCTGGTCTGCATACCCTTTTCAGTTCTTACCTGGGTGTACACTACAGTTGCAGAAAAAAATGCATGTTATTTTAATACATATTTGTACAGTCCTGGAGAACATTGCTATGTACTACACATGTTTTGCAAGTTTGTAGAAAAATTTAATGTAGTAGTTTATAAATGATTAGAAAATATTTATACACTATATACAGGTTTGTAGAAAAAGTATACATGTTTGTGATAGTTAACCAGTGTCATGAAAAAATGGATGCAGCTAACTTTGTAGAAATTGCTTAAGATGGTTAATAATTTTAATGTATCATAATTTATGGATGGATGGGTAAAGAATTTCATATGATGGGTCAAATTCTCTAAGGCTTTTTTCACTAGTGTTATCTTGGAGTGTATGTCTAAGTGTAATTGTATTGTTTTGGCTTTTTTGTGGGGGGGTGGGTTGGTTCCCTGACTTGGAACATTCTTTTAAGGACCCTAGCTAATGTCTCAGAAACCTGTTTGTGGCTAGGACCAGGGTAATTTGTTTATACATTCTAGACAGGAGTATTGTGATATTGTCAGTGTGTACAATTCATGAATGTTTGCATTGTGAACAGTGTCGTGTAAGTTAAAACTGTGGGGCATTGATAGCTTTTTGGTGCACTTTGTCCAAGAAATTGGTCTGAATTTTAACATGGAAATGTAAATGTCTGTTTGTAGTGAAGTGCAACTTTTTTGGTAAATGTTTATTTCTGAAATGTTACTGCTCTTGCAGTGGTGTTCATAATTCCTAGAATGCCTTACTGTTTGATTGTATGTTTCTTACAAGAAAAGCTCACTTGCAGTTCAAGGTTAGTGTTTTTTTTTATTTATTTATTTATTTTTTTTGTGGTAGTATAGGATGCTTGCTTGTGTTTTTGTTCAGTGAGCACGAATTAGGGTGTTTTTGAAACTGTGAGTTTGTATGGAAAGCAAAAATCTAAAGACATTTGACAGTAACGAAAGCAGAGCTGCTGTATATTCCAGTGGTGATAGTGTCCTAATGGTGTGTAATGTGCCCTTTTTAAAGGGGTTCTGGCAGATGGCATATCAAAACCCACATACTGCAAGTCACCAAAAACAAAATCCTAAGGTTCATCATTTCTCCCTTCCCAAGTTCCCAGTGAACATCATTGCTACACATTTAAAATAAATGGTTACCATTTTCTACAGGGTCTGACTCTGGGCAGGGCCATATTTTGGTTGTCTGTCCTTCAGTTTGTTTGAAAGCTGATATCCCACAATTCCATCTAAGTGGGCGGGGATTACATAATTATGTATGCAAATTTTATGTCAATCAGCATACAGATTTGTACCTATTTTCATGGGCCTTTGTCCAGATTTTTGATGTTTCCAGGTTGAGAGGTATGGGCATCACATTATCGTGGCATAGTGTGGAATATACTGATTGTACATTAGTATCGGTTACCCCAAAGTGTCAGCTATCAGGGAGTAGGCATATGGCTAGATTTAGAAAGCAACATAAGTAATACTATTTTCTACATTAAAAGCAAAGCCAGGATAGGTATTGCATGTAGTGATGATATGTGTGGAATGCAGCTACTACAGCTGAATGTCACTGCCAGACAAAATGAAAATTATAAGCGAAAATGAAAATAAAAGATCATTGACCGTACAGGAAAAATGCAAGTGAGTGAAAATGAAACAATGATCTGGGTTTTGGCTAGTTCTTGAAACAAAAAAGTTTGCTAGTGATAGAAACTTTGATGGTCCGTAGATTTTAGAATCACAGAATGATGAAGGTCTTGGGTTCAAGGCAGGGAAGGCATAACAGTCCAGATACCTAACTCTCATTTAAAGAGTTCTAGCCATCTGACTTTAAAATTTCTACACCTATTGGACACTGTAGAGCAAGAAATGTTAATCAGACAATTTTAATTCAGGTCTCCTGCTCTGTGACAGTGCTGACACAGTTTTGAATAAGTAAAGCAATGACACCAGGTCAGACTTGCTTTTTACCTGCCAGACTTTTCATTTTCCTCATTTTGCTTGCATATAACTCATACAATTCCCCCATCTACTTTCCCTTCACCCTCACAATCACAATATGACATCTATGAGTAAATCTTGCATTACCCATACGCAGTCATGGGTTATTGCTAAAATAAGCCCTTTTTCTCTTTTTTTTTTTCTAAGCTGCAAATCCACTGAGTAATATAACTATCACCACTACTACTACACGTACCATTACTACTACTAACACTATTAATACAAATGCTACTACTACTAACTCCACAACTACTACTGCTACCACTACTGCTACTAATGCAACTACTCCTAACTCCATGGCTACTACTGGTACTACAAATAATACTACTACCACTACTACTACTACAAACTGCACAGCTTCTTCTTCTACTACTACTTCTAACTCTGATTACTTATACTAATACAGATACTGCTATTACTACTAAAACTATATCTAACTGTACTACTACTACTACTACTACAAAGATTGCTACTGCTATTACTACTAATATTACCACTACTAACTGCAACGCTGCCACTACTACTACTAATACTGTTACTACTACTTCTACTAATAATAATAACTGGTACATTACAGTTAAATGGTTCATATGTTCATAGGTTCATAGGTAGGTACTAGGCTATCAGCCCTAGGGCCTATATAAGGGGTCTATATTATGATATCGCACACTCAGAAGAGCGAACGACACATAATCGACTCCATGTAAGCAAAAGCTTACAACATCCAAACCTCAGAACAGCTGTTCCAAAGAAAAACAAACAAAAAAAAACTATAAAACATTACATAATGTGGGGGCTTCGCTCCCCACCCCCCCTACTTAAATATACCAACTCCGAGATCACACTACTATGCCGAAAAGGCAAAGTAGCGAAAGTGGCCAAACAAATTATTTCCCAGGGGAAAGAATTCGCTGAAAAGCCACTTTGCTATTTTGCCTTTTTACGCTTTTCAGTTCGACAAAGACACATTCGACAACCTGCATCTGCGACAGCATAATAGGGAGTCTATATAAGCCTAGCCATAAAGATTCCCTGGCTTTCACCACCCACAAAATTTATTTTCCTGTGCGCCTGTCGAGCAGGGCCACAGAAGTGATCCCCAGAGTGAATTTCCTATTTCCCATCCAATCGTCAAGATTTTTATTAAAGAGGGCCAATGAGGTGCTCTGTTTGACATGAATGGGCAGTCTGTTCCAGAGTATGGGAAATCTTTGGGACAGGAACCTATTCTTCCAGCATGTTTTGTTTATTGTGGTGACAAAGTTTAGGTCCCTGGTGTGGCTCAGAGGGATTGGGATTTCTTTAAGTGTAGCATGTCTAACAGGCCTGGGTTTGACATGGCCTTGTACGTTAGGCAGAGATCACCTCTGAGTAGGCAATATGAGACAGAGTAGAGTTGGAGTTTTTTGAGATGGTCTGCATAGGGCAACTGTTTTCGAGGCCAGTGATCCTCTTTGTGAGGTATTTCTGTGGCCTTTCCAGTTGTTGTAAATGTCTTTTCAGGTACATAACAAATGGAGCATTGTACTCTATAATAAGTCTAATGAAGGATGAGTAGAGAGGAGCAATGACCTCCTTTTTTCTGGATGGGAAACCTTTTGTGATGAGGTGTGCCATGTAGAAGGATTTCCTGACTACTGTGGTGATGTGGTTATCAAAGAAGAGACCACTTCCCACCTGTGTCCCTAGGTCTCTTATCATACTTTCAGTGTTAAGTGGACTACCACCTATGTGGTTGTTCATGGGCGCATGGCTTTTCCCAAAGAGGATGACTATGCATTTTTTGGTGTTGAGCTTGAGGCCATGGCTTTGACACTAGGCATCTGTCTCAATAAGGCCCTTTTGTAGAATGTCCACATCATCTGGGGATTCAATAATGGCTGCCAGTTTGCAGTCGTCTGCCAAACAAGACTGGACCCAGGATTGAACCCTGTGGTATTCCACTTTTCACTGGTCTGGAGCCAGATTTGGAGTCAGCTACTTTCATGGTGTGGGTTCTGTCAGTGAGCCATTTCGCAACTCAGCATGTGACATAGGGATTTATGTCCAGTTTAGTGAGTTTATCTATGATTCCAGAGAGGGGGATGGTGTTGAAGTTCTTGGCGAGATCTAAATAGGCTGTGTGAACCACCTTACCCTTGTCCACGGCTCTGGTGACTGCTTCAAAGAAATCAGTCAGGTTTAGGAGACATGATCTACCTTTCACGAACCCAAATTGGATGGGGTCCAGAGTTTGAAGGTTACCAATGGATCCCCCATTATGGAGTGGGATAACCATAGCTTGTGCCATTCAGCAGGCACAAATCCTGAGGTGAGGCTATGATTAAACATGGTACTTAGGTGGGGTGCCAGTTCATTTTGTAGTTCATATAGAACACAGCCCGGGTTGTTGTCTGGTCCCATGGATGCTGTATTCTTGGGTTTGGAGAGTGTATTTTTTTACCTGTGTGGCCGTGATTACCGGGACTTGGCATTCTTCCTGTATACATATGGGCCTTTTAGGGGATGAGAGGGGGGTGAAATTGGCACTGAACCTAGCTGCCAGGATGTTGGTAATATCAGTCGGTTCAGTATATTTAGTGCCAGTGTGCTGTACCTCAGAGCAGATCTGAGTGGTGCCATTGAGATTCTTGACATAACTATAGAATGCCTTATGGTTGTCTTTAGAATCTGTGGTGATTTTGTTCTCGTAACTAGCTTTGGAGGATTTTATGAGGGATCTCAGCTTCTTACTGAGGCTGACAAGGGAGTTTTTTATTTGGATTTTACTCTTTTTTGCAACAGTTTCTTCCTTCTGTTGTAGAGTTTGTTTATGGCAGGGGACCAGCAGATTGGCTTCCATGTCTTGGTTCTATTTGGAATGACACTGTCCATGCACACATGTATGTGCTCGTACAGTGCATTGGTGTAAGATTCAGCTATCGTACGTCAACTTCCCGTGTGCATGGGTGTCGTGAAGTTTGCCATTTCTGTCTTAAGAAGGATAAAGTTGGCTTTGGAAAAGTTTTTTACAGTGGTTACCTTAATGGGGGGTGGGGGCAGGATGTGGATGTCTAGGGTGATTAGGTCGGATCTGACCAATGAGGAGCTGACCTCTGATGTGGAGCATCAGTCGCCCATGTTGGTAATGACCAGGTCTAGGATATTGGTGCCCCTGGTGGGGTTTTGGATAAGTTGATCCAAGGCACTGGAATTTATGAATTCCAAAAAACGTTGAGAAAATGTGTTGGTACAAAAGTAGTTTTCCCAGTTAAAGGTGAGGTAGTTGAAGTCACCCAGTATTACAGTATTTGGTTGCACCTTAATATTTTCCAGTATGTTAAGAAAAGTGGAGTGGGAATCTTGGGGAATGGTGGAAGATCTTTAGCAAGCTGCTACAATTTGGATTGCAGTCTTGCCTAGTGTTAGTTGCACCTGGAGAATTTCAGATGCATTATGTTGGGCAACTAGCCTGGAGGTCTGGATATCCATGATGAATATGGACATGCCGCCACCTTATTGTTTTGGTCCAGGTTAGGTGGCCAACAGGTGTTTTATGAATTGTAGTCTGGTATTGCAGGGGTGCTCTTGGGAGCTTTGAACCAGGTCTCTGTCACTGCACAGATGTCGATATTCTCCATTTTAAGGAGTGCCTTGAGTGAGTGCATTTTGAAGTTTAGACTTCTAGCATTGAGTAGCATTACCCTCAGATTTTGCTTGCTTGTATCTGTTACGATGGTAATTTTGTCATTTAAACCTTGCCTAGAAAGGCACTATAGGGGTGGCAAGAGCCTTAGCCAATATCCTGAATCCCAGGAGTGACAGGTTGAGGCCATCTCTGGCAAACCATCGTGGTCTGTCGATCATGTCATCCCAGGCAGACAGATACTGGATCCCCTTAGAATGACAGCAGAAGCTTAGCCAATTGTTGAAATCAATCATTTTGTCTTTGTACTTTGGTATCATTCTGGGTGATAGCAGGATGCTAGTCAGGGCTGGGGTCATACCTGCCTGGGCTACAAGATCCGAGAGCTCCTCCATGTCTCTTTTCATGTAGTTCAGGGAGGTATGTCTCAGGTCATTCACTCCAACATGGACAATGACAGAGTTGTATTTGTACTTGTTGTGGACTGACCTGAGTGCGTGTGCTATGTGGTGGATCCTGGCACCGGACAGGCAGCTGACTGTAATTTCCTCCTTGTTTAGCCTGGTGAGTGGGACATCAGTGTACATGACTATAGAGCCACCTATGACTAATGTGTTGGGTACATTGTTTTGCCTTAGGGGCTGAGGTCGAGTGGCACACTGGTATTGTGAGCTATGTGTCACTTGGGTTGTGTTGGGTGGGGGTGGTGGTTGCTTGCGTTTTAGCTTCTGAGGTCTCTGTTGCTTGGGCATATTTATATTAAGAGCCTCCGGGTATGTATGTGTGTGTTACTATGTGTGGGTTTTGGTGGTGTAGGTTTTGAAAGACTATGTGTTGTGTGCGGGGTTGTGCGGGTGTTAACCTTCTCTTGGCTGGAGAGAGCTTGGCTTCCAGCTTGGCTATATAAGTGCATCTCTCACAGGTTGTAGTGTTGGGTGGTAGGAGGAGGGGGTTGTCTGTGTACATGAGGCCCCAAGATGCTCAAATTCACCAGGTGGACAGGAGAAAACACCGGGAGCTGACCCTTGGACATGCCTGGATAGGTGCTTATTTATTTAAGTACTAAAACTGTTTTCCTCTTTACTTAGCAAGGAAAGTTGAGTGCTGTAGCAATTTATAGACTATCTAGTGCTTACAACTAGTTCTAAGCAAGTGCTAATCTCAAAGAATCAAGTTTGAGTACTAAAACTGAAAAACTGGCTAGTTCTAAGGGAAATTTTGAAGAGCAGACTTTCTGGTGCTGGTAACAGTTTAGTTTATCACTCTTCATGGAATGGCTAATTTCACTGATAAACTATTCTTTAACTACCATGTGAGAGTAATAGACAGAAAGTATTTCTATATGGCACAGCTAATTTCTATGGCCATATCCACTAGGGATAAGGAAGTAATACTTACTGTCTATACTTCCTTTAGCAGATCCATCTTTCCTAAAAGAAAGACCCTAAAGACTCCTGACCAAAGAACTTTAATTGCCTCAGTTATGTTACTGGGTTATACACCTACTATGTTGTCCCACTGTGAAGGATGACTGTTTTGGTTCTATTTTTCTAGACAACTATTGTGCTACTCACACTGCCCTCATCTTCCGCCAGCATGTGTCAACTAACCTTCATATGTGCAACTACATAGTCAGAACTCTACAGATTAAAAAAAAAATGGCCAGGTGTGACTGTGACAAGCACCACATGACCCAGTGAGACACTACTACTTTTAGAATTATGGGAATTACTTGCTGCTGCTGCTACACTGTGGATATGCAGGGAGTTCAGTAGACACTATTTGGTATTACTGCATAAACCTGCACTTTATGAGAATATATTTACTAGAGTTGTAATTTATAGCAGCTTATTGCTTTAACAGTAAGACTGCACTTAAATAAATAGTTTGAATAAAGCACTGGGTTCATAGTCACTAGGTGAGGTATGACTGTACTTAAGGTGGTTGTTTGAATGAAGTGCTGAAATCACACTGGTAGAGAGTTGTAACAGAACATTTGCACTTAATGGAGTCTGCATCTACTATCTGTATAATGCAAGATGCTTCTATATGTGGTTAATGTGTCAGGCATCTTTTCTCCCTTTATTCTATTTCCCTGTTACCTCTTACAGAAGACTATTTCCATTAGCTACTAAGGGCAGACATAGTTTGGCTTGCAGGGTTCTGTGTGCACTCCTATGCTATGAGGCATTATTTTTTATCGGTACTGACAAGCATTTTCTGCTACTGAGGATTATCTTTGTACTCAGTAGATGGCTTGGATGCTTTTATGCTTAGGAATGGTATTAAAAACATGAAAAGGATAAGTACAGGAAAATGGAGCACTGGACTTAATAACAGAAGCTTCTTAAAACTATACAGCAGGTATAGTAACATTTCTGACTGTGGCAGGGAACTACATTTTATAAGCAACATTCTGTCTCACTATTGTAGTACTGCTTTTAAAATGTTTGTATACAAGCATAAGAGTGTGTTCTTTTTATCTGCTCCTAAACATTGCATTATTTAAAGTGAATAACTTATGAATGGGTTTAGAAAGGAAATGTAAGACTGAAAATGAAAGAACAAAAAGATATTTCACATAAAAACAAGAGACAGTTTAAATGAGAAAGAAAGTATCTGAAATCATCAGTATATATCAATTAGTTTTGTACTTATAAAAAACACGGGCAAGAGAGATACCTCTATTATGCAACTCACATGTTTGATAGAGCGACAGCCCCTGTGGACAGCTTTCATCCCATGTACTGCACTGGGATGCATCATTACTGCGTGGGAAGAAATTGACCAAATCTGATTGGGAAAAGCTTGATGGTAACATAGTGCAATTGCAAAATGTACCAGGAGCAAATATGGGAATGCAGGAATGTATCTATAGTCGACAAAACAAATGTTTTGGCAGATGTGTTTGACTCACGTTCCCCAGGGTTGATGAATATGCCCTTCCCGAGGGTATGTGAGATCTTTGAGTTAGTATATATAATATTTTGCAGAAAGTTAATAATATCCATCTAATCAGATGGAGAAGCAGAGTTATAACATTACTTATTTAACTAAAGATATTTAATAGCATCTTTATTTAGCTGCCATGCTTGTTTGACTTGTTGTTCTCTGCTTGATTATTGTTGACCTCTGCCCGCATTTGATTTTTCCTATCCACCCGACCTGCCTCTGTTGTGCTTTTAAACTTGGTGGCTTTTGAGTTACCTGCCCCTATTATAAATTGATTTTTGACACTCTTCCCAGTCTCATCTTACCAGCTCATTCAACTGAGCACTGAGAGATCATCTGGGAAGGCCCTTCCCCTTAATCTTTTAAACCTGAATTATCACCTGTTTCCTACCTTCCCATTTTCTAAAAAAAAGCACTTTATTCAGCATTTTTACTGTATCTGTGCTTCTTCCCTCTTCATTTAGCTTTTTGCTACACATTCTTAAAGTGTTCAGTTGCATTTAATATGATGGATTTATTACTGCTTGTTAGTAGCCTGATTACATTGTAAATGTTATTCTAAGCCTCTTAGCTCTGATGTAAGCACTTATAGGTTCATAGGTTCATAGATTAGTACTAGGCTAAGTGCCCTTGAGGGCCATTTTAAGCCTAGCCAATTACCCCATGTGAGAATCAAACCCTGCACCTTGTGTCTGTAAGGTAAACACCTTAACCATTATGCCAACCTCCCACCCTTGGTCTCCAATCTAGTTATCTTACATAAGGAAAGTTTTTGGTCGACACTCTTGTAGCAAAAGACGTAGCTTACACCCTTCTAAGTTAGGAATTGCTGGTTGAAGGCTTAATATGTCTGCTATTCTAAAAGTGTCTGGTTTAAGCACTTAGGCTCCAAACATGTTATTTTATATTAAGAAGGTTTATTGTCTACACTGTTGTGGGAAGAGAGGTTAGCCTCCCCCCTACTGTGCTTGGAATTCCTGGTGAAAGCTCATCGTACCTCTTATTCTAAGTGTCTTTGTTCTGGTTTAAGCAATTGGGCTCCAGACCAGTTCTTTTACATTATGGCAGGATTGGACAGGCTACAACCTTCTGAGCTGGGAATTGCTGTTGGAGGTCTTATTGTGCCTTTATTGGATTGGTTAGAGGGCTACCTTTTTTAAAATTTGAATCGCTGTACCTGGGGTGTTTGGCAAACACACTACTAAGAAGAAGACTGTTACTGATTTCTAGCAAACTTTACAAAAGCTAAGACTTAAATTACCATATCCACTGTTTTGGTACTTGTTTCTAAAATTGTTTTTTTTTTTTTTCACAGCTGCATTAATTGTTTCTGTTTTGAATATCTGCACATTTTGACCTTTTTTACAGCCTTTAGTTAGAACTGCCTTGTTTAGACCTTAGTGACAATAGAGGGGACCTGAGTTATTTTCTGACCCACGATTGGGTAAAGGAAAGAGGAGTGTCCTTCTTTAGACTGGCCACAGGGCCTTGTATGTACTTTTTTATTGAATCTCCTCTGGTATTTAAGAGTTGCAGTTGCACAATGTTTGGCTCATAACCTTCAAGCAAGCTAAGACTTGCATTACTATATCCACTGTTTTGGCACTTGTTTTTCACATTGTTTTGTCACAGCTGTATTAATTGTTTATCTATTGAATATCTGCACTTTTTGACATTTTTTACAGTATTTAGTTAGAACACCTGCAGTCCGTGGAGTGGCACCTAGCAGTGATCTGTATAGTTGCCAATATCTCACAGCATAAGTTCCCTTTGTAATCTGTGCAGATGTCAATCTCTCATAGTCTAAGTTTCCCTTAAAATGCCCATACTGTCTAGACAAATTAACTTTAACTGCTAGAGCATCTAGTCTGAGCATAGCTGAGTGTTGCTCATCATGCTCATCAAGTTTATTGTATATTGACCAATTATTCCATATTTAAATTTCTCTCACTCTTCCCTAGTAGATCAGTAGCCATGGGTATACACTTCCCAACTCTCTCTGCGGCCAGTCTGGTTGAGATGGATTGTCTTTTGCATGGTCTGAAGTTGTAACCAGACTTTTTTTTCTGCTCTGTTCTGTTTGGCATTAGGATGCCAAACTTTTTATTTCAACCTTTTTGCAGTTGATACCTTTAGTGTTGATCTAGTACATGATGTTGATATGCTCAATGCAGCAGTAGGTCTTCAAGGGAGAGAGTCACTATGGAATTGTTTGTTATTAGTGTGCCAAGACTGACTTTTGTATTCTATTTTACTAAAATTTGTGCTTACCTAAAAAAAAATTCTTGCAATCAATACTGAAGTACTGAAGATGGTGAAAAGTAATGCTAAAAGATCCAAATAAGTCAGCCTGCCACTGTATGCTTCCCTTATCAGACCCATCAATGAATATGATGCCCCCTTTGGTATGCATAAATCAAATCATATTGCTCAACTAGAAAGACGACAAAAATACAATACCAAAAAAATCAAAAGCCTGCGGGCAACTGACAATGACAAGTAGAAGTCCAATTGTTATACTGCTGCAGGATTACTCCCAGAAGAAGGATCTATATCAAGGAGATGAAATGGGACACATTCCAGTATGTCAAGTGTATAGAAGGAGAAATCAGCCTGTTAACTGCTTCACTGTTATAAGCAGTGCCGGATCTAGCATTAAGCAACCTAGGCAGTTGCCTAGGGCCCACGGGCTTGGGGAAGGCCCGCTGGGCAGAGGTTGCTACATTTCAACTTTTAATTAAAGAATTAATACAAATTAAAACATTTCCTCTTTAACAACATCTTCTTCTTTAAGAATGCAAAAGCAGGGGAGCGGAGCCTAGATGCCTAACTGTTAGCAGCAAATGTTCTGAGCTCCACAAATTCATACTAGAACACAGGAAAATATTTAACTTATTCAAACATATGGAGGAACCACTAAGCTATAAAATTACCAATTTTTGAAAGAAATATCTCGAAATTTTCCTGTCAAATTAACCTGAGGACTAATCAAGCTGTGTGGAAATGAGTAACTCAAGGAATTCCCAGTCAGACTCCACACTAAAAAAAGAAACCCAACTGATGTCTGCTACCCTTCAAGAGCTATCTCTGAAGATGGACAGATTCACTTAAAATCTAGAAGATCTTAAAGATAACTGTCAAAAGCAAACTGATATTTTTAAGGAAATACTTCAGCAACAGCAAGCAAAGCTATCAGATATTGAAACTTCTCTGAATGACGTAGATGAGAGACTAAAAGAAGATGAACACCAATGTGAATTTCTTCTACAACAGAATACTTGGCTAATAAATAAAGTTAATGATATAGAAAATAAGGAAAGAAGAACAAACATAAGGATGTTTGGTCTTCCAGAGAAGTCTGAAGGAGAAGACATCATCTTATTCTTGAATTCTTGGTTATTGAAAATCTTAGATCTAAAAGAAGATCTATCTTATGGATTTTGGAGAGCACACAGAGCTATTGGAAAAACTTCATCTACTACACCTAATCCACCTCCGAGATCCATTGTAGTTAAATTCCTATCATTTATGGACAAAGAACTGGTTCTGAGATCTGCCTAGAGGAAAATTCCAATCACCTATAAACAATGTCAAATAAGATTTGATAATGACTATTCCTCAAAAGTATTAGAACTAAGAAAGAAAACCTGGTCACTGGTGAAATTCCTCAAGCAAAACAAAATAAAGGCACAGCTAGTCTATCCTGCCAAAATGAGAATTCACCATAACAAAGACATGAGAGCTTTTAATAATATTGAAGAAGCTGCTTCCTTCATTAAAAACAACAACATAATTTAATTACCAGAAGAAATGGATTGGTCAAATTCTACTACTCTAAAGTGATCTTCAGAAAAAAAATACTTGGACTGATATAAGGAAGAAAAAACAAAGAACTGATATCAAAACTGTTGACATCACTAAATCTCTCAAAGCTTCAACTAAGGTATGAACTTTCATAAGTTTTCTTTTATTTCTTCTTACTTCCACAGCACACTATTTTAAACACTTCATACATAAAGTTCTCGTGTATACTTTAATGTAATATTCTTTGTACTTCATAGTTTAAGGTATAGAAGTGAATAGGGATTATTGGTTAATTGTATTTATGTAGCATTATTTAGTAGTCTATAACTTTAAAAAAAGGAAAAAAGAAAAAAAAGCTTATTTATATGAATTTAGCAGCTTACGAAGAGAACAATTTATTTTAAGAATAGCACACACATTACCTATTAAAATAGGTATTTATGGTGGCTGTGCTTTTTTTTTGTTTTCACTTAATTTATCAAGTTATGGTTTGCTTTACATAATTTGTTGTTAGCTTCTCGGTCAACATGAGAAACAAGGAAACCCACTCAACTAGCTGTGTAAAATTCCGAGAAGCCGTCTGTTGTCAATCTTCATTAAATTTAGCCACGAGCGCTAAATATGCCTCCTCACTTATTTCTATACATAAAAATATAATTATACACTGTTCTTCAGTATTTATAATGTTTTCCTTGCTCAAATCATGACCCATCCACCTCAGCTGTTAAGTTCTGATTTGCTTCGCACAGTTATATGATAGTAACCATGGCAATCAAACAAACCTATGTCTGTCTTGTATTAACAACACTTATTTTGAATGCATAGAAGCTTCATCTAAAGTACTATAATACATTGCTTGACTCTAGATGATCCAACAATCCACTTACACTCACCACATACATTTTAAATTAATAATAGTGTTTGTAACACCTAGAGAACCAGTATTGCTTACTCATAAAAGAGAAGCAAATATAACCGAAAACTTCCCAATCCTCAGTCCTGTAAAGCACGATCTAGATTGCACATTTAACAATAGGTTTGGAAGGTGCTTGCATATTGTCACAGACGGGTTTGGAGCCGGGCATTGTTCGCATTGTTGGTGGAGGGAGGATATATGTTATGGTGAAGAGGGGTCTGTAAAATCCTAATCACTATTCTGTCACATTGGTCAGGCAACAGAAACGGGAATAATGGTAAAATTCCTATTACTATTTAGAGTCATTTATGCATGTAACATAGTTTAAAATAAAATTAATACATTTACTCTTCGCTGTGGTGTATGTTCATGTTCTGGCGGTGAAGCGGATCGTGCCTGGTACTAAGATACTTTTATAAGTATCTGTGACTGTTTTTCCTAAAAAAACAACATTCATCTTATTATTTGCATTGCAATGTGGAGACTTTAAAAAATTCAAATTAAAGTCTGATACTATACCACAAAAAGACCATCCTGTCATAACACCGCATAAATACTCATTAGAGCATAACAAATAACAGACAATGAAAATATGAGGTACGAGGCCATGTTTCAGCACCTCGGACTATAGGTTACAGCAAAGATGTAAAGTTCCTATAACTATTTCTTTCGATACATGTGTATATTATAAACACATGCCAAAAACTATTAAGCAGGAAACACTGCACATATTTATATTTGATATCATATGTATGAAGTGCTTGGAAGATGGCCCCTCTTTCTCATAAGAACCTGATTGTGGTAATGTGTGGGTGCCGTTTAAACAACTGTAACATAATACACTCTATGATTTCTAATCTTATTATATTTATACTGACAGATAACTCTGATATAGTAGTGTTTTTGACCTTAGATACTTATAACTCTAGATATAATTGGTCTTTCATAACTCTTATAGTCGTAAAGGCTTCCACATGTGCGGAAACTGCCAGTACTTGTGTTGACAGAGATACATTAATACTTAAAGCATATAATGAATGCAGAGCTCTTTGAGGAAGTACTTTTTTCATAACAATAGTAAAGGAAAACAACAAAATATCTTCTAATCTAAGCATAATATATTACAAATTCTACCAATTAGAAACAATGTGTTTGAAAGTATTCTGACTTTGGACTAAGATGTACATAAAGCAGTTTATGCAAATTGTCTTACTTATTCACATTTACATATTTGTGAGATGTGCATCTCTAAGCACTTAAGAATTTGTTGGGGGCTCATAAGACTTCTGAATAAACGATATAGGTTATGTTTCTAAGAATTGGTGCACTGATATTTTTTAATATATAAATGTTCTTTGTTTGTATTTTGTTTTAATATATGCCTAAACACATTTGAAGTAGAATGCATGTATTCAGGTTTTTTTTTTTTCTCCAATTCTGTGTTGCCATAAAACCAGGATCTCAAGGTAGTAATTTAAATACCACTCCATATATTCAAATGATAACAAACTTGGTAGATGGAAGCATGCAAATGTAAATATTCCCTATACTTATTACTTAATAACTATGGATAAATGGAAATTATATAATATAAATGCAACAATTCCTCTCAATATATGATTTTTTTTGTAATTATACTAATTGAGATTTAGATGAGTATTCTGTGATTATAAGGTCATCTATAAATCAATAACAAGATTAGTTTTAAGACTTTGTATCATAAATCACATTGTATGTCATTTCTGATGGGAGCAACCAAAATATCAAATTACTATTGAAAATGTGTTTTCATTCTAAGAAATGTAAAATTCAAGTTGTATATTTACTACTGCTAATATATAAAGTGGAAATGAACTCTCTCATGTAATCCTTAGCAGACACAGAATGAAAACTCTACACTTATTCAGAATAGGATATTTAAACATTATTATCTAAACATGAAATGGTAAAAGATTAGTAACCTTGCTCAATTCATTGTTTAGTCTATAGTATATGTTATTCTTTTGGCAATATGCTCATTGATATTTATATGTGTCTTAACATGGTATGTACAAAAACATTTACTACTCACTCAAAATAAAATTTGATTATTAGATACTTATAGTTGTTACATTATTTGGGGGAATGTCCACTCATAAAAGAAAAGGGTAAAGAAGAGGAAAAAAAAGAAAAGAAGGATTATTAAATATATATAGTTATCACATTAACTACATTTTGTTTTGCAATCTATTTGCTTTTTTTGTCTTCACTGTTTTTAGAAATTTATCTGTATATGTAGGGGCTTTGGATAGTCTAAAGACATATGTCTGTCTTGAAGTTACTTAGAATAAAAGTGACTTACTTTAAGTACAAAGGAAGCCAAACAACCCTTGACTAAAATTATGGTTTAAATATTTCTTTTGAGTAGAAATGCTCATATAAAAGTTTAAAGTAACCTGAAATTTGTTTCATTACTAATTATAAATAATGAAAGGTAAAATTGCATGATAGTCGAAACTATAGTGACCTTTATTGCCATCAATTATTTGAATTTGCATGGAATAAGAAATAACAGAATATTGTATTAGTTTTGATCTCTCCAAGAACATATTGTCATCTTTATAGAGTTTGAATAGAATTAAATATTTATTTAAACTCAAGATAAGATCTTATTTATCTTGGTTATCTCTGATTTTACAAGAAACAGCTTCAAAAGTTTGGAAGACTTCCGCACTAAAATTTCTTAACTACATTCTTACTTAAAAATCAATATTAATGTAAACTACAATGAATAAGATGTCTTCAGGACACTAAACTTTGGAGCTCAGACCCATCTGCTTTTATCAATCCTGTTAGTAAACTATGGTTAATCTGACTGAATACTTTTGTTCTGTCAGATAAGGAATGGTTTTCATTCCATGTCAGTTAAAGGGTTTATTGAAGATTAATCTCTTTTTAAAAATCTTTTTCTTTATCAGGCCTCAACTTAATTTTAATTTTTACTTTTTAATGGGAATTAACAATCTGTCATTAAAATGTACATTTTCAAGATTATACAAGATTTAAATAATATAAATGCTTACTACTATATTATTCTAACATCTTTAGCCAATGAGTAAATAAGATGGACTTAACTTTTCTTTCTTTAAATGTTAATTGTTTAAATAACCCAAGGAAAAATTTAATTTACTAAAGTACCTAAAATTAAATAAAGCACAAGTAGTCTGTATACAAGAGACTCACTTCAAAACAAACAATAGTTTTATTTGGACTCCAAATGAATACTTGAAACTTTCTAATTATTCACACACTAAAAAAACTAGAGGAGTCTTAACACTATGGAAGAAAAGCATTATTTCTCCACAAGTTATTTATATTTATGAAGATTAGGAAGGTATTTTATCAATTACAATAATACAATTTATTAACAGAATCTGGACATTAGTTAATGCTTATTGGTTCCCTGGAATTGGAGTAAAAACAATAAAAAAAAACACTTAGAACTTATCACTAAAAATGCTTAGGGTAATTTGATTCTAGGAGGAGACTTTAACTGTTTATTTAATGATTCAGAAACCTCTAACAAAAGACCTTTTCATATTACCTCTATAGGGAAAAATCTTAAAAAATGGATAGATAACTTACAATTATATGATTTGTTTTATGTCAAAAATGACAACTAATTATAATTTTCCTACTCTGATTTTAGACATAACACACAGACTAGAATTGATAACATTTTTATATCTCAATATCTAAAATCAAAAATATCATACTTTACAATAACCCCATGCCCTCTATTTGATCACAATGCACTTATTTTTAATCTTCAAACAGATTTTAAGAAATTGATATTTACTAAAAGAATGCCAGCCTACATCACTAAATTAAAACAGTTTAAACCTTGGTTAGACTCAGAAATAAAATATTTCCTAGATATAAATCTAACCAGTAAGGTAAATATAGTAATTATTTGGGATTCTCTGAAAACATATTTATAAGGCAAAACCATTACATAGTTTAATAATAAAACAAAGGAATGGGAGTCTGAATTATCTAACATACAAAAACAAATAATAATTAACCACAATAATACAAGAATCTTGTCAGCTAAGAAAAAAGAAATTGCATCTTTAAATAAAAGATATAATGACATCCTAACTCACAAAACTAATTTGGCTTTAGAAAAGTTAAAACTAAATTCTTTCTCTGCATCTTTAAAACATATGCACAATCTAGCAATGAGAGTAAAAAGACAATCCACTGAAAATAATATTGTGAGTGTGATTCATGAAGGGAAAAGTAATAAAAAAGTCTCTGATATAAGTGATATTTGGATGCTTTTAAATATCACTTTTCAGAACAGTACAAAAATAAAGATTCTCAACATAGAACTTCAGATTATGACCTGGACTTTTGCAAATTAAAAAACCTACCAGAAAAATTAATTAATGATATCTTGAAACACATTTCACTAAAGGAAATTACTGAAAAAATGAAAGAAAGCAAAAATAGAAAAGCTCCAGGCATAGACAGTATTATTAATGAAATATATAAACTACTACCATCCTCTGCGATATCAATCTTACATAAAGTTCTGAATGAATCATACTTACAAGGTATAATTCCACCTTCTTGGAGGCATTAATTAATTACCCCTATACTAAAAGAAAATAAAGATTCTAATCTATGTAGTTCATATAGGCTAATTTCTCTGATTAATAATGATTATAAAATGTTAATGTCTATTTTAGTTAACAGATTTAAAAAAAATCACTAACACATCTTATCACTGAAGATCAAACAGGCTTTATTTACAATAGACATACACAAGACAACATTCAAAGAATCATAACTACCATAGATATATTTAATAGAGATAATCAAGAAGCTCTTATAATCACTCTCAATATTGAAAAAGCCTTTGGCTCATTAAATTGGAATTTTCTTGTTAAACTTCTTGAATCATACAAGTTTCCTATCCAGTTCATTACTTTTATAAAAAAAAATATTTATAATAATAATCTGGCCTATGTAAAATTAGGACCCTTTATGTCTGAATCTATTGAAATTACTAAAGGCACCAAACAAAGATGCCCAATATCCCCAATTTTATTCGCATTAGCAATATTACCTTTCTCAATGGCAATCCAATTTAATAATAAAATGAAAGGAATTAATATATATTATCAATTTGATTCTAAGATAATGTTATTTGCAGATGATATCTTACTTATTTTTAATAAACTCAGTAGAATCCTTACAAGAATTAGACTCATTAGTTAAAAATTGTTACTGTATTTCAGGATTAAAAATTTGCAGTTCTAAATCTAATCACATACTACTAAATAAAAGAAAACTCAATGATACCAATAAATCAACTATAAACAAAATAATTGGAAACAAGTATCCTCTTTAAAATATTTAGGGATTGTATTATGTGAGAACATTGACTTAAACTTAAATACGAACTATAATAATATTGTGAACATTTTAAAAACTCTTACAGAGAAATGTAGTAAATTACACTTAAAATTTGAAGACAGGCTACAATTAATAAAAATTATTTTATTACCAACAATAAATTACATTGCATTATTTATTCCTATATTACCTAGTAAAAGACTTCTAAGAGAAATAAATAAAATACTCTTAAATTTTTATGGTATCCAAATAAATAATAGAATTGTTTTATCAAATCATATTAGACCCTGGGAGCTTGCAGGAATAATTTTTTCATATTTAGAATCATATATTAAAGCCTCTAACCTTAAAACAATCTTAAATTGGATAGATCCAAAGATTTCTTTAGCTTGGAAGTCTCTACACGCTACTATCATTCTAAATGAAAATAAATTAATAAAAAACTTACAACTTAGTGAACAAAACAACAAACTTTGGTATGCACTTTGTGTTAACTTGCAATATAACATCATTAAACTCACCAATCTAAATTATATAAACTATATCTACAACACTTTTAGAAGTTTTATCAACAACAATATTGATATTAAACTATGGATCCAGTTATTATTCCCATTTAAAATTACAAAAAAATGTTTTTAACAATATCAATACAGATACTCTTAATACTTGGGAAATGAAAAATGTTACGCGTTGGTATCACTGCACTATGAATTTAGTCACCCTTGATGCACAAAGTTTAATTAAAACATGTAATTTATCAAATCAGATTGGTTAGCTCTTAACAGCTTAATTTCATTTACTCAAGCTCTATGCAGAACAATAGAGAATTCTTCCTTTAAATAATTGCCTAACTGTATACTTCTTATACACAAAATACTATATGGAGAATTTAGCTGGAAGAATTTAATCTCAAAACTTTACAAAATCATTATTATTTATAAAACTACTCCTAATCAAACATTTTGGAATTTTATTACTAAAGATCATACACTGTCCCTAACTCCTGAGATTAAAATTAATCTTCTACATTCCATTAAATTAAACTCCAATTTACAAGTTTGGAAGATTTTTTTCCTGGAAATTCTTGCATAGAGCTTTCTATACTCCTAATAAAATTGCTAAATTTAGCATTTCTAAAGAGGTATTGTGTTGGAGATGCTCTCTAAAATGTATGGCCGATTGGTCTAATATTTTTTTTATGAATGCTCTCTAATTAAGAAATTTTGGAATGAAATTGGAAATTTCCTTCAGGCTATCTTTACTGATTCCTTCATATTTTCAAAATATTTAATATTTTTGAATATAAATTAATCTATTACAATGAACAACAAAAATAAATATCTTCTCTGGACAATGTTGGAGGTAGCCAAAAAATGTATTACAGGAAGATGGAAATCGTCCTCCATTCCAACCTTTGAAGACTTCATAATTCTACTGGACAAAGTAGCTCTAATGGAAATAAAAGCCAAAGAACTAAGAATTATTCCCAGGAAAATGGACTAATAATCCTTGGGAGAAAGTCCTCTCTCTTATTAGGACAATTAATTCAGATGTACTATCACCAGTTTAATCATATTGGAAACAAGAAATACTGGAAATTGTATAACCTTATTTATATGTTTATATTATATTGTTAATCCCTTATCCTTTGATCTTGAGGCCATTGTAAAAAACGTACATAGTTTATCAATATTTGTCATTTAAACTGTAAAAAAAAATATTTTATTTTTTATTTTTCATTCTTAGAAAGTTTAATAAAACGTTTGAGCAAAAAAAGAATGCAAAAGCACTCATTATGCATGTATCTGCAGCACAACACACACACACCAGTGAAAATGGAAATGTTCCTGCTGATTCTTTCCACATGCATAGAATTTAAACATTTGTATGATTGCCATGAGAGAGGAAAGTTGTTCAATTCCTTCCTTCAGTAAGTAAGTTACAGAACTAACTTGTCACAAGGTATCTGTGCATGTGTCTGTGTGTGTGTATGAAATGCTCTAGTTAGGATGACAGGTTAGTTAATAAACTTGCCCAGGCTCAAACCCTGTACTCATGGTTACAGGAAACAAGAGAGTGAATCCTCTACAACAGCTATCAAATTGCTAAAAGAATTTGAGTTTCAGTCCATTTCCAAGGAGTTGTGAGTTTCAGTGCATATACAAGGAATTGTGAATTTCAAGGGAAGAAAAGTTTATTGTTGCTCATGCTAAGTCTGTTTTCAATGAACAACTGTTTTGTTTAGCCAATGGCCATCAGTGTTTGTGTTATAGATATTGAAAGCAGTGTCAGTCGCATAAAAGGAAGCGTACTTGCTTTTGGTGCAGAAGGATATGGGTTTTACTCCCACACCATGTACATGGAGTGGTGATCCTGCAGTGCACTTTAAGAGGCGTTGGGGGTGCTACCCCCCTGAATGTGTCCTTCTTTGGAAAGAATGCTTAGTAACTATAAAGCTGTTGTCAGCAATTCCCTATTGCAATATTACTAGCTTACCATTTTTTTATTATTAATATAGCATAGGCAATTTATTATTCAAGGGCAGCAGGCACTGAATTTGTAGATGAAACACTTAAATGTAAATTTGTTTGCCAGTAGCAACCTCTTCATTAGTTACAGATTTCTTTAATGTGGAATTATTCATATGACTTTTCCTTCGTAGAGATGGTACATATTGACTGATATTGATGGTTATAATTTATTTTTTATTTATTTTACATATGTTTATTGGGAAAGTTCAACTGGACAACATGTCTATTTTCAGGGGAGGCCCTGGGAGGAATGCTCCAAGACATATAAAGAAATAGACAAACTTAACAATTTTACAATTTTTCAAAAGAGAAGTTAACAAGCTTAACATTTTATATAATATATTGTAGGGGAAATAATGTTAAAAGTTGCATATTGTTTTGTGAAGAAACATGTTACAGTTGGTGGATTATTAAACAGAATAGAAAAAAAAAAGACCAGTAGCTAAGGTAACTATTGAGTAAAAGAGAAATTGTATAGCTAGTTCTGACTGAAGTTAATTGTGCAGTCAAATTTGATAAAGCATACATGGTCCATTTACACAGTATGCACATCCCACCATGACGCACACACGGTAGTGCACTGTTTTAGATTCATTAAGTGGATCCACACAGTTTGTAAAGCTGTGCAAACAAGACACTGTGGCATGCAAATTATAGCATAAGCAGCTGAATTGTATGCTAATCAGCTGAGCAAAGATGGAGGAGCTATTCAACAAGCTATAAAGCAACCGTGTAGAATCAGTGCTGGTCTTGTCTGCAAATTCCAAAAGCTATTGGAATGGAGCCACAGAAACTAGGCTGCACTGAAAGAATGTTAGGGGCTGCTGTTGCTTTAATACATCTGTATGTACAACAGGCTAAAGTCTATGCTGCTGCTAATAGACCACGGCCAAGAAGGACAAGAGTTTTCAGACCCCAGTTAAATGTTTCATCATCTACATGATGCGGAAACTGCAGATTACTACAGGGTGGACAGAGACACACTACAGGAACAATGCAACATCTGTTTTCCTCAACTCAGAGACAGGGCAAATAGTGGGTAACCCATACCAGTGGAGACAAAGCTATGTGTAGAACTTAGAATTTTAGCTACAGGTGCCTTTCAGAGACCAACAGGGGACATGCCAGGAGTGTCACAGGCATCGGCATCCAGGGCCCTCCATTAATTATTGAATGCTATGCTTCAGCATACCAATGAACACATATATTTTCCCCATACTCCTGAGGATAGGGCCAGAAATATGCAGGCGTTCAACCCTGTAGCACACTGCCCTGAAGTACTGGGTGCCATAGATTGCACACATATAGAAATTAAGGCACCACTCATGGAAAGGAACGGCTGTATATTAATAGAAAGCGTTTTTACTCTATTAACTGCCAGGTCATGTATAATGCCAAGGGAATCATCTTGAACATGTGTGCTGGCAACCCTGGCAGTTACCATGACTCACATATCTGGCACACATCCCAACTGTATCAGATGTTTGCTAGTGAGGCTGTCCCATATGGTCAATTACTGGGGGTTGCAGGTTATGCACCTGAATCGTGCAGATGACTCCAATCAGAAACACACACATACTCACTGAAGAATGCTATAATGAGGTACACACTCAAACCATACAAAGCATGTGTGTTTTGGCAGCTGAAGTTGCGGTTCAGGTGTCTAGATACATCTGAGGGGAGCCCTAGAGTACAGTCCATTGACATGTACTGAAATAGTCACAGAATGTGCCATACTACGCAACATCATCCTGAGAAAGCAGCTTCAGCAGGATCAACAAGGGGAAGGATCACACATCCCACCATCAATGCCAAGATCACCACACCCACGTGCAGATGAGGAGTCAGAGGGTAGACCAGCAGCTGCTGTAGGTGTAGGCAGATGTAGGTATGCTAAATATGCCCTTGCATTGGCTAAGAGACAGTGCATACACACTCACTCAACACCTAAGGGCCTAAAACCTTCCTCCTAGTCAAATACATATAGTAACATTGATGCCAGGCAACTCTCACAACCTTTACCTACCCATGCATTGGCTGTGTACTGCTTCCATCAGTCAGCCCTGAACTAAGACTATTGCAACTGCTGCATTTACAAGGTAAGTGTTGAACCTGGAGTCTATTGTGTAATAATATGAATGAGTGACATATTCTTGCATTTCGTTACTTGGTAGTGTAAGCAAGTAAAAGGTGGGATATTTGTACAGAGATTACCTTAACATGTAACAGCAGAGACTTATTTGATTTATATGTGTCCATTATTAAGCAGTAGGCCTAAGGCATCAAAGATTCACACAGTCACACCTCTGAAAAAGTACTGATGGCCACCACATTCCCTCAGTTTAGCACCATATGTTTGTACCAGAAAATCATTACAGAGAGAATTTATAAAGTAATAATACACATTGTAGTTTCAGACTTTACAACCCTCACAAGATCATGAACAATAAAGATGGAAAATATTGATGCTGTCAGCTGTCTAACTTTCTAAAACCAATATAAGTCAAAGGTATAATTACCAGTTCAACATCACAAATGCAGATATACCAAGCACTTAGTCAGCTATGCATCCTGAGCATCATACACAAAGCTTATGTATCCCTGGATACAAAAGATAAAAAACAGGGATATGTTATCACTTGCACAGGGTGCTGGGGGGGCAGGAAACCTAGGCTGACACAAAAGGTTGGTGAGTGTGTGTGAGTAAGAAAGAGAAGCAGACAGACATTTGGATAAAGCAGCAAATGGTCAGTGAGACAAAATGTGTTTTAAGCTGCATGGCTGAACCATGTAACTGTTGTGTGTGTGTCTGTAGTGGTCCTAAAGATAAAGATGGTGTGTGAGTGTCTGCATGAACACAGCCAGGATCTGTCATAGCTCTTGTCTTGGTATATCAGACAGGTGTGAGCTGTGCATGGTAGAGGTAGCAGTTTATCGTTGACATTGCTGACAAGAACTGGTTCTGTCAGGAGTTGCTTTGCCACATTTATGCCCACATTGAAATGCACTACTGCTACCTGAACATGACCTGATGTCTGCTGGATGAGCTCCCCTCACGAGTACACCCAGAACCATAACCCCATGGCCTGCCTCATCTGGGTGTAGACAGCTTACCCACTGATGGAACAGTGGAAGTACTGCCACTATGGGAGTGTGATCAGGCATGGCCATGTTGGCTAGCAGCAGATGATCTGTCTGACCTATGTTCATGGGGATGACAACCCCCTCCCAGCAGATGTTCCATCACAGACACGCTCACCCCAATGTGTCATTCATCTGATCCATTGAATCAGCAACATGGTGGAGGAAGTCACACATGTCAGCCTGTGCCACATCTACAACCCCAAGCATCTGTCTGGAACACCTATGCAAACATGCCTGTACCTCCATGATGGCCCTAAACATAAGTTGAGTGGCATGGAAAGAGACAGCTGGATCAGATGGAGGATGGACAGCAGGCCTCCTCTGAGCATGCCTAATAAACCTCTAGCATGGCACTTCACCCACACTGTGGCTAGGGCCAAAGTCAACAGGCACTGAAACTGCAGTAACCACACTTCCCTGATCAACTGTCATGCCCTCTACCTGTCCAATATCTGTGGGCTCACTGGAATAGGTAGGAGTAGGCCTACTGGCTGTGTCCAATGGAATTACAGGGGATGGCTGTATGTCAACCTCAATGTCAGATTCAACCTTGCATGTCCCGTCTGTGCCTCTGTTTGGCCACCATCATCATCAGAGTCTGCTAATACTCTGACATCAGGTGGTAGAAGTCCCACACTTCCCCTGTCAGGATCATCTGTGATAATAAGCAAAAAACACAGGAAAAATTAATACCTAAACTACTATAAGCCAAAATACGCTAACAAAATAACAGTGCTGCCACTATTAGACAGTACAGTAAAACACACAACAGTCCTGACATCAACATTACACACTAAAATATTTCTTTGAATTGCTCATCAATACTGACATGAAAATGTTTGGCTTACCATCTGCAGATGAGGGTATCCTCTGCATGCCAGATGGTCCTGGAAGAGGTTAAGCCATAGGTAAGGGCAACATCATCACAATTAACAGTAACACAGGGGATAATACATTTACCCCTTTATATGTACATTATCTACACATTCAACAAACACTTGGATGACAACTCCAACCTAAGCTATTCAATCAGACTGTGGTGTTAGCTGTAGCAATCTTCAATCCCCCTAAAAAAAATTCTTGTGAAACAGAAGAAATGTATTGATTTAAATTGTTTTACTATGCAGCAGTACTCAACAATTGAGATAAAAAAACCTACCTGGAAGCTACTCCTGGGACATGCTTGCTGTCCCTGAAACAGTAACACCATTGTTGAGGACATGCTGTTCTGCACTTTCCTGGGAGTTGTCTGGATCCCTGACAGTGGACAGGAACTCTTCATCTGGTGTTAATGATTGCTCTTTAGTAGAAGATCCCCCGGTACCCATCCAATCACTGCCCACTCCAGCTGCTCTCCTCCATGCAGATGAGATCATGTCAGTGGCCCTATGGTGTACCTGTTAAAATGTCCTGCTGTGGCTATCCATGACATTAACTATCCGTGACAATAACATCATCGACAATCTGCTGCCAAATCTGCATTCTGCGTGACATATCTCCCATACCCTTTCAAGCCGAAAGGGGCCATGTTGCCTAAATACTTCAACAATTACTTGATTTTCAGCATCAGTGAAGGGTGATCTTTGAGGATTGAGACACCTGGGTGACATAGTCCTAGGTGTCCTAAACGGTAACAGAAGGATAATACACATAGGCATCATATAATTGTGAAATAACTGTTCCCAGATAAAATAGAAAAGGTAGCATTTCAGTATTATCCACTGGAGGAGAAACATAAACAGTCTAGAGATTTGAAATATGAACAACAGGTTGAATGCAAAAAAAAAAAAAAAGAGCAACAATAGCAATATATCCTTGTTTGTGCCACAAGTGAAATGCAGCTTTGCCCCCCCCCCCAAAAAAAGAACAGGCAAATGACACATTTTGCTAACAAACAATCTTTGAAATACTAAAAGTGCTATCAAATGAATTGTCCCTGAAACATGTCTACAGATTTAACACAGAACATTCCATTTTAAGGTATTGCCAGTCATGTATACTTGTGAAATGCCCTGACAATCATGCCCATGGCATCAGTACACTTCTAACTAATGCATTCAGATAAAAGTGTAAAAGCCTTTGCTACAGATTTTTTAATTACATTCCAGAATATGCAATATGCAGTTGACAAAATGAAAGCATACCTTCTCAAGTTCAGTAAATCTCTGTACAGCTATATCCCAAAGTAATAGCCTCTTTTCTGTGTTCTCCACATAAACAAGTCTCCTCACCTTCAGTTTTCCTAGCTACATTGTTGCTTTTTTATGATGTATATTCAGAACTGTTAATTCAGTGAAGATGTAAATCAGGTGTGAACTCATTAGAATTGCTGAATCCCAAATGCTTGGCTCCATGTTGCAGATGTAAACATGGTGCAGGAACTCCCTTAGTGCCTGCACTATGTTTACATCTGCTTACTCCTCCTGCTTACTGTTTTGCTTAGTGTTTGGTTTTAATAGATTGCAACTGTAAATAATTACTGGTTGGAGGAAGGAAAACACAACAGCACTGCAGGCTGCCCTACATCCAGTGGGTGTGACAGGATAGGCTTACAAAGTGTTAGACATAAGGTTGGAAATGTAAGTAAGCAGCACACAATTCACAGATTCTGTTCATTAACATGCAACCTCCCCTTCATTTGTTGGCAACTGCATATGATATTATTGCCATTTAATAACCTCACACATTTTAAGGACAATAATATAGAATGACTTATGGACTGCATGTCTCAGATCACTGGTCAGAGAAGAGAAGAATGACTAACAAATATAGAGATGTAAGACAGAGCTGTATATTTGCAAGCAATAATCATAACTGGCTGTGTGATCACTACATCCAAAAATAACTGTACAAATAACACTTGTATGGTTTCATATTACTGTAGGTGATGTTGCAATTGATTGTATGCAGAATGATTTCAGTTTCTTGCTGCAAAGCTGTTTCTATGACAAAGAGGGATAAAGCACCCTTCCTGTGTTCAAATCCAGACTTATGTAGAAATATCTCATGTGTGCCAACATTTTCTAGTGTGTATGTCATAGATTGTTTTTCATTATTTAAACTACTTGTCCCTTTTTTTTTGTAGGGCCAGTGTTTGCATGATGCACTGCTTAGCTCAATCTCATTGAGAGTCTTTTGACACTTGCACATGCTTACACATCCATTTCATGCAGGCCTCCCAACATCTTCTCTCCAACATACCCTGCTGTTATCATCCACTATAAGTTGACCTGCAGTCTTGTAAAAGTAAGATTTGTGTCATAGCACTTGCATAAAGTACTGACTTCTGTCATCTGTGTACTTAGATAGGTAGGGGTTCTATTTTGACTTCAGTCAACTGGGGTGTGTATGTGCGTATGATTGTGCTCTTGTTTGACATTACAGAGAGCCTTTTACACCAGCATGTTGGATACTGTTATAACCATATTCTCCTCAAAAGACAGTGCTGATGTCATCAGCTATAAAGCATTGCCTGAATCACTCTAAGTTGGACTTGTGCTGTGGCACTTGCCTTAAATATAGAGGTCTGTAGTCTGTGTAATTAGATAATTAGGGGTTCTGTTCTCATTGTAGTGAATTGGGGGAGTATGTGTGTGTGCTGTTACTTGAAATTACTGAGAGCCTTTTACACAAGGATATGGAACACTGTTTTTACCATATTCTCCTCAACAGACACTGCTGATGTTATCAGCTATATCTGTTTTGTGGATAAGCACTATTCCCACCAGGCCAGTGTCAGAGACTGGTCTGGAGACCAGGCAGAAGTCAACCCATCCAATAAGATACAGATTACAGTTACATGGTTTTCAGTCTATCCACATACATCATGGCATGGTTTATAGACACTGTGCTTTTTGGTGAGAAACCCCTGTGGTTTCTCCAGCTGCTGCAAGTATCTAGTGAGGTACATGCAAAAGAGAGCATTGTAATCTATTAGTGTTTTGATGAGGTTCGAGTATAGTGCTGTCATACAATTCTAAAATCTGAATATGATGACGTAACTTATGATGTACACAAGATAGGCTTTCAATACCAGTATGGACACTTGGTGGTTGAAGTTCAGATTGCTATCTACATGTGTTCCCAATGCTTGCATCACTGGGTTTCTACATAGCAGAATTGTTGTCAATGCTGTATTTAGCATGGAATTCCACTTTTCAGAAGGTTATAATAAAGACACATTTCTGCATTTATTTGTAGACTCTGTGGCTTTGTCACCAATCATTTGTGTATGATAGCCCCTCCTGTAGTATGTTATCATCATTATGGACTAAACAATTGCACCTAATGCACAAGAATCATCAAACTTGATAAGTCAATGGCCATATACTTTAGCCTGACCTGTTGAGAAATAGATTCCAAACAGTAAAGGGCAAGCACAAATCCCTTGGGTATGCCAAGTGTGACAGTTGTATTGGTGCTGTTTGATTCACTAACTTTCACAGTATGTGTTCTGTCAGTGATGTAAGAGTTAATCACCAGCTGTGAGAGTTTCTCAATGATATCTACATGGGGGGGATTGTGTCAACACCCTTGGCCAGATCAAGATAGGCAGTATCTATAGTCTTACCTTCATCCAGGCCTATCACACAAATCAATGGGCAGTGACAACATCACAGATCACCTATGGCATGACTCAGCAAATACACCTTCCTGATATGGTTGAATACACACTTCAACACACCCTCCACGCAGGCTATGTTCCTATAGAAGGGTGTACATCAACATGCATCCATCTGAGTTGGGGCGACAGCACCTGATGCATGCATGTATAGATACTTCCCAACTCTCCTCAACTGTGAGGTGACCCAACACGTTATTATAGACCTTTTCTAAATGGATACTAGTAATATCTCAGCTGTATGCAACAGACCTGTGTGAGTTGTTAATGCTACACCATGTCTGTTCCATCTAATAGATGTCCACAAAGAGGTCAATGATATGCATCATGGCAACACTATAATCTTGTTGTACTTGACAAGGCTAAGACATCTGACATGAATCCACACTGAGGTATACAATCAGCACTGTCAGATGTGGCCATAAACAGCTATATCACCAAGTAGGTAAACCACTGGATCACATACATGGCATTTAACTATGTTGATATGTGTAAAGTGACCTATATCTCAGGTGCAGTGATCAGGTCCATATATCAGGACTGTCTGCTAGACTCTTTCTTGTCCATTATTTAAGTGATGGACATCACAGATGCCATAAACATCCCATGTCCTAAGATCTGCCTGAAGGACTACAGATGTGGGTAATCATTGACTCCAACTGTGATATTAGTATAAGACAGAGAGTAGCAACACACAGTCAAAGATTGCTGTCACAGCCATGACAACACCTGCAATGACAAGAAAACATGGTGGATTTGTTACATCAGGAAAACAAGCACACAACCCAAATATAATGTGGGCATCACACCCCATAATCAGAACAATAGGTATTTGACCTGTGTCCTGGAGTAGATGGTAAGTGGAACATCCACCAGCATATGGTCACAGTGCTGACTACTCCATTGTATGTAACAGAAGTACTGAGCATGTTAAGAACATCCACATCACAGGCCATAATACTGCGATAGTGTAATGTACTTGCTCAGCAGATGCGCAGTAGCAAGCACCTCCCAAAACCCTCCCCTGTTGTTTACGTCAGTTGGAAGTATTCAATATTCATCCAGTGTGAATGAATATTTATTCTTTTCCTGAACTGTGCGATGAAACTGCATTGACTTTTTACATTTATTGTTTTCTGCAGAGCATTTCACCTCTTCAGCCACTATTTTTGGACAAAATTAAGTATACATACTAGCACTGGGACTCCTTTCTTGATACAGAGCCATTGCCCACTAAGGCAGTTTATAGATTGAGTAGTTGCAGCAACATGCATTTTCAGCAGAGCAATATATATAACTCTATAGAGTATGACATTTTTAGTAACTATAGTCCCACTTGTTTTCTCTCAAAATTACACATTTTATGATGATCTGATTTTTAACTGTAATAACTATATATGAAACTTTAAAGGACTGTTCTGCAAACTCTTCATCTAACTCTGTCTTTAGTACCCAACTTCTCCTCTTATTTTTGGTCTGTTCCTCATAAAATGTGTGATTTTCTGGCAAAGCATCAGTGATTAATGTCACTAAATGTCACTAAATTTCAGGGTTGTAGCCAGAGAATTTAATTTTGACTTGTGTGCTGTTATTGTAAAGTGTAAAGCTGGTATCATAAAGTCATGGTTTCTCTCAGTTATGTCTTAAAACTGTACTCAGTAGAGTATGAAGAATATGCCTAGCTACACCCTTGCACTAAATAACAGACATTTGAGTTTCAGACTTTGTATTCTTCAGGACATGCATGCTAATGCAAAACCTTTTAGTATATCAACTTTCTAAGATGACAAGAGCAATAATTTAAAACTTGTTCCTAATATGAATTGCATGTCAATAATGCCTCATTTCATATGCAAATGTGCATGCCAATCACTGGAGCCCTGCCCACTCCTGTGCAGAACTGAAGGTGAGCCAGTACACTACACTATCACCCATAATACCTCCATAATGTTCCCAGCCGTCATCACACCAATAACTGAGTACAATGCACCCTTCTTCATGTGCATCCCTACACATCTTCCACTGATGTGTAACTGAAGTGTACCACCTTTGACACAGTGAGCTATCCCACAGCTTACTGGCCATATCTAGGTATTCTTTTTGTGGCATAAACATTACTGTCTGATGGTGCGGAACCCCCATCACGTACAGGTACAGCAGTGTCACTCCTAACACCTCCAGCAGATGTTACAGTGCCAGGACAGTGTGCATGATTAGCCTCATAGTGTGTGGATATATCATAATAGTTGTACAAGTGTATTTGTGCAGAATCATCTCTGATCACTCTAAATCACATATGTTATGTCATAAGCATAGGATTCATGCTGGTATTATTCTGATAGTGTTCATGGCTGTAGTTGCTTCTTTTAAAATTGTCCATGAGCCTTTACCTGTGTCTCACTTGCTGGAGATATCTGCTAAGATTACATTCATATTCTGGCAAATCAGTTTTCACAGCTTCAAAATATGCACCCGAACCCAATTGCATGTCAGAACCCTGATAGATAATCATCCTTACTTGAATAATATAGAGGACATCTAACACAGACATCTTCCACATTATTTCACCTTGTGTGACAGCGACATAATACGCATTTTCTCTGTGCAGTCTCTACTGTACTATATTGATATGTGATTGGTGTTGCTGCTACAAACATCTTCCATTGACATGTCCTCATCTGCTGTACATTAAGTTGTTTCACTTGTCCTCTTTCCCTGTGATCATTCCTATAATTCATCCATTTGTCCATATTCAATACACACACTTCCCCTGAGTGCTTATTTTACATGGCAGTCCATGTACCCTTACAGATATTTTACAAAACTTCAGTACAGAATGCCAGGAATGGGATTTCACAGTTCTCTGCACTGTTAATACACTGTACTGTGTTTGGACCATATACTTAACATTCATACCTCTCAACTGTACAGATTTTCACAGAATGTCCAGATGTGATCCTTATCAAATTTGTGGCTATTTGCCATATCACTGGGATGATCTCAGGAGTGACATGACTCAGTATTACATGCATTTGAGTTTCAGACTTCAAATCCTTCAGAACATGTATCTTAACACAATCCCCTGGTTATTCTAGCACATTTCTATAGTGAGAATATGTCAAATGCTTCCCTATTTCTGGACCATTGTCCCCCAGTTATGCTGGCCTTTGTCCAGATGTCTTGCCCTAAGAGATTGAGAGCTATCTGTGAAGCCCTTTTCTCCACTGTGGCATTCCGTGCAAAACCGGGGACCGTCAGTGCTCTGATTTATACAGGAGTGCTATCCATATTTGATTACATGGTTTCCTGGCTTGCAAAACTGTTGCCACCCATAAGACCTTGCTCATTTACATTTAAATGCAGTGCGCAGCATAAATATGCAATGAGCGCAGCTGCTCAACATGCATCACTGCACATACATGTAAACTCTGTGTAGGTTTCAAGCAAAGCCTACACAAAGCTTATTGAATACCGGGGGGTAGCTTATTATGGTTGAAACATTCCGAAATTGGTAGTTTTATCACTATTGGTTTACACATTTTGTTTTATTACTTACTAGAAAAATGTTCTAAATTACAAATTTAAACACACTGTAACAAGTAATGCTATATCATACAAAAAATATAATGCTATACAATCAGGAAGTTGAATCAAAGAACACATGCATGCATGCATGCATTGTCCTAAAAATGTGTACAAGGGGCTTATGGATTGAAAACAGCCCAAAGGTAAAGTTAGTCCACAAATGGCCAGATGCATTTTCTTTGAATGTGGGTTTCAATGCTGTTTCGATGAATGTGAGTTTCACGTGCAAAGAAGTTTACTGCTCATGCAAAGTCCTTTTTCATTGTTGACCAACCAACACCCTTCCTTTCAACTCTTTCCCTCATAACCTTTTTCCTTCTGCTATCTACTATCCCTCTTTGTATCAGCTGTAACATAACTAGGTCTTTACTACATTTTATACTCTAATAGCAAACCAGCAATTAATTGAACCCGAGTCCCACTCTCTATAGTTATTACTGGAGAACTTTTATTATGTTGATTGTAAATACTTTGAGATGTTACCATGTACTACTTATGACTTTTTTTCTTTTATTTTGAATATTCATGTGATATTGTTTACATTGTAGTTGTTTATACTTACTTGTGGAGCTTTTCTCTTTGGGATTCCGCTGAAAATGGCTTCGGCTCAGTCGGACTAACCCAGTCAACAAATGTCAAATAAATAAATTGTGAGACTGTATAATTTTGTTTAGCAAATGGCTATCAGTGTTTATGCTATAAATTTTAGAATAAAAGTTTTAAATCAAATCCAAATATCTGCAATCATTGTAGAAATAAAGATGAAAATAGTAGATACAGTGACAGGCTTAGTGTTTACGGTAACTGAGGAGAGACAGCCATGTAACGGGAGAGCAGAATGCTGTTCTGAGGAGCACCCCTGAACCATTACCTTGTCTAGGGCCCAATTTGACTATGATCTTGTTCTTCTTATAAGAAATACTTATTTATGGAATTAGTTTTGGAAAAGACAAGGTGGAAAAATGCAGTCTCTCATCACAAAGATTATGAGTAAGCATGAAACTGGAAACTGCAGCTTACATAACCTTACCTGAATGCTGTGAAGTCTTGATGCCTGACAGACATAAGGATATCACTGACAGACAGGATCCTAAGACTGCACAGATTCTCAGTAGGGATGTTATGTAAAACAAATGCTACTCTTACCGAAAAAAATGGGGTGTAGATATCTGGCTGATGTTTAGTAAAGAATTTATTTTCATTCCTTGCAGAAATATTGTGAATACATACACAGGTAGCTTCAATGAGAACAGCCATAAACTGGGGAAAGATATGACTGCATGAAGGGAAACAGAAGATGTGGTGAACACACTGGTCACAAGCTGAGTTGCAGACGACTGTCTTGTCAGTGAGATCAGTCACTTGGCAAGAAGGCTTAAGTGCAATAACAGAATGCATAAGTCAGTGTGGATGCCTCAAAAACCTGCAGTATTGGAGAAATGTGTTTATTTTTCTGTAGTAATTAAAAATATTAAAGTAATGTTATGTGTCAAAATTGGAAAATGAGGTCTTAAGATCCTTAGTATGTATATTTGAAGTTTTGCTGATCAAAGGAATCTGAACCATACAAAACTATTCCACCCAAACAGATTGCTTTGTGACAAAATATCAGAGTATCAAACTAGAGTTCTGGATCATAATCTGTGGGACTTATTTTTAAACTTAAAATTGACATTGCAGAATAAATTTCTTACATCTGGCTTTTTCAACATGCTGTTTCTTCACATAAGATGTCATACAGTTCATAGTTTTGATGAATCTTGAACAAAGATAAATACATTACACTTACAGACATGTAAATGCACATTTGTTTTGAGTCCACAGCATGGAGGCAGACTGAGAAAAAGTTAAGTTGTCAGGAAAAGATCACTCTGCAAACATTTGTTGTACACTACATCTCATCTGTATCTGGTATTGTTCTGTACATGTTGTGCCTCATCTTTATTTTTTGAAACAAATATAGATTTGTTTATTTCCTTCTTTACTACTTTTTCTTTTTTTTCATTATGTTTTTTGTTTGTCTTTCAGCTTTTTCCCAGTAAGGGGTCACCACAGCGGAACTCCGGTCCGCTAATGATTGGCAGTAGATTTTTACGAAACGCTGAGGTGCCAGCTCGACACCCAACCTTCAACGAAGGCACGCCCATTTATGCACGCATGTCTTTCAAATGCTACCCAACTGCGGGGAGGACATGCAGACTCCACACAGAAGGCACTCCCAAGCCACGCCAAGAATTGAACGGGAGAACCTCTTGCTGTGAGGTAACAACGCTACTGCCGTACCACCGCGGCATGTTCTTTTTTTTCACTATATAAGACTGAATTGGTGTTCCAGCTGAGAGTTTTTTTTGTTTAAAGCATAAAACAGAATGCATTCTGTAACTTGCATAGCTCAATGGACTACACAATTCATAGAATATGCTTGGCTTTCATGTTGGGCCTCGTGTGCTCTCCTCTGTAGGCAGAAGACAAACAGGCCACATAAGTCACATATGAATCACCTAATGAATGCATAAACCCTAAAATATCAGTGATAATTAGACACAAGTCCTACATTTATTACACGCTAGACAACTGAGCAGAGAGTATAAAATGGGCATAAAATGCACTTATTTATTATCTATTTGTGTGAAGTATGACTTGAGAAGATAAAATTAATATATACAGTTACACTAGGTTGGTTAAGGCCAAAATCTAGTTAAATCTGGAAGACGTGAATCACTTTTATTTGGAAGAAGTGAAAAATACACAGTGTGTGGGCACTCACTTTTATTGACGACCGATTAATACACACCAGGATACCAGGTAGATAGTACGCTGATAGTCTTTTAAAACAGAAGAAAATGAGCTGATCACATATATTCTGGTGGATCACACAGACATACAAAAAAACTAGGTTATTATAGCAATAACCCACGCCTGGGTGTGGGTAATGCGGGTGTGGGTAATGCGGGGTAATTTACCCACCAAACAAAGACAACCGTGGGTAAATCCCGCATTACCCACACCCAGGCGTGGGTTATTGCTATTATACTATGACATTATTTAAGAAAATAAATAATTACTTTTCTTAAATAATGGCATTGTATAATGCCTCTTTGCTGCCCTTCCTCAGCTGTCTGGTATCAGCGGCAGTTCTGATGTACTGTGCATGCCTACGCAGCACATCAGAGCTATGGCCAAAAGCAACGGAGAAAGCAAGATCTCTGTTGCTTTTTACTGTTTCGCTATGTTAAATGGATTTAACATAGCGAGACAGCTTTAAAATAAGCAACGGAGATGTCCGTTGCTTATTCTAAAGCTGTCTCGCTATGTTAAATGGGTTTAACATAGAGAGACAGGTTTAAAATAAGCAACAGAGTCCGTTGCTTATTTTAAAGCTGTCTCGCTATGTTAAACCCATTTAACATAGAGAGACAGGTTTAAAAAAAAAGCAATGGAGAAAGCAAGATCTCTGTTGCTTTTTACACACTGTGTCGCTATGTTAAAGGAGTTTAACATAGCGAGACAGCTTTAAAAAAGCAACGGAAATCTCCGTTGCTTTTTTTAAACCTGTGTCGCTATGTTAAACTCTTTTAACATAGCGAGACAGTGTTTTAAAAGAGACTTATACTAATGGAAAAAGTCCGGGCGACATGACCTTTTTCCATCAGTATAAGTCGATTTACAATGTGCACCCTGGCCAATCAGCGTGCACGTTTTGGAATATTAATGGGGGGTCATGGTATAATTTGAATTTTTTCATTAACTCAATGGTTATTCAATGATTTAGCATTACTTAAACTGAAGGTCTCTTAAGAAGTGGTAAGAGGTAAGATTATATGCCACATGCAATAAGACCACTCGGTACCTGGGACTTTGTTTAGTCTGATTTGCTTCCTTCTCAACTCCCAAGATGCTTGGTTTCTCTCTATCTGCTTTTTCATTGCTTATTAATCACTATTTCCTATGTTAGTACTAAGCAACTGGACAACATGATTATACAAAGCCTAGCCTCAAACCATAGGGATACACTGGTAGATTTACATCCCTTCTTAATAAAAGGTCATACTCCTAATCTTAGAGAGTGAATTTGTGTGAGCTCATCCACTTACCAGGACAAACAAAGTGACCAAAGTGTTACCCTGTTTACCACGCAAGGGTTGCTTTTTCCACAAGTAGGCCACCCATTACTGAAGATAAACACACTTTTTACTGATCTGCTTTTAAGGTAAGCACATAACTTTGTGTATTTGTAAGCAGCGGCTGCTCATTCATTCTACTTACTTAATAACAGGCTTATGGCTCCTCGTATGTGATATTTTGCATTTGATGGCTGTGTTGTAGTGATTTTTTTCTCTTCTCAAAAGATTAGTGTTACTGCAATTTGAATTTTGAATCTGCAGAAGTTACTCCAGAATAGAAGTATTTTGGGTTCTGACATTCTTACATGGCTAACAGATATTAGTATCCAAATACAAATACTACAAAATGTGTAATTATAAAAATAAATTATTTTTATTTTGTTATTAACTAGATAAGTTCCACTATACACAAATGCCTTTTTTCAGCAGCAAACTAGGAGCTTTGATTTTCTTAAATGGCATGTTCTTAGACTTATTAGCAGAAACTAAGGGAATCACACCCATGACTAAAGTATAAAGGTGATTAGCAGTTTATGGACCAGGTTTAGCAAGATAATTGCGTAATTTGGTGTCAGTTTCCACTTAGATGCTTCATAAATAACTAATAAACGTGTTTACTGTACCATAAAATGCTGCAGTATGACAGATTGAGGCCTTGTTTCACGTCGGGTATGATCACCCACAGTAAACTGAAGCTGTAGAAATACCAGGCTTGGGGAGTGGCCTTCAGAAGAGGTCCAAGAATGACCTGTAATAACTGCAAATTTAAAAATAAATATATACAATTTCAACAAGAGTACTGACATACCCATTGTGCAGTTAATGCACAAAACTGAAGAATGTACTGGAATTATCAGCGGGCAATGCTAAGCCTCAGGGCTAATCAACATGCAGATCAACCTTGTCTGTAACTTTTTCCAGAATCACATTTTGGGAGTAAGGGGACACACAATGTAATAATTTATGTTTAGCTGCAAGATGCTTACCCATAGCATAAAGACGCTATGAACTGTAATCAGCCCCTTCAAGTTGCACTTAGGCACATCTACCCTTGCAATTAACTACAGCTTTTTAAGAATCCAACCCCATATTTTTAATCCCCCCGCTATGCTTATAGACTCCCTCCTTTGTCTATGACAAAGGGTTATATAGCTTCTTCTTCTTTTGGCTTCTCCCATTAGGGGTCGTCACAGCAGATCATCTGTTTCCATTTCTTCCTGTCTTCTGCATCTTGCTCAGTCACACCAACCACCTGCATATCCTCTCTCACCACATCCATAAACCTTATCTTAGGCCTTCCTCTTTTCCTGTTACATGGCAGCTTCTAAACAACTCTGCACTAGCTATCCTCCTATAACATATCCACATAAACAAATCTGATTTTGTTGATACCCTGAGAAACTACCAAAGCCCATGATTGTGCCAATCCATCAAAATGGCAGGGGTTGCAAGGGTCACACCCTGTTTCTGCCAGTTATATGCCTTACTTTTCTCCATGTCCTCCTGATCAGCTCCTATTCTCTTACTTAGTATTGCTTAGCTGCTCAGGAGTTTGTTTTGGCTTGTCTTCTGAAAGAAAAATGCATCCATCATTTCAAATGGCTACGGTATGCTGTCTTGACAGGTTGTTTGTCTCACACAATTATTTTGAAAAGTTGTTCATGATGAAAAATGGGTAGTGCATAAGTGCATCATGGAATAAAGTTACATCTATTCTAATTAATAAAAATAAAATGATAATATGCTAAAGGTAAACAAAAATAAATCCATGTCACAAATTAATTGAAATCGTTTACTACATAACACAGAAGGGGTAATACTGGGAATGGAATTTACATCCCATGATTCTGCTGCCTGATCTCATTAGGATAAACACTTCTGTTCCTGCTTTTTTTTCTTTCCTTTTATATAGTTCCTTGCCCCCTTGGTACCTTACTTGCTATTATCTTCTCCCTGGTGCAGATTTAAAATTTGTTTCCCAAAACAGTGTATCATGCTGCAAACACTGATAATATTGTCTTGCACCTGCAGTATATGACATGCTCAGCTAGGCATGGGCTAAGTGCAGAATCACTCTGCTTTCTCCAGCAATAGCCAAAGATGCATCGTATCCCAGCAGAGTAAAGCTGTGGTGAGGCCAGCACTACTAGGAGCCAGGCAGTAGCCATTCACACAACTCCCTTCTTTTCATCATTCTTGGCAAGCTATTTCTTTGTTTTCAATAAGTACTGCTTCATTTGTTTCTAACTTCAGAAAATCTGTCTATAAATACTTCATCCTGAGAACATTGCCACCAGTATAAAAATGTCCAGAAAATACTCGATCAGATATAATGTAGTTTACTAGTCCAGGTTAAGCACTTTCTTCCCCTTTAGCCAAAGAACTTCATCAGTTCAGGCCAAGAACACTGCATCAATGGGCCTGGACAATATCCCTGGATACCTTCTAAATAGCATGAAGCATGACCTAGCAGGCCCAGTGGAACTGCTATTTAGCTGTATCCTCCAAACAGGCTTCATGCCTCATAACTGGAGAACAGCAACAGTCATCCCTCTGTGCAAAGGTGGGCTATCTAAAGACCCTGCAAACTACAGCCCCACAAGTCTTACTAGTCTTATATGCAAAGCCATGGAAAGAATTATCATGGAAATGATCAATAATGACATAGGAAACCTTCATACACTGGACTCAACCCAGACTGGTTTCATCAAGGGCAGGTCATGCCTGCTTAATCTGGTGGACTTCTTTGAGAAGGTCACCAAAGCAATGAATGAGGGAAAAATGGTTCACACTGCCTACCCTGGCCTGGCCAAGCCATTTGACACAATACCCCACTCAGGCAATGTTGACAGACTCAAGAGATTAGGTACAGACCCATATGTCACCCAGTGGACAGCCAACTGGCTTACAGATAGGACCCAGGAAGATAAAATTGGGGAGTCCACCTTTACAAATGGGCAAGTCATAATTGGAGTCCCTCAGTTATCAATCCTTGGACCACTCCTTTTAACATTTACTTCACTGAAATCAAGACCAATGTCAATGGTCTCTGGCTGACTAAATGAGCAGATGATTGCAAATTAGGAGCTATCACTGAATCCCACACTGACACAAATGTTCTCCAGGAAGGGCTGACACACACAAACAACTGGTGTGAGAGCCATGGATTAAAATTAATGCCAAGAAATGCATAACAGTATCCTTTGGGACGTCATCCACCCCTAGTAACTATTATATTGACAATAGACCACTTAGAGTTGACCCAGTATTCAGGGACTTGGGGGCACACATAGACAGTAATATCAACTTTGACCATCACGTGTCTGCAGTAGTAAGGAAATCATTCTATGTTGCACAACTTATAAACAAAGGTATGGCATCTAGGTCCAAGGAATTCATTGTTCCATGGTGTTTGGCATTCATCAGACCTATCATTGAGTACAAAGCTCCCTTTGGTATGTACTTAACCAGGCTAATCCAACAAATGGAACTTTCACAGAGGTTCCTCATTAAAAGAATACAGGGCATAGGTAAAATGTCGTATGGAAACCACCTCAAGGCCATATCCCTGTATTCTGTCTCCTAAAGGCTGTTGAGGGGAGATCTATGCCCGCATACAGGATATTGTCAGACCCCACTCTGATTGAATTCCTGCATATTATCAAAACAATCAGCACCAGAATTACTCATTCTAAAGACTTAAACCTTTCCTGCGACATAAATAGAACCTGATGAAGAGACAGGTATGTATCCCAGAGACTAACCCATCTCATGAATAGGCTCCCCATCCATGTGAAGCAGAGTTCCTCCCTAACCCAATTCAAGTGTAACTTGGACAATTGAATGGAGAATAGGAAATTCAACACTGGCTTGGCACCTATGTTTCTAATGGACACTGGCAACCTGTAAATGGTTCATCTCCCAGGCCCCTGCTTACACTTATCAAGGTTACTAGAACTTGTCAGAGATTTGGAATCCATGGCTAGGCATAAAAAGGTCTAGTAAACACCTATGACCTTATGTACCTATGAACCTATGATGATGAGAGAATGTGTACAGGTACTCTGTCCAAGCTATACTGCTGCCTTATCTTCAGCATCTTATGTTGCACATTTCTACATGCAATCCATTAAATATTGTTTCTGCATCAACTCATACAACTATTATTTATTTATTTTATTTAGTTTGTTTTTCCATGAGCTCTTATAAGGTCAATGACTTGCTCAGAGGGTCACACAGTGCAAGCAGAATTCAGGTGGAGCAAATCTAACACTATGGCAAATCGTCTAAGATGGAAAATGAGGTTATTTTTGAGCTGCACATGCATGACATTGACAAATTTGCTTAAAAACATAATAATAATAATAATAATAATAAATGTGCCACAGTGCAGGCCTCGGCCTCTGCTTTGGCTGGTTTTCGAATCTAGTGGACATACCATTGTGATAAGTTTATATCATTAGCGGGCATCTCTGGAAGACAAGTGTTATGTTTCCAGTTCCGCAATTCCAATTTGCTTTACTACTGATTACAGGAGACAAGAAGTAAACGACTCGCCCCACTGAAGTATGCGTTTGTTAAATGAATATGTCCAAACATTGCAGAATTATTACATGGAGCAACAATGTATCGCCTAAACAGGTGATACCACTGCATAGTAATTTAAGGCAAGGACAGTAGCACAACATACGTTGTCACAATGCTAATTTTATGATATGAACACTACATATATCTTTGCTATGCCCTTTTCTTTATATATTGTTTGTGCTGCTTCAGCAAGTGCATTACAGGAACTGTATACATGACTATATTTTTGGAAATAGTTCTTGTTCTATTTCCAGGTATTTCGTAAGGCTAATTCCAGAGATATTTCTTCCTGAATTTCCACTCTACATGGATATTGCCTAATTGGAGTTTTCTGAACAAAAATGAATAAAAGCAAATTAATAAGTAATTAAACATGTCTAGGCAGTTCTATATCTTTACACATTAACTCTTATAAGAAGTACCCAGACTGTAAATTTACCAAAGCCTCATTTACACCAGATATATAGTTCACTGTACATAAGTGATACGTTCTATCTTCTGTAGGAACCCTTAACAAAAAGAATTATAGTCCATCTTTGATGGAAATTTTGAGCAAGAAAAAATATAATTTTGAAGCCAGCAATAGTGAGGTAATCTATCATATTGTCCACCACATTAAGCAACCCATGTAGTAAACATTTTGTTCTGTCAATTATTTCCAAGTGCTTGTTTTCAGAGTAAAACTGGCAAAATAAGAGCAATCTGAAAACATCACAGCTCTTAAAAATTGTTTTTTTTTTTTTTTTCAAAAACAGAATGATACTCTTTTTTTCCTTTAATGACTATATATCAGACAAATTGATGATTATGTCTGCCCAGCACTGATGCTGTACTGCCATGCAGGAAAATGCCTACATTTCATCCGTGCTTTTCACCACAGGCTGTGCAGAAGCCATCTGGCCCATTTATGTGATAGGTGCATGATTCATAACCAGAATCAAGCATACATCAGCCGAATGACTGTTTGCATTAGCTCGGCTTTATGATATACCATGTACCATGGGTTATAATGGTATAGAAACTTCCAGATGAATCATCACACTATGTTTATACAGTATGCAAGAGTACAATGCACACAGTAGTGGAGTAAACCCGTTCTAATATGCCAGTACAGGGTCTCATCAGTCTTTGCTATTAATAATTAAAATTGATTCATCATGCAACATTTATTCACCAAGTATGTAGTCTGAGCTGTACACGCTTAGTTTTTGCTATGAACAGTTAGAGTAATAGAAAAGTAACACAGTTAAATAAATATATTTCCACTTTGAAAAAAGGCAGAGGAGCCCTTTGTATATTATACAGAGGGTAAGCACAACATTTTTATTGCATACTGCACATTTACAAATGATAATCGCCACATGAATTTTGATTTCACTCAGGCAACTGTGTGAAGAAGAAGCTATGTTTGCAGACTGGAGCAGCAGCGTAATTATATCAAGTATTGTCCAGATTATTCTAGTGCAACAGCAATGTTTGTAGTCAGTGCTAAAAAGCTGTGCAAATGTAAAAATGAAGGACAATGCAGGGACATGACATTAAATAGATGTAAAAGGGGCTTAGGAATACTCTGTGACATGCTATGATCAAACGAAGATTAGCCATATCGTCGCCATCCCATGCCTATAGTGCCAGGTAGCCATAAATGTATTGTTAACACCTTTTTTAAACTCTCATTTAAGATATTGACAAACATACATTTATATAAAAGAAAACAAACCCTGTTAGTGTGTTCACAGTTACAAACAATATATATCACATTTATTCTTTTATACAATTATCATCCATCCAACTTTTCATAAGTTTATCAAGTCCTGCCTTCTCTTAAATTTCATACCTCCTCCAAAATATTATTCTGTATGTATTGTTCCCACAATTTCGATTTTTTCTATGTGATTTGCTCCTACCCTTTTCTAAAGATCTTGCTCCCAGTTCTTTTATCTCTGCTGCAATAGTCTACTTCAAATACAGTTGGTTTAGACTTTGATTTCCATTTTCTAGTAAATGTTTTTTGGCAGCCACCAGAATTAAACTTTACAAGGCCTTACTATGTCTAGGCAATAAGGATCCTGTATCCCAGTTCACAAAATCATTTCCTTAGTAACAGTCACTTGCTTACCCAATATTGTTAACAGAGTACTCTGTAGACAATTTTTAAAATCTACCAACTCACTATAGTCCCAAAACATATATTCCCACTTACTTCTTTCTTTCCCAACACATCTCTAACATTTGCCATCTACCTGGGAAAAAATTATTTGAAGTCTGCTTGGGATATAAAAATGCCCATGCAACCACTTCTAAGCAAAAATCCCAAACACAGATTTTGGTCCATTTTTGGAAGTGATACATATGTCCTCCCATTAGTCCCTTGTGAATTGCTTATTCAGTCTCTCTCCCTAATCTTATCTAATCTCCTCTGATAGATTCCTATAGTTATTATGTAATATTTTATATGACAATTGTATTTTGTTTTGAGCAAAGTGTCTGTAGGCCTATTTAAGGTATAATATATATGGTATGAGCTGGCAGTTAGTGCAGAGAATTAATCCTATGATCCAACAACAGATGTCTTCCTGACGTCAATGCTTTGATTCCTTCAACCTCAATTTACATAGTAGGTTCACCAACTTAACAAATGTAAAAAAACAAAAATGTAAATAAATTAATAAATAATTTGGGGGATGCTGTGGTCACTACCCCTGTAGTAATAGTTTATTGATGTATATATGCCCTGTATTCTCACAGGTATGACCAGAATGCCACTGCTTAGTTTCATAGACTGATGCGCATATAGGACATAGTTATTTCAGAGACAATATTTATGGACAGCTTCTCATTTTGAATGTTTGTACACCAGACATATTTTCATGTTATAACGTACCAGTAGCCATGGACCACACCTGTCTGAGAACCATTGATAGATACACAGACACACATACACATCTTCCCTCAAATGGTACCCTGCCAAGGTTCCATCAGCTATGATGTACTGGGGTAGGAACTGCTGCTGCTAATAACTGATATGCTGCTTTACACACAGGATAGGAAGTCATGCTAAACACTTTGGACGGGATATTTAGCTTATGGTGCTTGTCTTTATTGCATAGGTGTTCTGTTTGGGCTAATAATATACTGTCCCATGTAGCTTATTTATTCAGACTTCCCTTTGCCTGACTTGAAGACATGTGATTACAAGACCTTGGATTGCATCTGTGGACCTACAAAGCTGATATAAGTATTTTTTTTTTGCCCTTGCTCTAACTATAACTATCCCATTGCCTTTTGCTGTAAAGCGTTTGTTACTGCACTTGCGCTCAAAACCAGTTCATTCTATATTAAGAGGGTTTTATTCTGTACTCTGATGGGAGCAGAGGGCTGTTTCAACCCATCTGAGTTGGGAACTTCTGGTGGAAGGCTTGTTGTGTCTTTATATGATTGGTGTGAGGACTTAACTGTGTAAAAGTCTTTCATCCTGCTGGTATAAAAGCCCCATGATTGAGCATTGTGCAAACGCGGTTACCAGTGCCATGAATATAAGCAAACCTCTCCAATTTAACATTCTCTGGAAGAAACATCCTCCATAGTCTCCCACTCACTATTCATAGCTGCTCAAACAACTGCCAGTGTAAGCTGAGAGCAGCACCAGAGCAAGTCACCCTACAGTATATTACTGAACACTCTCACTTAGACCTTTAAGTGACTTTATCCTACTGCTTCCAATCTACTAAGGATCTAGTATAATGGATAGTGACTTCCCTATCACCTCTCTGCATTGCCTGGTGGATATGGGCATACTGATGCAATATAGTAACTACCTTAAGTTCACTGACAAACCATTTATGTTTAGAACAAACACAGTGTTTGAGAGCTGTAGAAACACAATGTCATTGGATGCAAAGCTCTCGCATACACAGATGAAAAATGCAAACCAGGTTGTCAGCATTATACACAAAACTACCAACACTAAAGAACAGGTGCATAGCCCCACATATGTGAAGGTATTTGCATGTAATATATCCAAATCTCCAAGGCCTCCTAAAAGCATTTGTCAGTGGCCCAGGTCACACTCAAAAAAGACAACACCTCACACAACACATAACTCTGAAAATCATAGTAGCCCCACTTCCAAGCCTGTAAGGCAAGCCGCCTCCCAACCAAACATTCTAATTATTGTGGATTCCATTGTAAGACATACTGATTCCCCCCATACCAGGTTAAACAAGGAGAGGATCAGAGTGAGCTGTCTGTCTGGAGCCAGGATCCACTAGATCATGCATGCACTTAGACCTTTAATCCACAAGTACAAGTATGACATGGCCATGGTCCATGTGGGCATAAACAATCTAAGATGTACCTTACTGGATTATATGAAGAGATACATGATGTAGCTTTCTGAAATAGGTGTCCCAAGTGGGTATGAATCTAGCCTTGAGCAGCAGCATTCTACCTTCACCAATGATGATGCCACAGTATCAGCAGATACATGATTGACTTCAACAACTGGTTTAGTTTCTGGTGTCACACCAAGGGGGATCCAATATCTGTCAGCAGAGGAGATATGATCAGCAAACCACAATGGTTTGCCACAGATGATTTGCACTTGTCACTACTTGGCTTCTAGATGCTGGTAAAAACATTATCTATCTCCATAGTGCCTTTTTAGGTCATGCCAAGTTGTTATACCCTACAACATAACAAAATTCACTCATGACTACATAGAGGTACTGCTGCTCAATGCTAAGAGTTTAAATAAAAAAACTGCACTCCTTGAAAGTACTCCTCACCCTTAAGAACACAGTCATATATGCTGTCACGGAAACCTGATTCAGAACCATTGAAAGCAGCCCAGCTATCAAAAACTGCAATGCCTTTCATACATTTCAATCCCCCCAGCTCAGTATAAAACAAAGGAAGAAGGTGTCCCAGTGTTTATAAAGGACAGGTACACTGCTAGACTGGTCCAACAACATGACTTGCTTGAGCTGCTCCATGCCCAACTAACCATAGTTATGACCCCCTAGCATATCCTTGCTAGCTACAGATGCCCTAATATGAGGCCTGGAAAACCACCCCTTCTACCTAAACTTACTGGAATCTCTCAATGTTCAGCCTAATGCCATACTTATGGATGAAACTACCCCTCCATAAACTGGGACAGTTATATGACCCATAATTCACTTTTTTCAGAGATTTTTGACTTTGTCAATGTAAACACCCTGAAGCAACTAGTTAGGTCCCCAAATAGACGTACAAATATCTTAGACCTGGCACTCACGAACATGTGGGATGCTGCTCCCTCCCAAGCATTAACTCCTGCTAAGATCTGACCATATAATGATCTCTTTTAGTACGAAAACTAACCTAGAACCCCCATCTAACACCAGACCTGTTAAAAACTTTGCTATGGTCAATTACCTCAAACTAAGTGGCAGCTTATTATACTTCCAAGCCTCTGTGAACCCATATAACACTATGGCCTACTCTGAGCTGTACACAAAAGCACTGTACAACCACATTCATAGTTGCATAGAGAAGGCAGTACCTGTCTGAGTCAAACCTATGATTACTGGCAAAAATAAACCACCCTGGTAGATCCCTAGCATAAAAGGCTATTCAACATAAGGGAAAACATCATCTCCAAAGCCAAGAAGGAATAGACAAAACAGTGCAAAAAGACTCACCAGTCTAAACAAATAAATTAGAGTGCTGGTCAAATCTGCCAGAGTAAACAACGAGGCAAAGATAGCCTCCTAGATGAAAGGTAACCATAAGGTTTTTTTCTTAATTATGTTTGTAACCCCAGGGGAAACACTCAGCAATGTGCTAAGTTAATTATGAAAGGTAACACTTACACCCAGTCTGAAACTATAGCAAGCCTGATCGCCAACAAGTTCAGTTCAAACTTCTACCTTGCGTAACCTCCTACCACATCTAAAGTAATTCCTGCAACCATACCCCTGCCGGTCACTACAAGGCAATAGATAAAAAACACCTGGACCAATGCTCGCAAAAGCCAAAAACTATAAAAAATCCACGAGCACTGAAAAGAAGGCTTGACAAAGTCACTTCATCCAAAAAGTTGACTTTATTGGGTGTAAATGTTGTACAAATTAAAGATAAACGCAGACATTAACTTCACAGCATTTTCGTCAATTCCTAACAAACCATCAGAGAAAAAAAAACTTTACATTTCCCATTTAAATAGTCAACCTCATTGTAGTCCTCCAATAAGAACCAATCCTTTTACACCATTGCAGTTAAAATCATAACAATTCTGAAATAACAAATATGTATAATAAAATAATAAAATAACACAATTCCCCAACGTCATAGTTTGAAGTTGGGGAATTGTGTTATTTTATTATGGCCACTAGATGGTGATCTAGGCTAACAAAATCATGTACTTTGTATTTTTACATATTTTTATTAATTTGAAAACGTTAGACTTGCCCACACCTATTGAATGTTGCTTTGTATAAAATATTGTCCAGCATATTTTTTAAAAAAAAATTTTTTTTAAATGGTTTTAAAGATGGTTTTATTACTTATAGACTATATATTTATTTCTGAATTGTTATGATTTTAACTGTATTGGTATAATATGATTGGTTCTTATTGGAGGACTACAATGAGGTTGACTATTTAAATGGGAAGAGTAAAGTTTTTTTTTTTTGTCTGATAAAGTCTGTTAGGAACTAACGAAAATACTGTGAAGTTAATGTCTGCATTAATCATTAATTTGTACAACATTTGCACCCAACCAAGTCAACTTTTTGGATGAAGTGACTTTGTCAAGCCTTCTTCTCAGTGCACAAGGTAATTGAGCCTTACTGCTCTTATGAAAATCAAATTCACAGCCTGCATAGGTCCCTACAACATTACAGGATGTGTTCTAAATAGCTCAAAACAAAATCTATCAGGGTTACAAGAAACTCTCTTTAACCACAGTGCCTGGATGAGCTTTGTCCCAGCTAGGTAGTAACCTAAACTTTGACTACAAGGCAGCAAATGGAGTGAGAAAATCTACCTGTGTGGCTCAACTTATAAGTAAAGACATGGCATCAAGATCAAAGGAAGTCATAGTGCCATTGTACTCGGCCCTCATCAAGCCTATAATCGAGTGCAATCCTCCCTTTTGCATGTACCTAACCAGGCACCAATTGGAGTGATCCTAGAGGTTTTGCACGAAAAATATATAAAGCATAACAAATGTCTTATACAGACCACCTAAAGACCCTGTCTCTTTACTCCATCCCATATCATTTGTTGAGAGGTTTCTTTGATAAAGCCGAGATGAAAATGTTACATATCCACAAGAAAAATTATACAAGGGGTATGCTTTCCACAGACCTGAAACTTATATGTGACTTTAACAGAACTTGCTGGAGAGAGATTCTTATTCCAAAGACTACCTCGTCTATGGAATATATTTCCCATCTCTATTAAACAGAGCCCGTCCCTTACTCTTTTCAAAAAGAACATGGATGAATGGATGGGGAACTGTAAATTCACTCCCAGGGTACTGTCCTGTAAAAAAAAAAAAAAGTTGTTCTGGTATTTAAGCCCTAACTTTGAGAGGGTTTCTGTCTATACACACTGAGCAGAGTGGATGAGAGGTGTTGACTACAACTCTTAGCTGAGATATACAAGTATCCTGTTTTTTTCGATTATTTATACTGATTATTGTTTCTAGCAATTTATATATAGCACTTTTATTGCCTGCTGCTTAGTTTTTGAGTGTATTTTATTGCTATTAACTAATCTGCACGGGTAACTGATTTGTTTGCAGTTAAAAACATTCTGTATCTTTACAAATCTTTATCTGTTTAAAAACTTTCATTCTGTGGCTTTCTGTAGTGCTTACTGTCTGTAGGCTAATAGCTTTAGTATTGTCCTCACCCTCCCTCCCTGTTGGTGTCTTGCTGTTATACTTGGTGGCTTTGCAGTTGCCTGCCCCTACTGTAAATCTGATCTGGGACACTCCTCCCAGTCTAGTGTCATTAGCTCATTCTACCTAAAACAGGGAGAACCTTTGATAAGGCCTTCTGTTTCTCCTTTTTCCCTTCAAAAAAAAAAAAAAAAAACATTTTTTGCCTGAAGCTCCTTGTGTTCTGACTGTGCTTCTCAAACATTTTGGAAATATAGAGTATATTTTAGAGCACTTATTATAACTGTAATTGCCTTAATATTGCTACAACTCAAGTGCTCTAGGTTGCACTGCATCTGAAGTGTTTATGTGTTTTAGCTGCTTTTCTGTATATATAAACTTCTCTGTATATGTAGACTAGCTACTTATTTTGCTGTGTTACTGCCTCTTAAATCGTTTTTCAGTTGTGCACTTGCCTTGCTTCATTTAAAAAGTTTTAAATTGCTAATTTTGTAGAGTTTTAATTGCATTTACTGTTTAGGACTACACACTCAAGTGTGTTAGCCTTTTCTGTGTTTATTTACTGTATTATTGCATTGTTTAGCCTGTTTCAACAACAAAAAAAAAATACTATCTTGTTTGCTCGTTTCCCACCTTTTCTAGTCAGTCCATATCCCAAGCTTTGCTTGTCTCAGGACTTTATTTTCTGTGATCAGAGCTATCCAGAGCTTGCTGTGGTAGAGGGAAGTCCTACTGCCTACCAGTGGGACTGGTGAGCATTATACTGCCTATCTAACGCTAGAGGAGTGATTTCCAGCTCTGAAACTGTAATTTTATTAGCCTTTTGGGCTGATTTCTATCCCTCTCAACTTTCTGGCTTAAAAACGCGTGTGTTTGCGCATTTTTCACATTGTGCAGCACTGTGAGGCTACAGTTAAACTATTCCAGGTGCCAGAAAGTCTGCTCTTCAAATTTTCCCTTAGAACTAGCTGGTTTCTCAGTAGTAGCACTATAAACTGAACCCCTGTGACTAGCACTTGCTTTAGAACCTGCTGGAAAGCACTAGGAAGCCTGAAACTGATACATGCACTCAGCTCTCCTTGTCAATAAGGAGAAATTAATCATAGGCACTAAACGGCCTATAATTGCAAAGTACCTTGCAAAGGTAAGGGAAAACAGCTCTTAAACTTTACAAAAAAGCACCTAAACAGGCATGTCTAAGGCTCAGCTTCTGGTGATTTCTCCTGTCCACCTGGTGAATCTGGGCATACTGGGGCAATGTGGCAACTGCCTCATGTACACAGACAATCCTCTCCTCCTACTACCCAACACTACAACCTGCGAGAGATGCACTTACATAGCCAATGGGGAAGCAAAGCTCTCTCCGGCCAAGATTGCACTAGACAGTCAAGAGGAGAAGGTTAACACCTGCATTACACCTCAAGCAACTCATAGCTCTTCAAAACTCACACCATCAACACCCACACATAGCAACACTAAATCCACATATGCGGAGGCTCTTAACATTAACCTGTCCAAGCAACAAGGACCTCCGAAGCCGAAATGCAAACAAACACCAATCACAACCAAAGTGACACATAGCTCACAACACCAGTGTGCCACCCAACAACAGCCCCTAAGGCAAGACAATGTACCCAACACTTTAGTCATAGGTGACTCTATAGTCAAGCACACTGATGTCCCACTCACCAGGCTGAACAAGGAGAAAATTACAGTCAGCTGCCTGTCGGGTGCAAGGATCCGCCACATAACGCATGCACTCAAGTCACTCCACAACAAGTACAAATATGACTCTGTCATTGTCCATGCTGGAGTGAATGACTTGAGACATACCTCCCTGGACTACATGAAAAGAGACATGGAAGAGCTCTTGGATCATGTGACCCAGGCAGGTATGACCCCAGCCCTGAGTAGCATCCTGCCTTTGCCTAGAATGATACCACAGTATAAGGGCAAAATTATTGACTTCAACAATTGGCTAAGCTTCTGGTGTCATTCAAAGGGGATCCAGTATTTGTCTGCCTGGGAGGACATGATCGGCAAACCACGATGCTTTGCCAGCGATGGTCTGCACCTGTCACCCTGGGATTCAGTTTACTGGCTAAAGCTCTTGCCACCCCTATAGCGCCTTTTTTTGGCAAGGTTCAAAGGATAAAACCACCACCGTAACAGATACAAGCATGCAAAATCTGAAAGTAATGCTACTCAATGCTAGAAGTCTAAACATCAAAATGCACTCTCTCGAGGCACTCCTAAAAATGGAGAACATTGATATCTGTGCAGTAACTGAGACCTGGTTCAAGGCACCAGAGAGCACCCCTGCAATACCAGGCTACAATTCTTACCACACTTTTCGGCCACAAAACCAAGACCAAAACACTAAAGGTGGAGGAGTGTCCATATTCACCAAGGATATTCACACCTCCAGGCTAGTTGCCCAACACAATGCATCTGAAATTCTCCAGGTGAAACTAACACTAGGTAAGACTGCAATCCAAATTGTAGCTTGCTACAGATCCCCCACCATGCCCCAAAGATTCTCACTACACCTTTCTAAACATACTGTAAAATATTATGATACAACCAAACAACCTAATACTGGGTGATTTCAACTACCCTGCCATTAATGGGGAAAACTACTCAGGTACCAACTCCTTTTCCCAACGGTTCTTGGAATTCATAAATTCCAATGCCCTGGATCAACAAATCCATTGTCCCACCAGGGGCTCCAATATCCTAGACCTGGTCATTACCAACATGGGAGATAGATGCTCCACATCAGTGGTCACCCCCTCATTGGTCAGGTCTGACCATAAGCAAATCACCCTTGACATCCACATCCCACTCCCACCCCGCAGTAAGGAAACCTCCTTAAAAAACTTCTCTAAAGCCAACTTCAAGCTACTGAAGTCAGAAGTGACAAACTTCATAACACCCACACAGACGGGATCTGGAAGCTTGACTGCAGAATCCTACACTAAGGCACTGTATGAGCACATTCACTCGTCCATGAATCGTGCCATCCCAAATAGAACCAAGATGCTCTTCTCCAAAAAAAGGAAGCCAATTTGGTGGTCCCTTGCTATAAACAAACTATACAACAGAAGGAAGAAACTGTTTTTCAAAAAAGAGGAAAATCCCAGGATGCAAAAAAATCCCTCACCAGCCTCAGTAAGAAGCTGAGATCCCTCATAAAATCCTCAAACGCTAGTTACGAAAATAAAATTGCCAAAGATTTCAAAGACAACCACAAGGCATTCTATAGTTATGTCAAGAATCTAAATGGCAATGCTCAGATCTGCTCTGAGCTACAACAGAATGGCATTAAATATACTGATCCCAAGGATATTGCCAATATCCTGGCAGATCGATTTAATTCCAACTTCACCCCCCTCTCACCCCCTAAAGGGCCCATCTCAATACCAAAAGATTCCCAAATTCTGATATTCATGGCCACACAGGTAGAAACCACACTCTCCAAAGCTAAGAATACAGCATCCATGGGACCAGATGACATCCCAGGCTGTGTACTACATGAACTACAAAATGAACTGGCACCTCACCCAAGTGTCATGCTTAATCATAGTCTCACCTCAGGCATCGTGCCCACTGAGTGGCGCACAGCTACAGTTATCCCGCTTCACAAGGGAGGATCCACCTTGGATCCCGGGAACTACCGTCCCATCATCTGACAAGAGTGATCTGCAAGGGCATGTAATGCATTATCATGGAGCTTATAAACAAAGACATTGGCAATCTTCAAACACTGGATCCCACCCAGTTTGGGGTTGTGAAGGGCTGATTTTGTCTCCTGAATCTGATTGACTTCATCGAATCAGTCTCCAGAGCTGTGGACGAGGGTAAGGTGGTCCACACAGCCTATCTGGACCTCGCCAAGGCCTTGGACACCATCCCCCACTCTGGAATCATAGATAAACATACTAATCTAGGCATAAATCCCTACGTCACTCGATGGGTTGCCAACTGGCTTACTGACAGAACCCAGACTGTAAAAGTAGCCGACTCCAAATCCAGCTCCAGACAAGTGGAGTACCTCAGGGTTCAGTCCTCGGACCACTCTTGTTTGGTATCTACTTCTCTGAAGTACAGGCCAACACTAAGGGACTCTGGCTAGCAAAGTTTGCAGATGACTGTAAACTGGGAGCCATTACTGAATCCCAAAATGATGTGGATATTCTACAAAAGGGCCTTACAGAAACAGATGCCTGGTGCCAGAGCCATGGGCTCAAGCTTAATGCCAAGAAATGTATAGTTATCCCCTTTGGAAAAAAAAACATGTACCCATGAATTACCACATAGGTGGCAGGACACTAAACATCGAAAGTGTGATGAGAGACTTAGGGACACAGGTGGACAGTGGTCTCACTTTCAATAACCACATCAACACAACAGTCAGGAAATCCTTCTATGTGGCACACCTCATCACTAAGGGCTTTTCATCCAGAAAAAAGGAAGTCATTGTCCCACTGTACTCATCCCTCATTAGACCCATTATAGAGTATAATGCCCCGTCTGGTATGTACCTCACAAGACATCTGCAACAGCTGGAAAGGCCACAGAAATACCTTACTAAAAGAATCACAGGCCTAAAGCAGATGCCATATGCTGACCATATAAAAAAACTCCAGCTATACTCTGTGGCATATCGTCTACTCAGAGGCGATCTCTGCTTAACATACAAGGCCATGTCAAACCCTGAGCTGTTGGACATGCTCCACTTAAAGAAATCCCAATCCCTCAGAGCCACATGCTCCAGGGATCTAAAGCTTGTCATCACAATGAACAAAACATGCTAGAGGGATAGGTTCCTGACCCAGAGACTCCCCATACTCTGGAATAGACTGCCCATACATGTCAAGCAGAGTGCTTCATTGGTCGTCTTCAAAAGGAACCTTGATGATTGGATGGGAGATAGGAAATTCACCTCGGGGATCATCTCAGTCACCCTGCTAGACAGGGGCCCAGAGAAGTAAATATTGTGGGAAGAAATATCCAGGGAATTGTTATGGCTAGGCTTGCATAGGCCCTAGGGCCAATAGCCTAGTACCAATCTATGAACCTATGAACCATGTCCCTTATAGACAGAGGCAGTCTGTAAAATGACTCATAGCTCCAACACCAAAGGCTCACTACCCTGATACTACTCAAGTTCATATCTGGGGAATTAAGATATAATATTGTCATATCCTGTGTGTTATTGACTAGGCTTGTAAAGGCTGCTCTTTTGCCATTATCCTAGTAATCACCTATGAACCTATAAACCTATAAAGATACATCAGAAAGAGCACAGATTAATCACAGGCAGTGTAGTTGTTGTTTGTTACAAGGTATGGACAGACATATTTTGCTTCAGTCTTTTGTTTGTGCAGTACACACAGTGTGGTATTATGGTTTTACAACTCATCTGTATATGTAGTGCACACCATGAAGTGCACATACACACATGTATTTTCCATATCTCCTTGTTCCCTGCTCTCTTGAATCACTGAGAGCCTATACGACAAACTGACTATTCACTAGTGTTGGGTAGTTCAGGCCATGTGTAAGAATGTTGCCAACTGTGCATAGAAATGAATGTTATGGGCAACTCACCACAATACTAGATCTGTAAGTAGATCCCGAACTACGGGAATAAACAGTACTGACTCTGCAAGTTTTAGGACACTCACCATGCAAGCTGTTCCCAGGCTGTTAAACGCAGCCCAAAACATTCAACACACACTGCTCTGACAGACTCCTCCAGCTGTGGGCCAAACAAAAGATAAATGAAGAGACAGAATGAGGGTGGAATGCTTCTGGAAGTTATAGCCTTACTCACGGATCTAGTTCTGTGATGAAATACCCTAGTATTTTATTGACGGTATTAAAAGTTGAAGAGTTCTGCTCCATGCTATCGAATTTTTCAATCACTGTTCTGCATAGGTAGTCATTGTCAGAGCAGTTTCTGATTGTATGAACCAGCACAGATTTATTTTCTATGTGATTTTATCATTTATTCATAGTTGTGTGACAATGTAATAAGTGTATATAAGCAAGAGAATATCCGGGCAAAGTTCTCCATGTGGAATATGCCCCCACCCCCCCCATAAAAGCAGCTTTTTCACTATTTCATTAGGTTGAACTTTGAATGGCTTGTTTCAACTGGTCAAGGTTTTGTGTAACTGACATGATAAATATAGGATATTAGACTTAAGATGTGTGCGTATAACTTCAGTTTCTGGCTTCTCAGATCTCTGGCTGTAGGAACAGACAAGACAGTGATCATAGCATAATTCTCCTGGGTGGCTGTCTGAATGGAATACTACCTTAATAACTATGTCCTCCAAAAAGGCCTGGACTTAGATGTCATATCCATCTTCTGATGCTTTGCAAAGGTATGCAGAAATGATCAAGTCAGAAAACGCCTGAAGAAATAGAAATAAGATTGGCAGAATGTACTAGGCGTGCAGGATATTGCCAGATTTCTCAAAACAGAAGATATTACAGAAAAAAGACACTTGGAAAGCATTGTTTGGTAACACTGTATCCTGTACATCAGTTTACAAAAGAAGTGAAGAGTTGATAATTTCTCCTACAGGCTTTGCCCTGTGTATATAGGACTTCAACCTACACACACAAATTAAGTGAAGAGCATCATCTTCCTTTTTAAAGTGTTTTGTCAGGAAAACTGGCAAATTGATAAATTTAAATGTTTGTGCAAGCACCTTATTAATGAAGAACGACTGATATGTGATGAAGGACTAGGGAAAGTGGAGAGGTAGATAGCTACAGATAAAATGCATAAATCAGAACTTGATCTGGCTGAAATAACAGTTTCTAGGGAAAAAATTGTCTTCTAAGATAACAGTTCAAATCCTGCTGAAGGCGTTAACTTAAGGTGAGTGAGAATGAGATTCGGCAAAATAAGATACATATCCCAAGGCAGGAATAAATTCCTATCTTGTGGCTGGAAAAGCAAATGTCATCATACTTCTGAATTGTCCAGAGTGAATGTCTAGATTTTTGGCTCATGTTTTTGGTCTGTTTCTCATAAAATGTTCAGGCAAATCACTAAGAAGTTAAGTAACTAAACAATGCCATATATTTGGGTTTCTGACTTCATATCCTTCAGAAAATTTATACTAATACAAAACATGTTATTCTAGCAACTTTCTAAGTTTATAAGAGCAGTATTTAAATATGTCCATATTTTTGTGCCTTTGTCCTCCCGTTATTTTTGTCTATACCCAGATTTCTTGTGCTAAGATGTTGACACATAGGAGTGCCATATAGCATCGCCTTTCACATTTTAAGGATAACTAGGGTTTAGAATGTTTAACGTAAGGGACATTAGCAGCAATATATAGTTTCATAGGTGTTTACTAGGCTAATAGCCACAATGGCCTTTTTAAACCTAGACATGTATTCCAAATATCTGACAAGTTCTGACACCTTTGATAAGTCTAATTAGGGGTTTGATAGATGAACCATTTACAGGTTACCTGTGTCCATTAGAGGCATAGGTGCCAAACCAGGGATGAATTTCCGGTTTCCCATTCAATTGTCCAAGTTGCACTTGAATTGGGAAAGGGAGGAACTCTGCTTCACGTGGATGTGGAGCATGTCCCATAGACGCTGTAATCTCTGGGATACATACCTATCTGTCCAGCAGGTCCATCACAGGCAAGGTTCAAGTCTTTAGAATGGGTAATTCTAGTGCTGTTTGTTATACTTTTAACAGAATAATAGATAATGCCAGCATCAGAAAGAACTGAAAGAAATACCAGTGAGGTAAAATATGCATGGCTCTGGTAGGGGCCCGCACTGATAATGTCTTCTATTTGATCTTATAATACCTTAGAAATCAATCTAGCAGAAAATTCTTCATATTGGCCATGGGAGGTAGCTTGACATACAGTGTAATGTGGCTGTAATGTACCCTTTATTTGTGTGCTCTGTCAGGTCAGCACATGATAATCCTATGTTTATACTATCTGTCCTCCACTGCCTCACAGGAAATGTGCAGCATACATTGATGTTATGAACATCTTGTTTGCACATGCTACTACCTTGTCTAATGAAAGAAATTGAGGTTTTATTAGTTTACAGAATTTTCTCACTTATGAGGAAACTATAACAGCATGCTACTCAGACAAATTGTATTCCTTTCTCACATATCTCTTCCTAATGTGCCTTTGCTAGAGCAATCTGAAAAGAAAAAAATATTTCCCATTGATCTAAATTTCTGTTATCTTCTGATTTTATTAATACAGCAACAGTTTTTCATTTCAAATGTGATGAGGTTTATTATAAATTACTTTTCTTTTGTTATTTTTGCAACAGAAGATTGAATTAGATGCAAGTTACTGAAAACCAATGGCAATTTTACTGTGGAAATGGTAGCAGTCCATGTATAATGTATGATCTTGTATAGATGGGAATTAAGTCATGATAATAAAAAAGGAAATACAAGTACATAAAATGCGATAAACATAAGCTGAATGGCCTACTGCTGTCCCACAGGTGACAACAATCAGTTTAACGAACTTAACCTGGTATGACACAGCTTGTAGGTTGCAGACTTCATAAGGTGAGCCCTTGGAGTTGTTTGTAAGCATCCATTCACTATTATTAATATTACATGACTGTACTTTACTCTCCCAGTTGGAGTGTAAGCATCTGCTACTCATGTTTTCATGAGTCTGATAAAAAAACAAGCTGGGAATTGAAGGCTACTACGTGATATGCCTTTAAATCATTTTAGTATTCATTTCATTGTTAAACATCTCCTGCTTCAGTATAAATTTTCCTTTGTTACTTTTTAGTATGCTTTGAGCATTAAGACAGCTTGGTCAGTCAACAGGAATGCAAACTGAAAAATGATATTTATTTTGCTAGCAATGTTTGAGGAACAAGATGAGTTTAATGATAAATGTCATAAGCATGAAAAATGGACAATTATATGTAATAATATTTTGAATGACATTTCAAGCACAGTTTCTGTAATCAGACAGTATAATATACAACTGCAGAAAAAATACCATGATATGTACTTTTTAGCTACAATCAACACCAGGTGCTGGATAAACTACATTCACGGTAACACAATAATGACAACTGAACATTATTTGTTTGTTCGTGGCTGTACTGCCATGCCCATTAGGATATGAGTAGTGAATGCAAATAGTTAATTAGAGATGTATTTGTGGAAAAGATCTAAAGACAATTGATGGATCAACTTTGAAATAAAAAAACTGTCAGTTATAAAAGTATAGTAGATATGGAGCTAAAAAGATAGCTTGTACAGATTCAGTTATATGGAAATGAATTTATCAACTTTCACTATAAAGTAATGTACTGTTATTGGTGTTGTTATTGTTACTTTTTACCACATAATGAACAAATTAAACTCAGATCTTCAGGCTGAAACTTCTCAGAAATCTAACTTATTCTTGAATGCTGACAAGCTAAGGAGCCTGGAGAACCTGTGCACTGCATGCTTTTACTCCTGTGAGGCAACATATACTAAGAAAAAACATGTTTACAGTAGGAAAGAAATGCAAAAAAGCATTGGTCAATAAATACCTTCTGCAGAAATGCACAATGATTACACAAAGCCTGGTAAATCATCACAAATAAGCACAAAGATAAAAAGTGGGATGATTCAAAGCAATTATAGACATCACAGTCTAGTGAAAACTGTTATGCTATAGGTTATGCTATAGGTCTTGGGCTTAGACTTCTCAGCTGTACCTATTTTGGAGGCAAATACACATTTTAATGCTTAATTCAAATGATTTTCATAACAACTGTACTGGATTAAAGGTACATTCCTAGTTTCAGGTTTGATGTACCCCTTCACACAATTTTTCAAAGCCCACCATAAACATGATTTTGAAGCTGCTTCATATACACAAAACCAGAAAACATTACACATTTTCTGCTGGCATCAATAATTTAAAGAAAGAGGTCTCATATCTTACACCTCCCTTTTTCAGAAACAAAAATAAATTACTTTGTCAGGGTAGATACTGAACGCATCATTCAATAAAGTCTAGAGACCATTGATAGTATATTGTTGACTCATTTTTTTCAATCTTATCATCTTAAATGTGTGGTATTTTTTGTATCCAACAATCCTAATGAATGATAATTTTATGTTATATGGTCCCAGAATTTTTGGCTGGATGTATTGACTATTTAAGAGTCTTTGAACATATTTTTGATGTCTGCTGAATGAGAAGTCCACTGAGGAAAAAGACAAAGATACATTTATTATTATGAGTAAGACTTCACATCTTCTGTATTAATTATAAGCTCACAATATTTATACTTGATAATACTTCTGATGCAAAATGTCATCATTCCCATCTTATAAATAATATACATATGACAGACCTGATAAATGTGGAGGAGACCAGGGGTGTTGTAAAATACTGGGGAAAACCCAAACTTTTTTTGTGGAAAAGATGTAAATTGTGGAGCTTTTCTCCCTGGGCCTTTGCTGAAAAAGGGCTTCTGCCCAGTCTGACTCTCCCAGTCAACCAACATAACATGAAATAATAAATAAATACAATTTGACTGTGTCAAAGAAATTTTATATCAGTGGAGTACTGGGACATAATGCAAAAAAATGTGAATTAAATGTTATAAATGTAACGCATTTGGACATTTATGGAATGACTGCAAAAAGGAAAATGAGAGAAAGGAAAAAGAAAAAGATAGAGAAGAAAATGAACAAAGAAAATAAATTTCAGAAGCAGTAGAAGCAGAAGAAACATTAGGTAAAAATAACATAAAGATGACAGAGAAGAAGGTTCTGAAATAAGAAGACATAAATGGGGAAGTAGTAAAAGGAAAAAAAATAATTCTATTGGTAAAATGGTAAAATACAGAAAAAAGAAAATGTAAAGGGATAAGTACAAAAAGAAAGGACATGAATGAAAAAGAATATAGAGAGCTAAAGATCGGGGTCTAGTGTAATGGTTAAGGTGACACGCACACAAGGTACAGTATTTAATTCTCACCTTTGGGAAGTCAACGGGGGGAGGCCTATAATAGCCTATTAAAAAAATATAGCAATAGAGTAAAATGAAGAAAAAAATATTACCAAGCAAAAATATGCCTGTGAAAAGTAAAAAAAACTATGATAATGAAAAAAAATAGAAAAGTATGGTATATAAGTGTAATGATAAAATATTACTATATAAAACCATGGGAAAATTTAATAGATAAAAAATTAAAGCTATAAAATAAGTAAATGGTGTAATAAGAAAGTAGAATGTAAAGAATTTTTGTGGAGACTGGTAATAGATAAATTGCTAGTAAAAGGAACTATGTCATATAAGAAGTGATAGAATATGTTTAAATGATCAAGCAAAAGAAACTATGAAGCGCTTATTTTGAAATGCAAAAGAGGAAAAAACTTATGGGGAAATTGTAAAGAAAATTTTTTGAAGATATAAAAGAAGTGGATAAAATAAATATGCATATGATTAAACATGGATATTATAAGAAGAGAAGTAAAGAATATATGAAAAAAATAGATAAAAAAAGTTATTTTATGTTATATGGGTTATATGTAATGAAAGAATAAATTAAATTATGTTTAATGGTAAATGGATTTTAGCAACAATATCAAGAAAATCAGATGGTGGTTGTAAAAAAGGAGTGGGGGTTTAACAGGGTAGAAAATTTAGTATGATTGTGGACACCTGTAAATATTTGTAAATATGTAAATATTTTGCAAATAAGAGTTATATTTGTACATAAATAAAGACCCACTGCTCTTTTTGACAGATGTCATAGTATCTTTTACATGCATGTGAGCTAACATGAACTCAAGCAGATGGGATCTCGGTTTAACAACATCTCCTCCAAAAGAATTATGCACTCAGGAGTACAGCAGCCACTAAAACACACACACACACACACACACACACACACACACACACACACACACACACACACACACACACACACACTATGCACTTCGTAGACTTAGTTTTATATCTATATTCACTAGATTGGACACATTTCTTCCATCAAAAACTATAAAATAAGGCATTTCCATGAACAAGTCACCCTGTACCAGCATCACAAACATGTACCTATATAAACTAACTCCAAGACAATGTCCCTAAATACAATATTGCACAAGCTACAAAAATAACATTCCTGACATTCTCTTAAAAGCATATTTTCAGAGCATAATTTTTGCAAGGGGAACTCCCCTTCCTTCCCTTATAACAAACCTTACATTGCTGTTTGCAATTTCTGCACATTACATTAAGAAATGATTTTACTGATTCATCGCATATGG
>NC_056736.1:490360000-490385000 GCF_019279795.1 Protopterus annectens | reverse complement strand
GATATGTTTATAACTGACCAATCAAACACTATGTAAACTATTCTATTTTTTCATTTATATTCGATAACCAAGTATGTAGACTGGTCCTTGGTTCCAAGTGGTTTGGTCCTGAGACCCTTTTCTGGAATGATCTAGACCAAGGCTTTTGTTACAATAAAGAAACAGATTCATTGGCATACATGCAGCAGAGACATTTACACATTCAGTTCACCTTTTCAGTAAATAGGCCAGATCAATTCTGGTAAATCAATGTAATGTTAACAGCAAGATACATAAAGTGTTAACTAATGCTTAAGGTTTATAGTTTAACAGCAAATCATAACTATATCTCCATGAAAGTTCTCCTACTATTATCTAAACTAACAATGCTTACTACAGGCTGACTCATGCTGTCTTACAATATAGAGAAATCACTATGTGGATTATGAATTAACAATATAATCATGAGTAGTAATTACTCTGTATAGAATAGGTACTATGGTTTCACCAGGGTCTATGTTAATTGGTCAAAGGACCAAAATGTCAAAACCCATATGCTTGAGAATTTGGCTCATTGAACCTTTCTGACTGAGGTCACAGTACAGTGGGAATAAGAGAATTTGCCATTTTCCCCACTGTAGTGTGCTCTCAGAGTTGGTATAAATAATTAGTAGGGGTTGAGGTTGCAGGGAGGCTTGCCCACCCTGCAAAAACATTGTGTTGTTGGTGGGTATATGCCGTTTTTTTGATTAACTGCATTGTTGACCCAATGAGGTAGGTTATCAGTCACAAATCTGAGCTGAGATACCAGATGACTAGAGGCTTCTGAGCTTCCAAAAAACATAAGTTGTCTGTTTTTTTTTACTTATTTATACTACTTACTGCATTTTTTATTGCCTGTCACCTACTTTTACACTGTATTGATTTACTGCGTACTAAACTACACTGTTGTACTGCAATTCTCTGCTTTACTGTGCCTTTTAAATCAAATTGTATTGCTGTTTTCAGTGTTTACAAAGTGTTTTTGTTAGTTTCACTGTTTAAGTATTCTGTTCTGATTGTTCTGGTTTTCATGCCAATCAGTTTGTTTAAATAACTAGTTTGTTACCTGTTTAAAATATTCTTTAGAGCCTCTTTGTTGCTTTTCTGCTATTTTAAATGTCCTTTTAGTGTCTCACTGCTATTTTTCTGCTGTTTTAAACATTCTGTAGAGTTTACTGTTGAAACTACGACAGCTTGTAGCTGCGGCATTGTCCAGATATAGGCTTGCTGCTTCTGGAATTGTTTGTAGTGGTTTGTTTGTTCGTTCTGAGCACATTTTTCCAGGCCATCTTGAATTGGATGGGAGCTATCTGCACTTTTGTGAGATAGTTAATCTGATTGGGACCTGTCTGGTAAAGGGATGCCAGTCTAAAGCTTGGAATAAGCATCCTCATTGGTCCGTTTGAATCTTTTTAAAGTTTTTTTCAAACTTTTAGCTTCTAGCATTTAGGACCTGCATTTGAGCAGGTTTCTGCTTGTTTGTACCAAGATGAACAGAGGTGGGCTACCAGCCACAGCTTTGAGCTGAGATACCAGATGATTAGAGGCTTCTGGCCTTCCAAAACACAGAAGTTGCTGTTTTTTTTTTTTTTTTGCTTATTTATACTATTTACTGCATTTTTTAATTTCCTCTTGTCTACTTTTGTACTGCATTTATTTACTGTGTACTAAACTATACTGTTGTACTGTAATCGTTTGCTTTATTGTGTCTGTTAAATCAAATTTGATTCCTGTTTTCACTGTTTACAAAGCTTTTATGTTATTTTCTGTTTAAGTATTTACTGGTATTTTTCACTGTTTTCAAGCTGTCTGTTCTGATTGTTCTGGTTTTCCTGCCAAGCAGTGTTTAAATAACTGATCTGTTAACTGTTTAAAACATCCTTTAGAGCCTTCTTGCTGATGTTCTGCTGCTTTAAACAGTTTTCAGTGCCTCACTGCTATTTTTCTGCTATTTTTAACATTCTCTCGTGTTTTCCTCTAAAATTAGGGTAGCTAGTAGCTGTAGCATAGTTCAGACAAAGGCTTGTTGTTTCTGGAACTGTTTGTAGTGGTTCATTTGCTCTGATCATGTTTTCCAGACCATCTTGGATTGGGTGGGCCCTATATGCACTTTTGTGAGAGAACTGTGCTGATTGGGACCTGTCTGGTACAGGGATCCCGGTCTATGGCTTGGAATAAACATTGTACTGAGCTGAAAGGACTTGGGCTACCAGCTCCACATCTGAGCTGAGATACCAGATAACTAAAGGCTTCTGAGCTTCCAAAAACATAAGCTGCCTTTATTTTGTTTATTTATACTATTTACTGCACTTTTTATTGTCTGCCACCTACTTACATGCTATATTTATTTACTGTGTACAACACAACACTACTGTACTGCAACTGTTTAAAACTGTCTTTAGAGCCCCCTTGCTGCTTTTCTGTTGTTTTAAACATTTTTTTAGTGTCTTGCTGCTATTTTTCTGATGTTTTAAATATTCTTTATAGTTTCCCTCTGAAACTAGGGTAGCTAGTAGCATAGTCCAGATACAGGCTTGCTGCTTCTGAAACTGTTTGTTGTGATTTGTTTGTTCTTTTGTAAAAGAATTGTGCTGATTGGGACCTGTCTGGTAAAGGGAGGTATATTTGGGGCTTGGAATAAGCATCCTCATTGCTCCTTTTGAATTTTTTTATAGTTTTTTTTCAAGATTTTAGCTTCCGGCATTTAGACCATGCATTTGTGCAGGTTTCTGCTTGTTTCCGCATTGCACAGCACAGTGCACAGCCGCACAGTTGTTCACCAAAGCTGGATAGTTAACTTCAACACATTTTCCCTAATACCCAGCCAGAAATATCCATCTATGGAGCTCCTTCATTATCGATTCTGAATAACCACCCCTAATGACAACAGTCTACAACCTAGCATTATGGTCAGTCTACTCTTGTTTCTCCTGTCAACCTTGTTGACTTGGGTCTCTTGAGGAAGTGTAGCAATTGCCCCATGTACACAGACAAACCTCTACTAATAAAAAACTCTAGTACAGAGTGTGAAAGCTGTATTTACACCAAGAATCTAGAATTCATGCTCTGTCTTACTCAAGACAGTCACACGGAGAAGGTCAACTCACCCACCACTACATTTGCTCATAGTACCACTACTCATACACATAGTACCCACCAAACATGTAAATCCACATACACAGAGGTTCTCTCAAAAAACTTACCAAAACACCACAGACCTCAAAAACACAAGACTGCTACAACTAACACAGTCCACATAGCACTCATGACACAAAGCAACACTGGTGTCTCACCCATCAAGCCAGTAAGGTATAACACTCTAAAACCAAATTTTCTTGTCATTAGAGACTCAAATGTGAGCTACACAGATATCCCACTCACCAGGTTGGACAAGGGGAAAGTCATTGTCAGCTGGCTGTACAGTGCCAGGATTCATCAGATAATGCATGCACTCAGGTCTCTCAGCAGCGAGTACCATTATGACTCTGTCATAGTTCATGTTGGTGTGAATGATCTGAGATGTACCTCACTCGACTATATGAAGACAAACATGGTTGAGCTCTCTGAGCATGTGTCCTAGGCAGGTATGTCCCTAGCTCTAAGTGGCATACTACCCTCAGCTAGAATAAGTCCACAGTATAAACAAAAAATTATTGATTTCAATAATTGGCTCAGTTTTTGGTGTCATTCAAAGGGGATCCAGTTTCCATCACCCTGAGAAGCTATGATTGTCAAACCTCACTGCTTTGTCAGAGAGGGTTTGCACCTGGCACCTCTAGGCTTTTGCCTGCTGGCAAAGGCCCTTGCCTCCCCCATAGTGCCTATTTTAGGCAAGGACTCAAAAATAACATTACTGGCATGAAATTAACCAATCAGAACAAAACAGGGGTCATGCTGCTAAATGTTAGGAGCTTAAACTAAAAACTGCACACCCTATAAGCACTTCTATCACTAGAAGATGTAGATGTCTGTGCAGTCACAGAAACCAGGTACAAGGCTTCAGTCAGTACCTGGCCTTGCAAGGCTAACAATTCCTTCCAAACCTTTAGACCACAAAATGAATGTGTGGAAAACAAAGGAAGTCATGTTTCAATGTATATTAGAGATATATTCACCTCTGACTAGTTAGAATGGACAACCTCATGGATGGAGTTACTGCAGGTTCCGATTACAGTGGGTAAGATCCCCATTCAAGTCAGAGCCAGTTATAGCTCCCCCTCCATGGGTCACAACACCCATGATGCCTACTTGACCAAACTGGAGACAATCCACATTCTACCAAACACATTGGTTATGGGGGATTTCAATTATCCCACCATTAACTGGGAAACCTACATTAGCCCTAACTCGCTAGTGCAAATGTTCCTTGACTTTGTTAATTCAAATGCCCTGGAACAAATTGTCCATACCTCGACAAGGGGAGCAAACATTCTGGATCTGATCCTCACCAACATGTCAAACAGATGCACTGCTGCAACTGTCGGACCCTCACTAGTTAAAACCGACCACAAATCAGTCACCTTTGAGCTGGCGCTAACACTAGAACTCAAAAAGGGTGAAATCAGACTAAAAAACTTCATAAGGGTAAACTATACCCTCCTAGGTTAAGGTATAAATGCATTCCAGCCCCCACTCCAAGCTGGAAGTGGCAACTATGCCGAAGCTTACACTAAAGCCCCTGTACTATTATTTGTGTAAGTGTATAAACTCAGCCATACCAGAAAGAATCAAAGCCAGAGCCTCAAATAAAAACAGGTTGCCATGGTGGACATCCAGCATCAACAAACTTTACAATAAATTCAAAAAGTTGCTGTCCAAGAAAACAAAGGCAAGGCCCCAACAATGGTAAAGCACCCTCCTCATCCTCAACAGGCAATAAGAGAACTTATCATATCCTCCAAGGGCTCCTTTGAGAGAAACTTAGCAAGTACAGCCAAGGATAACCTTTTACACCTATGTACATAACCTAAAGTGTAGGACCCAAGCATGTGCAGAAATACTTGCCAACAGTAGCACATACACTGACCCCACAGAGATAGCAAACCAGCTAGTGGATAGGTTTGGCAAACATTTCACTCCCTTATCCCCTCCCAACTTACAACAAACCTTCCCTCAAACTTCTCTTACCATGCATATCTGAAGAACAGATCCTCAAAGCCTTGTCCATGTCAAAAAAACGCAGCCTCAATGGGACTAGAGGACATCCCAGGCTGTCTTCTAAACAGACAAACACACAAACTAGCATAATCACAATTCACACCGCTTTCCAATCATTGCTTAACCACAGGCTTTGTTCTGCTGAATGGAGAACAGCAGCAGTTATTCCCCTCCACAAAGGTGGCCTAGAAACAGACACAGGGAATTACAGACTCATAGGCCTGACCAACCTCATCCGTTAGGCCATGGAATGTATCATTATGGCCCTCATAAATATTATAAAGACATAGGTGACATACAAACCCTTGATCCTACCCAGTTCGGCTTTTTGAAAGGCAACTCTGGTGGATTTCTCTGAAAATGTGACCAAGGCCATTGATGAGGGCAAAATCTGTGCACGCAGCAAACCTCGACCTGGCAAAGTCTTTTTGACACAATCCCAAATTCAGGCATTACCGATAAATTTAGCAAACTGAATGTAAACCCCTTCATTGTAAGATGGGTTGCCAACTAGCTCACAGACCAGACACACACAATCAAAGTTGGTGACTCCACATCAACCAAAAGACCTGCTACCAGTGGAGTTCCACAGGTGTCAGTGCTGGGCCCCCTACTGTTTGGTATATATTTCTCAGAAGCTCAGGCCATACTAAGGGGTTGTGGCTGACCAAGTCTGCAGACAACTGAAAGCTAGGTGCAATTATTGAATCCCCAAATTATGTCAGTATAATCCAGGAGGTTATCATGAAAACCAACAACTGATGTATCAGTCATGGTCTCAAACTGAAAGCAAAGAAATGCATCATCATTCCATTTGGCATAAACAATGCCACCTCAATCTATCACATCAACAACAATACCCTTAGTACCCATGAAGTGGTAAGGGACCTAGGATCACAAGTTGACTGCGACCTTAAGTTTGACCACCATGTGTCTTTCGACATAGCACACTTGATTAGTAAAGGCATCGCATCAAGAGCAAAAGAAGTTATAACTCCCCTATACTCAGCACTTATCTCGCCCATAACTGAGTATAATGCCCTGTTTGGCATATAAAGTACTAAGTGCATGCAGCATGTGCCTTACACAGACTGACTAAAGTCTCTATCACTATACTTCATATCATATAGCCTTCTTATGGAAGACTTATGCCTGGCCTACAGAGTGATCTCAGACCCAAACCTAATGAACTTGCTGCATATCCGTAAATCAAATGGGACTAGGACTACCCATTCCAGGGACCTAAATATGGCCAGTGACTTAAATAGAACATGCTGGTGGGACAGATTTGTCTCCCAGTGACTGCTACATCTTTGGAACAGCCCAAGAATTCATGTGAAACAGAGCATCTCTATGACACTGTTCAAGGAAAACCTGGACGAGTGGATGGGGCACCATAAATTCTTACTGGGCATAGAGCCCACAACCCTCTTGGACATGAGCAGTCATCACTAAATGCAATCTTGGGTACTGACTAGCATTTCTATGGTATTTCATTGGGATGAAATGGCTTGGCTTAAAATGACTTCCAGGTCGATAGCCTAGTAATCCCCTATGATCCTATATGGTCTTGACAATATGAGCTTCAACAAAGTGATTGTTTGATAAACTGACATAGATCTGTTTCACCTATACAGAATTTATCTGTATCCATAATATAAATCTAATCAGTACTAAACACAAACAGAGCTACTAAATGGCATGTGCCATCTTAAAATAATTCCATAATTAGATTGTAGTACAAAAATGTTTTAAAGCAAGTTCACAGTATGTAATTGCTGAAAAAGCACTTGCAGTCACAGGAAATTTTAAGGTGTTCCTTTAGTTTAGTGTAGTTATTTTTATTAATGCATTTCCGGGAGGATGGGTTTCCAGTTACCTGTTGCATTTTGCTGAATCTTTTTCTCCTAATACTAGTAGAAAGGCTGATTGTAAGAGCACATTGGTTATTTGATCTAAGTTCATGTGGGATTTAAGAGTAATCTATGTACTTAAGTGGAAAAGAGCCAGCATGTAAAGGAAGACAAGCTGAAGGAAGTACAGGTTGTGAGAATAACCAATTAATCATTTCTAAAATGAAACAGTTGTGGTTTAATCTGCTAGAAAGTAAAATAAGCTTAAAGATATTATTTATAGTGGTTTGAAGTCTACTACTATTTTGGCTGAAGGTTAGAGCCAAAACAAGGGCAATGTTTTGCAGTTTTGGGGTAATCACATTTATTGTTGAGGCTTTTTTTCTACCTTCAACAAATACATGCAGATTAAATATGTTGCAGCAGGCCCTCAGTTCATTTAATATTTTTTCTATATTGCTTCTTTGGGAATTTTGAAAGGTGTGCAGGGGGGGGGGGGGGCATTTCTAAGAATGTAACCTGGTATGAACTATGTATATATCACAATGTATACTTTTTTAATAATTTACTTTTTGGAGGCATGATGCTAAAATGTAATCAATTTATTTACCATTATTTTATTTTAAGTTTAAATGGCTTGTTTCTAAAAATGTTAGGCTATCTATCTATGTAAGGTCATTTTTACATGCATGTTCCACAAAAAATAAGTGAATTGCTCTCATGTTATTCTTCCACTAAACCTGCCAGACAATATCTTTCAGATTAGCTCACTTAAATATTTGTGACAAGGATGAAACATCTCACAGTTACTAGCTTCATGATAATCACATAACAACATATTTCCTTTCATCATATAGACTACCTAGACTTGCAGCTCAGGTATTACACAGGAGTGTATGTCCATGTCATATGACATGTCTCCTAACGTAAAATCAAGTTTTCAGTGCTGCTCAAGTTCCAGCAAGTTAATAAACTGATTAGCAGTTTAGTGAAATGTTTTGTTTTTTATTTTATGAACATGCAGAAATAGACTTACAAGTTTTGCATGATCTGTTGGCTACAAACAGAAATTCAAAAAAAAAAGACTGAGAAAAATTTAAAGACAGGCGCCTTTATTGTAAAACTTCTGAAAATTCTTCCATTCTGGTATTTGACAAGATGTTTGCTACCCATTCACATAAAGTATACATTCTGAAACAGTAAGAGACTAACTACGTTGTCCATTTCAATTTCTGCTGAATAGCTGTCATATAACTGCAGTAGAGGATATGAAAATAACCCATCACTTTGGAATCCAAGATATCCTCTGGCCATACCTCTGAACCATTCCAAATTCCTTGGAATTTCCCAGTTTTGAGGATAAAATAATGGTGTGCCACGAATTCCCGAGTGGCCCCTTGAAATCATGATTTTTTTTTATTTATTTACATTTTTTTAGTTAATGCCAATGTCACTGCCAGTGTGTCTCACAAAGTCATCAATGTGAACGGGCATGCATGATGATGTCTGCATTATTCGCATTTGTGATGGAAGATGCATGAGTGAATTTGTTTGAAGAAAGGACCGCGAGTCCATGACTGCTAATGAGCACAAGCCAGCAAGGTGAGGCGTTTTAAATATTTTGCATGCATTTTGTGGATACTCCATTGTCAGGTAGTGGCTATTTGTTAATAGTTATGCCCCAAAACAATAGTGGAAGTGATTAGATTCCAGCACCAAATCCCCTCGTCCATTTCAGATTTCATTCATTCATTTTCTCCTTTGCTGATTCCCTATCTGCACTTGATTAGTATTATTTTATGCACTCATTTATTTGAAATTCAGATGGCAGTTGAGTGATACTTGATGCTGCCTCGTTGGTCTTTTAGTCAATAAACATGGGTTTAGGTGCTACCTTGTTAATATAGGAATGTGTGCCTGTAGTCTTAAAATGTAAGCTCTGCAGTTTCTTTGTAGTAGTGAGGAGGATCATACCCCATCTAATGTGCTATTTTGCTTAGTGATTAATTCCCTTGTCTAGTGAACAATGTTGCACGTTCTGTGCATTAATAAAGTGTCTTGTACTGGATAGTCCCTCATTTGAGAGGACATAAGCGAAAAAAATGATAGGAAGGGTATTTTATTTATTTATTTAGTTATTCATTGTTTATTTACTTATTTTGGGACTTCTGAAACAGAACATCATGCTTCTTAGTAAAAGTCCAAGATCCCAGTGCACTTTAAGAAGCTAATGTTTATTTCAATTACTCATGTCAACTTCATTGGCAACACAAGCCTCGCCCTGTTAAAATGTTAGAATATTTTATGTGTCTACTGTATTATATGCTACAAAGGCACTAATAGTGAAGAAATAGCATGGGGTATTTTCTGTCAGATCAGCAGTACTAGGAAGCACATTACATTATGTGCCACAGGCATTTTTTCCTGAAAATGTCAGTTCCAATTACCTGGCAGTATATGACTTTTTAGGATGATGGTACCATTGACTAGGCATACACCTAGGTCTGCACTTTATTTTTTTACAGGTCAGCTTACTTGCCCCTGGGTAGTTCGATCAAGAGTGGTTTGATGGAGTCTTTTTGGAAGAATTGTATTTACTACGTGTTGCACTGAATAAGAATTATATTCATCTATGAGTTACACTGAATGAAATGCCATTTGATTGACTGCAGTTTATTTGGTTTAAGGGAGATTAGAATTCCGAATGGGGTTTTTGTTTCTGTTAGGGGTAGGCAAATAGAGATAGGACTGGGTGTATTCTTCGGGATACGACTGTAGAGTGTGTTAGATATTGTGTGCTACATGTGTTTTATGGTAGACCGCCTTCCACAAGAAATAATATGGATAATTATACTATCTTTTATGCATTTTTGATGAGTAACTATACATGAATGTGTGCTTAATTGAAGTGATTATTTTTTTAGTTAATACTTGTCTCATTTGTTTCTGTGAGGCTAGGCAAATAAATGAATAAATAGCACCTGTCACACCACATTTCCAAAGGGATTAAAATACATGTAATGGAGGTCTAGCATAGCCTCAATACTTTACCTCAGTGTTTTGAACTCTGAATGAGAAAATTAACAAAAAATGCTGTGTGTGACATATGTTATTGTAGGGTGGTGGTTATTATGAAACTCACTCAAAGACTACTTTGAAATGAAGAAGAATGATGTTCGTTTGATGGGGAAGTAATTATCATACATTACAATGGCTTACTGCGTACCTGTCAGTCTCTCAGACCAAGAAATCTGGATAAAGCTAAAATAATGGAGGGACTAAGGTCCAAAAATATGGACATATGGATTTTAAATATTGCTCCTGTAACCTCAGATAGTTGCTAGAACAGCATGTTTTGCATTATTAGGTCTGAAATTCACTGTCTACATTATTTATTATCATTTAGTGACTTCAGTCTTCATGTTGGTATCCCATAATTCCATCGGAGTGGGTGGGGTTACATGATTAAGTATGCAACTTTTATGTTAATCATTACCCCAACTTTTGGCCAGTTGTACCTACTTTCCATGGGCCGTTGTCAAGATATTTGATGTTCCCAGTTTGAGAGGTATGCCTCTGGGATCCTCTTCCATGGCACCACCTAAATATAGTCCATATTTTTTTTCTTAAACAAAATAACATTTAAATTGCACCCCATTGCCTTGCAACTGACTTTTTTTTTTTTGTAATCTGATTTTTATTGCATTTTTACAATATACAAATACAAATACAATTTTAGGATGCACAAAACAAATAAGATCACAATGAAAAAAAGTGGATACAATTAGTAATACTTGCTTGATATCATGTACAATCAGCTAACAATTACCAGAGATATAGTTAAACTTCACTATGCAAGTGTTTTATTAACATAGGGTAGTGAAAGGAAATACTTGCAATTTCACATATTTAGTATTCATATGTGAGGATATGTATCCGTATACCTAAAATCTATTTGTTTTAACTATATACATTATATACACTCGGTTGTCACTAAGTAAGGAGGTGTTAGTTTAGAGAAATTGGTTATTTCTACTGACACTAGGGTTAAAGAGTGTGGTAATGAGAAGCATCTGAACCAGGGTTAACACACCGAAGGAAATGGGGATATTAGGTGAGAGGAAAGTAAAGACACGACGAAAAGAGGAAGGTTAGAACTAGGAACAATATTATTTAAAATTTCTATAAGGTTATTCCAGTATTTTTTGAAGTAGTTTATTTTCTTTTTGCTTGTTATCTTTAGTTTACTTGTCAAAACATATTTGATAGCCATAGACTTAAATTCCTTCCAAGATGTTTTGGATCTGTCTAACCAGTTTAGTGTAATATAGGTTTTGAGTAGCGCACATAGTGTCACAGTGATATGTTTAATTTCATACTTATAGGGACCAGGAAATATATTCAAAATCGCCATTTACCAGGATAGGGTTGACTTCATATATCCCATTTTCTCAAGTTGTGCTTTTATGGAGCTCCACAGTTTGTACACATTTTTACAAGACCAAAATATGTGGATTGTATCTGCTACTGAATTGGGGCAGATTGGGCAAAGAGGCGAAATATTTGGGTTAATTTTACTCAGGAATAATGGTGTATGATAGGCGTTATTGTTTATCATGAACTGAGTATATATCAACTTTTTGAAAGGGGTTAATTTTGTTGTTATGTCAATTGCTTCCAGTTTTTGGCCAGGTGTTAATTCCTTGTTTTGGCTAACCCAGTATTTAGAGAATAGAATATTGTCTTGGTGTTTTATTTTTGTTATTAATTTATAGACATTAGAAAGCATTTTAGTCCTAAATAGAAGTTGTGTTATTAGTTGCTGATGGAGCTGAAATTCTGAAGGGGCAACTTCAATCTTGTCTGTAACCACAGATATTAGGTATAGTACTTGTTTAATAATTATATAGTATTTTTATTGACTGCCAATGAATTTATAATGGCTTCAAATGGTAGTTCTTTAATTTTATAGAAGTCCCATACTGTACAGTTCTTGATAAGAGGGTAGCTGTCCAGATTTAACATGTTGTTACTCAATTTGAAGTTGGGATTTAAGTGGATTGATTGAGCCATCATTAAGGAATTTTTCAAGCCAAGAGATGTTATCAGCTTTTGAAACCCAATGATATTTTTTATTAATATAGGGTGAATTTTATATTCTTTGAAAGTTTTATAGCTTAGGAAGATGGTTGCCCTAGGATTGATATTGGATGCATTTAAGTGTGAATTGTAGATTTTTATCCATAAGGGGTTCCACACTTTATTTGAAGGATGGTAGTTGGTTATATGAATAATACGGCTGGCATTTATTATATATCAGGAAAATCAGAAAGTACCAGGCCTCCTTTTTCTTTGGGAAATGTTAGTTTAGTGTAGCTAATTCTGACATTTGTGGGGTACTAAATAAATTTCCCCAATGTAGTATTCCTTTTCAAGAAGAAAGTCTTTGGAATGTTTTGATTAAGGGCAAAGAAATGGAAAATAATTTTGGGTAGGATATTCATTTTTATAATAGCTGCCTTTGAGAGGAGTGTAAGGTTTAGATTTTTCCATCTTGTAAAATATTCCATGACTTTAGACCATGTTTTATAGAGATTGTTATTAATTAGTTCTTGTTGGGGGTGGGTAAAGTTTATGCCCAAATATTTAAGTGAATAATTAATTTTGATCTTTGTTTCTGGAAAGAAAAAATCTTTGTGACCAAGAGGGTTTATAGGAAAAATTATTGATTTGTTAGAATTGATGGCATAGTTTGAGATTTGTGAAAACTTGTCAATAGAGCCTAGGACTTTTTCTAAATCAGTTGAGGGAAGTTCCAAGTAGATAATTAAGTTGTCTGCGAAGGTGGTATATTTTACTGGTATTTTATATATGTAGATTGAATGGTGGAATGTTTTTTGACTTAGTTTTAGCAAGAGAACTTCAAGATAGAGATTAAATAAGTAAGGTGATAGAGGATAACCTTGCTTTGTACCATTTATTATTTGAACTGGATTTTAATTTTTTTGTTTATGTTTAATGTAGTAGAGGCATTATTATAAAGGGTTGCTACCATTTTGATGAATTCAGCAGGGATGGAGAAGCATTTCATGATTTTAAAAAGAAACTTTAAATTTACCCTATCAACAGCTTTTTGGGCATCAACAGAAAGTGCATATTTGGGAGACTTGTGGTATATTGTCATATTGGTTATGGCTTCAATGGACAGAGTGTTTTCCCAAACATGCCTATTGTTCATGAAACCTAATTGGTCATGGGATATGATATGCTGTAATATATTTTTTAGTCTACATGACAGAATAGACGATAGAATCTTTATGTCAAGGTTAATTACAGCAATTGGACGGTAGTCATTTGGATTGAAGTTAATGTTGTTTGATTTTTGTATAAAAATAGTCTTGGAATTATTAATATATGTCAGAAATGCCAAATTGGATTATATGGTTATAAACTTTGAGTAGGATGGGGACTAGAAGCTGCTTGAAGGACTTATAGAATTCTGACACATAGCCGTCTGGGCCTGGGGCTTTACCTGGTTTCAGTTTGTTTATAGCTACAAATATTTAATTCATGGTTGTAGGCACCTTTAATAATGTCTTATGGGTATTGCGTATTGTTGGAAATTGTAATTCATCTAGAGAAAGATCATTAGGGCTTTCTAAGTTAAGTGTTTGGGGACCATAGACTTCCTCATACAGTTCTTGAAATACGTGTATGATTTCTTTATTTGTGAAGAAGGATTTACCCTTATGGTTAATTTGTTTTATTTTGGTAGATGGGGGTTTGATATTTATTATCCTTGCCAGAATCTTTGAGGGGGTTTGAGCCCATTCAGCATATCTATGAATAGACTCCATAAGAGAGTATTGATTTAGGTGTAATTCATGCAGTTGTTTTTGTACGGTGATCATCTGTTTTTCAATATCTGCAGAGAACTTAGTTTGCAGCTGTGACTCTAGTCTTCTTAGTTCTGTTTCTAGTGCTGAGGTATGCAATTTAAGTTGTTTTTTAATTAGAAAAGCTTTCTGGATAAGGATACCTCTAAGAGTGGTTTTAGCTGCTGCCCATTGAATGTCTAGGGAAATATTTGACTTTTCAAAAGAGCTTGTTGTCTGTGACAGGAATTCTTGGGTTTCTTGATAAAGAGTCTTATTGTTCAAGAGGTTAGGGCTAAAGGACCAATTTGTACGTATGCGGTTCTCGGGGTTAGGTTTGTAGATATTTACGTTAAGGTTAATTTTGGCATGATCAGAAATAGTTCTAGGGTCACTGCTATATATTATTTCATAAGATGAAAAGAGTGTTGAGATTAAAAAAAAGTCTATCCTGGACCAGGATTTGTGATATGCTGAGAAGAATGTATAATTACTAATAGAGGGGTCTTTTCAGAAAAGTTCAAAAGGATCAAATAAATTAAAATTGTCTATCATTTAGAGTTTTAGTAATACCCAAGGGTTGTGTGTTGGTTTTACAAGTTCTGTCCAGCTCCGGTCTGGTGGTCATGTTCCAGTCACCACCAAGAATCATTAGATGGTTGTGGAATTTTTCAATAAGTGAATATATTTCATATAGGAAAGAGGATTGATATAAGCAAGGCCCATAGATATTTAAAATAAGTATTTTTTTGTTATACGATGGGGTAGAACATGTTAGGTAGCACCATCTGCCTTTTGGATCCCAGCCAGTGGATAGTATTGAGCCTCTGAAAGAGTTTTTAACAATTATTGCTACCCCCTTGGAGACCGTATAGTTCCCTGCAGCTATTATTTGTTTTATCCATTTCTTTTTATTGTCATTCACCCATTGTTCCTTTGTTAAATGCGTTTCTTGAATAAGAGTAATTTCAAAGGTAGATTTTTGGATTAGGTGTAGTGCTAGGTTCTTTTTTTTAGTTTGTAAACCTTTAATATTCCATGAATCTACTGATAACATTGGGAATTTGTTTATTGGGTTGGTAGAGTTTGGTCGTTATTGCTAGAGTTAGATAAATTTGACTATAGAGGGGTGATTAGATTATATAGGGATAAGTAACTGAAGTGACAGCAGATTAGTTTATTTATTTTTTTTTGGTTGAGATAAGTATAAAGCAATAGTAAGCTATAGTGACAGCCTCCCCTTTCAGACCCCCCCACGTGCTTAACCACATTCTACCACTATCTGAAAGAGATGAAAATATACTATTTACATAACTAACTATTTTACAAAAAATGTCCAACATTCCAAAGTCCAACTTACTACACACACTAAAACTTCCTGCTCTAAATTAACATTAGTTAATTAACTAATTAGCTTGTGATGTAAGCCAACACATGCAATTGGCTCGGACAAAGGAGTTAATGCAAAACACATTGTACCTATGGTTGAAAATTTTTTAAACAGTGTTATAACAGTACAAATAAACTAACGTAGTATTGTTCCTTTGGGGCATAACATTTTCCCCCTGGGGGCTAAGCTGTCTTAGTTGAAATGACCGCTATGCCTTGTGGATGCCTTTCATGGGGTTTATATATTATTCCTTACTGGGAGTAGTATGAAGGTAAGAATTACTTTGCCACTGTCAAATTAACTTAAGATTCCTACCCTTCTACAAAAGGACAGTCCCATCATTGCTTTTTGGTATGCTTGTATAGCTTTGCCCCACAGTAGTGCAGTGCATGTTCCACATTTAAAGACTTATGCAATGATTATGTGATCCCATTTAAACTTCATAACAAAATATAAATAATGTGTATGACATCTAGGAGCTCCATGTCTTTTTCTGACATCCGCACCCTACCAAATCTGGTGTCAACTATAGAACACATATCTATACCAGTCTCAGCAAAAAGTGGAACAGGTAAAATGTGCAAAACAGCTAAGGAATAGCTAGGTTTGTATTATATATTTATGACACAATATAAGATAAACAACAGTATACACCTAGCACATTCCCAAATAATTGCTTTGCCAAGATTGATTGCCTCAACACTAATCTCTCAGCAATCAAACCCCAGAGTGTTGTTTCACCTGTGTTACCTCCATCGCCCTGAACAGAGATGAACACATAAATATACACATAGGCACACATATGTGTATATACGTATATATACACATACATGCATTGTTACTCTCTATCCCTAAGTCTTGAAAATCAATAGAGACAATGGGGGGGCAGGTAGGATTATAAGAGTATGAGTTAGCTTTAACTCAGTAGTGATATACCATTTAGCTATGCTGCAACTAGTTAAAGTAGTTGTGCTACAGTTGTACAAATTTAGAGTAAGGTGAGAGAGGGGTTAGGATGAAATACTGCAATTATTTCTGTAACAAAAAACATGACGAACCAAACCAAGGTAGAGGCCGGCCACACAAACTACAACCCCAGATCCACTCCAAAATGCCCACCATGAGTGCCTTTGCAGTAACACCAACCGCTTCATCAGGTGTATAACTGCAAAAGCGCCCACAACAAACATTCCGGAACAAATCCGGAACTGCGGTCCACGCGGTCAGCCTCCATCCTGGCCCGGTCCACCATATACTCCGTTATTGGAGTATATATTGTTTTATTCTTGTGTGAACCATTTATCTTGTCTGCCACCTACAGTTTTTTGATCAAACAATTATTTCAGTGTTTGGTGTACTTTACAGGAAAATACCACCATCTACTGGCCAATTTTGCTTTTAGTTGCACAACTGATCAGACGGGGTGATTAAGAGTGATTAGGAAATATAAGGGATTTCCCTGTTAAGGCTTGGGGTTAATAGCAAGAAGGAAAAACAAAAACAAAAGCCTCAAATAATGGGCAGCTCAAATATTTGCAGCACTGTGAGTTGAGATAGACTATAAGCAGGAGACTTACACAGCACTACAGCTACCTATATGTTCAGAGCAAAAGGAGGGACTAACAAATATAACAAATATAAGAGCAAAACCTTTTAAGGCAACAGTTCTCTAGTGATTAGGAAAAGCATGATAAAATCCTTATTTTTTTAGCCAATTCAGTTGTTAGGATTGTGAATCAAAACAGTCTGAGTAGTAAACTCACACATAGTATAGCTATTTATGTTTCAATGCACAGCTAACTAAGTGGTGAACTGTCTGTGCTCATAGTATACTGCCTGCATTAGTTAGTAATACGCAATAGATTTATAAATGCTTACCATGCTACTTAGAAGTGCGATGTTAACATGCCTTAACCGTAACACATCAAAGAACTTAGATTACAACAGTGGACGATGCAGTCTCAGGCAATGATACAGGTAGAAACAGAACTATACAATTTTTAACTAAACTGTGTATATAATACATAACCAAGGTTTAACAAAACATTGGTTGAATTTATTTGTATTCAAATCACAGATAGCCAGGCTAGTCAGAGATGTCCTATAGTTATAACAGCAATATGAGATGGAGAATGAAATGTAATCATATGCACTGTTTTAGCAACTTGTTTCTAGGTCTTTCCTGCACAAGTAACTGTTGCTAATCAGACTTCATGTCTACAGATCTGTTTGACTGACTATGCGTATACAAGCAAAACAGTACAAGCGTTCCTTTAAAGTGCTTGTCCACACCACACATGCTTTAGGTGTAGACCACCAACATTTAGACTTCGCATCAAGCTGATTTGTCCACTGTGGTCTAAATGTACCATCTGATATACCTGAAGGCATAATCAGATACGATCACAACAAAAAAGACATCTGGATACAAAACCAGTCAACCTTACAGTCACAAAAGCGAGCCAAAAACCTTGAACAGCATCCTTGGTTCTGATCTGCGTGTGTGGTGCTACATACCTCACTGCCGATGGTCTGAGACAACTTCATAGATGCGATCGTCATTTTTCTACATTTTCAGACAGCTTGACCTTCATTTTCCTTCCTTTTAGTGATGAGAACTATTCTTGCTCAGAGGATTTAGACAAGGTGGCAGAGACACACTTTAGTGACGATGTGCACTCGGCACATTTTGAATTGGTACCACAGTTAATCCAGGGCGTTCCTGTAGGTGAGATTAGAAAGTTGCACTAGCAGGTCAGGGGTCACTAGACTGACATGATGAATGGTTTTTGGCCTACCATTCGAACGTTGAGACAGAGATGTGATTGTAAGCAAGAAAAAGGGAAGAGCAAAAATCAAGGGAAGATTTCACTCAGATCTACGAGTCGAGGAGGTGATTGTGTGCCCGCTTTTCATCCGTTCGAGGGCAGGTCAGCATCCAGAGGCTTGAAAGCATGCAACATCAATAATTTTTGTTAAGATCTGTTCGTTTTAGTTTGATGTTTGGACAAAAGAGTAAATAAGCTTTCTTGTTTTGTACTTGGCTGGAGGTTGCTGGAACTTCACCAAATGCTTTGTGAAAAGTAGATTTCGCTTCTTGAGGGTCTGTGATGGAGTATGTAGCATTTTGTGCTGAAAGGAGAGAGTACCTGGATATTTCATCTGGAATTTTATGTATTTATTTATCAGAAACTTGCAGAAAGGCAAGAGGTTTTGTCTGGTTTGTTTTATAGGAAGTGGCAAGTCCTGAGCAATTGAAATTTTTGATCCTCTCCAAGTAATGAACTTCTTTTTCTTTGCAGCTTGCAAAATTGATTGGGCATGTGAGGCATTTAATAATCTTATATAGATTTGTCTAGGTGTATCTGGGACTTGTGATTTTCTTACAGCCCTATGTATTCTCTCAATTGTGAATGTTTGTGAAAGATCTTTGTTGTCCATAAAGAGTTCAAATATTTCCTCTGCAATGCTGAGGAATTGTGGTTGTTCAAACTTCTCAGGTATGCCTCTGATCAGTACATTGTTACGTCTTGCCCTAGCTTCCAGGGCTATTATTTTTTGCCACATGCCTTTTATAGAAGTTTCATTGGTAGATATGTTTTTTTTGAAGTTCCTGTATTTTAATTTCATTGCTCATTGTTTTTGCTTTGTTCTGGTCCAGCCTCGAAATAATTTTTTCCAGATTGTTACCAAATAAGGTCAGTTTTGAAGAAAATGTTTGGATTTCAGACTGAAGTGAAGTTAATGCTGCCTTGAGTTCCTCCATTATGAAGGCATGTTCAGCTTTATTTTTCTAGGACTGTTTGGGAGCCTCCGGTTGTGTTTTAGTTGTTTTTTGTCTTTTAGTAGATGTTTCTTTTTCTGGAGATATAATTAATGACAGTCTAGTCTTCGAGAATTGCACTTCCATTTGTTCCATCCTAATCGGATTTTTGTTTTTTGTTTATTTGTTTGTGTTTTTGTAGGATCCTTGCAATGCTGTCCGGCCTGAGCACATGTGGCTGTATGTGTCACACACAGCTGCTTGCAGAAGAGATAAATCAAACTTACAGTGACTTAGTTCCAGACATTTTTCGAAAAGTAGAGCTTGGTTAGTTTTGTTTTGAAAAATCCTTTTTTCAATTTTTGATGTAACAGCAGCAGGTGATTTTAGTAGATTAGCTGGTAGTAGTAAGAGCACACAGAAGTCAGTGTTTCCTAGTCAGCGGCCATCTTGGAACTTTCTGTCTTGCAACTGACTTCTGAAATATATTGCTACTACTGTATAGCCTTTCCTGCAGTATTGTAACCCTTATAAACTTACCTTTGTATGCCAGCTGTTTCCTTCTCTCTCTCTATCTCGCACACACCAACACATACACATATAAAAACAGTTTTCTCAAGGGTGAGAGCCCCCTATGTATGCCCAATGATACCCAATGAATATGAACACAATGAGCCACAGGGCATTTCATCTACTTCTATGGGAAACATAAATCATTTGAAGGCCCAGTCCTCTTTTTAAGCAAACTTCTTCATTTGCTATCTGGTCTCTACCAGGAATTCTAAGACAGATGTTTATTCTGGATATGCATGCTTAGCCCCCCATCCTCACCCCCAGCCTCCCAAGGAAAGTGAATAACAGACCTTGTTTTTTCACTTCTGCAGCACCTGGACTACTAGGTCATAATTAATCCATTAGCCATCTCTGCCACAGAGCTGGAAAATAAAGTAAATACAAATACTGAAAGCAGAAAAGAGTATGATTTTTAATTAAGCAACATGAACTTTATTGCAATAAGCAAAAGCAGTGAAGTGAAGTCAAAATGCCAGCTAACAGAAGTTTCTGTATCCAACAGCCAGATCTAAGTGGTATTAATAATCTGTAGTTCATAAGTGTATTACAACAGAATTTTTATTTTGAACACAGTGCACCATCTAATGACATTAAAAAAAAACTGTAAATGAAATACCTAGCATTTACACATGCAGTTTTGGAGTTCTCTGATGACGATGAGTTTGAAAAAGTCAATGTCTGGATCAAGTTAGGAAGTCAGCTTTATTTTCAAATTTCCTGGAATTGAAATAAGCAGTTGAAATGGCTTTATGCTATGCTTCATAGGGACCTAATCCTTGTATTGTTATTAAAAAAAAACTCCTTTCTAACAAATGCCACTCAGCACATATGTTACCACTCAACTTTCCTGGACAAGGATTATCTTCAGATCTGTACTGCTGGAGAACCTCAAGATGCAGAATAGATCCTACTCTCAGCTCTGAAAGAATAGAAGCCCTCATTTGCCTCCCTAACAATAGTAAATGTGGGAATTATGAGAGTTACTAAAGTATATTTTTTTCCTCTTCCTTCCCGGTGGTATACATAGTTATAAAATGTAATACTGTTCAGATGAACCCTCAAAGTGTAAGCTACGGATGACAAACAAAAAAAAAGTTATGCTAAAACAAACAAGCCATGTTGACTCAATAAATGTAATACTAGCAGTTTTAAATTAGCATGTTTTCTTTCTCTGTGGTACATATAATCACACTGTAAAAACATAGATCCATATGTTCCCTCTTACTATATCTGTGTTCTTTGGTTTACACAGATGTCACAGACTCAGCTTCTGCCAGGTAGCAGAAGCAGGGTGGTCTTTTCTTTGCATCCTGTCAGAGTAAATATACCAGCCTCTTTGCAAATCACTACCACCCCTGCATGTCCAATGATTATGTCCAACTCTGAACCTAGGTCATCACCATTATAGATGGATTATCTCCACCTCTTTGCCACTGGGATGTGCCATGAATAACATGTATTAATTCACACATTAAAGCAAACAGGTGCTGTAATACTTATAATACCACTTTTCCACCAAATTTCTAAAGGTAAAGTTTCCTAAGAACCTGCACTAACGTTTCCATTATGCTGCAAACAAGTAAAAACAATGTACTTCTGGGGTTTACTGGTATAGAATTCTACTGTAACAGCATTTTGTTCCATCTGCATTGGCCTTAATTAATTATTTACAGTATACACCTGTCTGTGACCCACTCTGATTTAGCATGACCTTTTTTCATCAGTGTTTCTATGGCATGGCTGGGAATGTTTTATGGATTTTGCACATACATAATACATTCCCACTGCCACATCTTGTAATTTTCAGAAGCAGTCAAGTTTATATCTTGGTGGAACAAACAAAAACAATCTGTTTTTGCAGTGCATTATTTAATTAAATCCATGCTTTGGTGTATTTGATTAAGGCAAGATGACCAGAATCCAGACTAAGAACCAATCAGTGGATGTAAAGATGGACCTTAAAGCCATCTCTTTTTATTTAATATAAAGCACCTGTCTATGAAAACTACTAGCAATGTAACTTCTCAATTTACAACCTCAAAAAATTATATAGATTCAGTGACTTGTATCAGTTTATTAGGTAAACAATATAAAGTTAGAAAGGAATAAAGGGGTGCATTCACATAATTTTGAAGTAATACATTTTTCATTATGCACAGCTGATAGATTAGCAAGGTGTGCCAGAGACTCCTACACCATAAAAGGAGCAGTTTTAGTGACTGACAAATGAGGCAGCAAGTGAATTATCTAAGTATGATCGCTAGGGGGATCCTGATTCCACTCAGTAATATAACCCTAGAGAGACAGAAACATCAGCAGTAATATAAAGATATTTTCACATGATGCATGATCGGGGGTTCTTTCCATTTCTTTGTTATGCCAAACGATGATGGGACCCTTTTTTAAAACACTCTCACACTTGTAGTAAGATGTGATGATGGAGACTTCACTTTCCAGTCATGCTATTGTTTGGAAAAGATGAAGCAGTGCAGTGCAATGCTCTTGACTGGGCGAATTTGTTCAAAGCTACATAGAAATTGTTAGGAACATAAGAAGTGACTTCTGCGAGTTCAAAACATTTGTCTACCTGCATTTTATACTTAAGTATAACAAAAAGTTTTACATTTTAAGATATCTGAAAAATGCCATATTATTTCTGAAATATACTGCTAAAATGCTAGAGCTGGGAAGTATTTTTGAATAAAGTCTCAGCTTGAAACAATTTATACTGGAAGAAAACCTCATTGTGTATCATAACAAAAAACTCAGTTTTCTCCAGTAAAAATGTTTGCCTTTTGACTGCAATCACCACTTGCTTCCAGAAATTTCACTTCCCAAAAGAGGCAACTAGATCTGCGAATCACAGTAATCTGGGTAATATTATTCATTGTGGCTTTTGCTACAAAGATGTATACCATACCACTGCAAATGATGGTAATATTACTCATTGTGGCTTTTAATACTAAGATGTATATCACTACAAATCACAGTAATCTGAGTAATATCACTCGCTGTGACTATTGCTACAAAGTTGTATACCACTTCAAATTACAGTAATCTGGGTAATATCACTCGCTGTGACTATTGCTACAAAGTTGTATACCACTGCAAATCATGGTAGTCTGGGTAATATCACTCATTGCAGCTTTTGCTACCAAGTTGTATACCATACCACTGCAAATGATGGTAATATTACTCATTGTGGCTTTTAATACTAAGTTGTATACCACTTCAAATTACTGAGATTCTACACCAGGTGGGTATGTTGCATTTATGTGAAGGCGTAGAGGTCTCCCTCAACAGAGGAGAACTCAGAATCCCCCTGCTGAGCTCAAAACTTTCTGCATATCAGTTTTCAGCAAAATAAATTTGGTGAATCACGTTTCATTATTACCTTATTATCTGTAAGGAGTCCATTTTTATGTTGACTTTTAAGACTGTATAAAGAGGATGGTACCAAGGGAAATTTTAGTTGCCGTTTGATTCAGTGCCCAGCCTTTTTAGATATGGAATAAGAATGTAACCAGTAATACTGTGCATAATGTAGCCTCCTTTGTTTTTAATTTGTATCTTTAGCCAAATGTCTTTTTCTTGGTAGCCATGCCAGGCATGACTAATCAAAGAATACCAATTGAAATTGATTTTTCTGCATTGACTCTCTTCCTGAGGCAGAAGCAATCAGAAATGTCCATGTGACCCAGTCTTTCTTTCTTACTTCTAGCTTCTACCCAAGAATGATGCTGAAACCACTAAACTTCAGAAAGAGTTCCCATTATATACCCTGTACTTTCTCATGACATTCTAGCCTGCAAAACATTGTACTGAGGGGCATGAGGATAAATATCCAAACTTTGGGAGACGGTAGGCTCTAAAACTCTGCAGTACAGTTATAAACTTTCTAGTGGTGTGGCACTAAAGAGATTTTTGCAATTATACACACACTCATCTGCACACAAAAAATGCACAAGCATGTAATACATGCACATGTGCACACACATGAACGTATGTTGTATCCCATGGTGTTTGTAAATCAGCTTTAGTACTGAGTGAAGGGGTTAAAAAAATCTTCAGCCCATCTCAAATATAGACAGTGCTGTGCCTCCAAGACAGTAATTTTTCACAATGCTAGTAAAGCAAGAAAAATAAAATACTTTCAAACAGCAAAAAAACAGTCTTCAGTATTACAAGGCCTTCATTAACCAGAACTAAATACCTCACCTTTGGCTGGCATGTTATGCATTATGAATAATTCTGCTGAGATAAAAACTTGACGTGAAAAATATGATAACCAAAAGCCTTATTTTTCACTACTGTTAGGCCCTCATATTTCCCTATGTGTAAATAGTATGTAAATCATACAAGTCCAGCTACAAAGAACTTTCATTACGACACATGCTCAGAACTGTACTACATCCCTTTTACTCTTCGTTATTATGCCTATTCTTATAAAAGAGAGACAGAAACTGCTTGTACATATTGCTGTATTAATAGGTAGCACTGAATTCCACTGTGGGCAGCATGTGAGATTCCTAACAGCAAATTTATATCATTGTAGAGAAGCCAAGACAACATATACATGGCCCAGTTTAAAGCCAGACTTGGTTAAAACATCTTTTATCTCAAGAAAGGACATACATATACCTAATGTAAATAAAATCATTATTTAAATAAACGACAGGACACATAAAACATATTTTCAGTAAGGAGCTGAAACCTAGCATAGCCGATACTGTTTTTCTGATTTATTTATTTCATTTCACTCAGCTTTTTCTTGCACACAATCATCAGGAGGTCATGTGGATTAATTACATACCAAGAGAACAGGTTTTGAAAGACACAGCGGTCAGTGAAATTAAAGTTACTGGCTTACTTGTACATGTCAAAAATTATTGATCTAAAAGTAAGAGAAAAATAAAAAGAAATCATTATTCCAAGGAGACAGAAGCTGTGGAGCAAAAACAAGACCGATAAACTGATGCATTGCTTGAAGGAACAGATGGCAACCTTAAATATGTCTCTTGGATTTGGGATTTCTGGCAGGTGTGCACATCAGCATCTTATACTATTCAAGAAGAGTAAATAAACGATCCTCTTTACTATCTGAAGCAAAACTTTATGCCTCTGCAGTGTCTAAGATATTGCATTTCCTACTAGACTTAAAACTACTTTTGCATAGCACAAAGCTTTCAGCTGCAAATGTTAAAAAATGGATAGTGGCTCTACCAAAAAACAGTATGTTTTAGGGTATAGTACAAAATGAGAAGATAAACATTTCTTGCAAAAACGATAAGTTTGGAAGTACAAGTACTTCACCAGGCCCATAATTTTTTTTGAACTGCAAATTATTCTGAAGAGATCATTTGGTGGT